>NC_022019.1:7819011-7843714 GCF_000317375.1 Microtus ochrogaster
AGCTAGTTCCAGGACAGGCTCCAAAAAGCCACAGAGAAACCCTGTCTCGATAAAACTAAAAAACAAAATAAATAAATAAATAAATAGGTAGCGATATAAAGACTATATTTAATGTACCTCTAAGTTCACAGTGAAAATATAGAATGACCTCATACACTTCTCTCCTTACCATCAATCTGCCCCATCAAGCCTAGAACATGGTGGTATATGTATTATTATTGGTGCGTCTGCATTGACACATGGCTGTTGTGAGCCCAGGCATGCATTCCATAGAGCTTATTTCTGCTGGTGCAAATCATTTATTTATTTATTTGTTTGTTTGTTTGTTTGTTTTTAATGTATTTATTTTTATAAACAGGGTCTAAATGTAGGTTCTGTCTGTCCTGGAACTCACTACATTGACCAGGCTGTCTTGGAACTCACAGAGATCAACCTAATTCTGCCTCCTGAGTGCAGGGTTTAAAGGCATGCACCACCACCATCTTGCTCCAGTTGCTCTTTTTCAATACAACATCTAAATGGAAATAAGGGACTAGTGAGGTGACTTAGTGGGTAAAGGTCGCTTGACTGCTGTAAAAATCCTCTGTGCTTCACCTGTTTATCCTTCTACACCAGGCTGTGGAGACCCCTGGGCGATCTTTGTTCTTCCCCTCCTCTTGTCTCCTCTCTCCTTCTCACCCTCTTTCCTCTCTCCACTCTACTCTTCTCTCCCCAACTATTTTCTCTGCCTCTGCCTCCCAAGTAGTGGGATTTAAACATGTGCACCACTGGTCCAGCCCTACTGCTCTTATTATTGTCCCTGTAATCTTCATCTCAGAATGTCCTCTACTTGGAATCATGTAATACTACTTAGCTTTAATCTCTGAAATTACATTCATTGTCAGGCATGGGCCAGAGCAGATTTTCTGTACTGAAAGAGTTCTTTCCAGACATTCATTTGAGAGAACATTTCATTATTTTTGGAATTATATATTCAAAATTGTCAAAGCATAAATGTACATTTTTCTGTGTTTGAAGCACTTCATATCCATGCTTCTCTACACCTTCAGGCTAGTTATAGGCAGAGAGAAGTACTGATAATCATGTTTTCATTTCTACTCCCCCTTCAAATTCAAATAGAGTAAAGTGGGGTCAAGTAGGTCCCATAAGCTCTAAGCCCCTCTCGAAAGCCTCTGGCAGTAGGCCTACAATGCTCAGAGCATGAGCACATAGTGTCTAGATTGGTCTTCTTAGTCATCTGTCCACATGCTGCCAGCCAGGCTGCTGGCCGGGCTCCTGGGTTTGGGCCAGAGTGGCCATGGAGCAGAGCCAAGGTATTATGAAAAAGCACTAGCTTAGGTTTCACTTCTCTGGGATTAGACTGGAAGATCCAGTTGCCAATTGTTATCAACCAGATTTCTCACACTTTGCCTGATGAGTTACATTTTGGTATACGTAGAGAACCAGAGTTTTCTGTTATTGTTTTTCTTTTTTCAAGAAGCTCCGTCTTTATTTTAAATCGCCATCCAATGTGTAAGGAACTTGTGCATTCTGTTTGAGATCATTCTAATATCAGTGCTTAATAAAGGCATTGTGAAGAATTCCTTTAATAATATGCACGTGAGGCTTTAACTTTTAAAAACTACTTTTACATTTTGATGCATACCTTAAATATGCACTTAGAAAAATGATAGTTGATCTTTAAGAATGTCCTGCTTTTCTCTTTGTGTCTAGCTCAGGGGATGCTCCCCCTCAGTCCTGTTAGACATGTTTATTTTGGCAAGATAAACTGTTAAGACCTGACAAATGATGTCTGCAGAGCACATGCCTTGTTAAGTCTACAAACAAGCCGCAGTTGTTTCTATGGGAAGAACGTATCCTGTTCACTTCAGGATTCCTGTGCTTAGCTCTCAGCATTTGATGAAATGTAGAAGGAACAGAGCTCCCTTTCCCATTGTTTATAACCAATATTGTCCTTTGGCTTTTTAGCACTGGTTTGTTGTTGTTCATTTGTTTTGTTTTTTTCGGACTTTTTAAAAGTAGTATATACTGCCGGTCGGTGGTGGCGCATGCCTTTAATCCCAGCACTTGGGAGGCAGAGGCAGGCGGATCTTTGTGAGTTCGAGACCAGCCTGGTCTACAAGAGCTAGTTCCAGGACAGGCTCCAAAACAACAGAGAAAACCCTGTCTTGAAAAACCAAAAAAAAAAAAAAAAAAAAAAAAAAAAAAAAAAAAAAAAAAAGTAGTATATACTAACAAAACAGAACAGTTTTTACACGTGTTTAACATACTCCGATCATATTTACCTGAGACACTGCCAGACAATGTGGTTTTCTTTAAAACAACAACAACAACAAAATGGTTTGGTATCATGTGCTTTCATTGCATGTAATACAGTGGCTTTTTGCTGCAAATAAGAGGGAAGCCTGATTGCCTGAGCCATCTCGATATGTTCCTTCCTTCCATCCCACTCCGTATGCAGGGGCAGTGTCTTCTCAGTTGCATTGGCATCTTCTGCTATGGTTCCAACTTATCCACGCCTCCTGGTCATTGCAGCTTTTTAAGTACAGTGTCCTTCAGCAGAATATTAGATCAATCTAGGGAGGGATTTTATACCACAAATAACTCTGTAGTCTGTTATTTGTGTGTCTATTTCTTGAAAAATTCTTTGTCTCAATGGTGTAGTTTTGGTCTGAAAGTGTAACTGAGAAATAGTAGCTATTCGTGAACAAGAAAAAACGGGAAATGAAAATTATTAATAACAGTCTGAACTAGTTAAGACCTTGGCAGTCTGTGCAGCATGGTGGTATAACCAGTGGACGAATCTGTGGGATGGTTATGTGCGTGCCCCTGGGGAGCAGAGGCTCAGCTGGATGGGTGAGGAAAGGTCTGGCTTCTTCTTGGTTTGTTTGTTTGTTTTACCTGCTCATTCCGTTTTCTAGTTTATTATATATTCTCCTTGGTAGTAAAGAACTTTAATGAAAAGGAAAAACTTACAGAGATCTACCTGCTTCTGCTTTCTGGTGCCAGGATTAAAGGTGTGCTCAATCAGGCCTGGCTTCATCTTTATAGTCGTAAATACTTAGCTAACTCTGGTGCTGGGATATCTTTAACAGTTTCTGATAGTATGAGCTGAGTCAGTGGCCATTGTTTTTGTTGCTGTTGTTTGTTTGTTTACTATATTCTCTCCTAGTATGTGGAATTAGCTGTCCTTTTTTATTAAAATAAATTCTTTCTTGTTAAGGAACTTCTGTGACGTTTTCCCCATATAATTCTTAGCTACCTGATTAGGTCAGTTTGTTTTTACTGATTTTGAAGTTACTTGAAAATGTTGGGCTTGAAGTTTGTAGCCCAGTGGTGGAGTGCTTGCCTGGTATACATGAGGCTCAGGATTCTATCTCAGTACTGGAAAAACATATGCAAAAGAAGTATTTATTTTTATATGTGTGGTGTATATGCAATTTTCTTAGCTTTTCAAGTAGTCAATATTACTTTTATTTAGAAAATACATTTTTCTTAAAGCACTGATCAGTCTTTTAAATTAAATGTTAATTTCATATTGCCAAATAGTTATTTCTTTTGTAATTTAGTAAAATTTTAGAAAACTTAATAAATGCTTGGTACTTAGAGATACTTTTCTTCTAGCATGATTTTTTAAATTGTTTTTGTGTATAGCTATGTAACTCCTGTACTGCCCGTTTGTTTTATGAATGCTCTTTTCTTCTAGCTTGATAAGGATGACATGGTATACATGGAAGCATATGATAAATTGCTGGAGTCCTGGCTAACTTTGGTCCAAGATGACAAGCATTTCCATAAAGGTTTTTTTACTCAGCATGCAGTTCAAGTTTTCAATTCCTATATTCAGTGCCACCTTGCTGCTCCAGATGGTACAAGGAATTTGGTAAGTTTTAAGACAGGTGGAATGGAAAATCACCATAGTCCCTATCATTTTAGAAAATAGAAAATACTAGAAATTTTGGATAGGTTTCCTCAAAGATTTGCTGAGAGAAAGGTTTCTTAGTTTTATCTACTGGTTCTTTAACTGTGAGCTGTTACGTATAATCACCTATTTATGTTTCCAGTTAGTTACTTCTGTATTGCCAGGTTCCTGGGAACGTCTTTTATATTAAATACATCCTATATTAATAACATCCTATATTCAAAGGTCTAGGGAATCTTAAGATGCCAAATTGTTTTAATGAAAAATGGAAATCCCCAGTATACGGTGTGAAGTGTAGGTTTTGTAGCTAGCTATGTTACCGTGTACACAGGGGAGGATTTTTTTCTTTCCTTCTCTTCAGTGCTGTCCTCATCCTTTTGATGGATACCGGGGCTGCTGTCGTGGTTAGAGAGGTGTCCTAGAAAGCTGGAAATGCATGTTGGCTCTGTCCAGCTCCTCCTAAAGCCACTGACAGGGCCACAGACACATGCCTTGTGGAATATGGTGCTGCTTTTCCTCATGTTTCTCCTCCTTCCACCAAATAGACTGCCAATGGTGTGGCCTCTCGTGAGGAAGAAGAAATAAGCGAGCTTCAAGAAGATGACCGAGACCAGTTTTCTGATCAGTTAGCCAGTGTAGGAATGCTAGGAAGAATTGCTGCCGAACACTGTATGCCTCTTCTGACAAGGTACACACAGTCCCGGAAACCCCATGGAGAAGTGCTCTCTGTTCACAGTGACCTAGAGAGCTTTAAACATCCCCCACCCTGTGTCCAGCACACTGGATCCAGTGGACAGAAGCGTGTCATAACTGCATTCTTTGGCAGTAAAATTGCAGCTCAGGCACTACAACATAGATGATAGGAATTATGGAAAACATGGCATGAGAAGTGACTTGGAACAACCAGATTCAGATGCCTTTCATAAACATTGTTTGCTTGTAAAGTGTTATTTTAATTCTATGTCATAAAATAGAGATTACAATCCTCTAGTGTACTTGAACAGTTGTGTACCATAATATTTTTTGAATGGGTATGTATATTTTGTGCAAACATCTCAGTTTATGTTATTTGGTTATATGGAAGTTATCAATTTTCCTAAGCCTTCCTATCCTGAACTTTATGAAGCTATTGTTTCTTTCCTCTTTTAGTTTATTAGAAGAAAGGGTAACAAGACTCCATGGTCAGTTACAACGACATCAGCAACAGTTACTGGCTTCCCCTGGATCGAGTACCATTGACCACAAAATGCTTGATGATCTCTACGAAGATATTCACTGGCTTATTTTAGTTACAGGTTAGTTACTTCTTTCTTCTTAAATGTAGTTGCCAGTGAAACCATTTAAACCCTAAAAGAAGCCTCATATATTAAGAATAATAGTTTATAGCTGGATGTGTAATTTCAACACACTTGGGAGATTGAGATAGGAGGGTTGTGAATTTGAGGCCAGCTTGGGCTACTAGGGAGACCCAATCTCAAACAATAATAAAATATATATAGTTCATACAGAGTGTTAAATGAAACTTAGATACAGCTGCTGCTGACATAGCAATAGATATAGATATATTTTTAAAAACCACTGGCTGTCATATTTAGGGCCTGTTGTATGACAAATGTTTCCTTTGGATCTCATTGTAGCCCACTGAATTAGTATAGCTGAGTGGTGCTAATCATCATCATCCCCAACTAACATGGAGAAGCTGAAAGTATAAGAAATGGTCATACTGCGGTTAATTTTTAGAGCCAGAATGCAAATCTAGGCAGTTTGACTTTTAGGGTCTTTTCCTTGACCACTAGACCTAATTAGTGTTTCTATATTGTAATCAAGGGGAAAAAGACTTGACTTTTAAATAGTTAAGTATGAATAGATTCCTGATACAATATCAGAATTCCCATTAACTTGACAGAATAAATTACTCAAGTTTTCAAAGCCTACATGTCACCATGCATTATGAGATTGATGACTAAAACATTTGTCCTTTACCTTTGCTGTATTTTTGAGGGTTTTCATTTTCTGAGAAATTGACAGTTTCTGCACCTCATCTTGAAATTAACAAGTTAACATAATTTACTTTTACATCAACTTATGTGATGTATATAAATCAAAACTGAAAGCATTTATAGTGCAATTTGGTAAATAGATTTGTTAAGTGTTCATTTTTAATTTTTTTTAAACTGAAGGCTACCTCTTAGCTGATGATACTCAGGGAGAGACTCCGCTAATACCTCCAGAAATAATGGAATATTCCATTAAGCATTCATCTGAAGTTGACATTAATACAACACTTCAAATTTTGGGATCTCCAGGAGAAAAGGCTTCTTCCATCCCAGGGTACAGCAGAACAGATTCTGTGATTAGGTAATATGAACTCTATAGCTGCGCTCTTGTAATTTATGCTGTCTCATAAACTCTGAGTTGATGGGTAGATGACTGGAGGGGTAGGCACGCTGCAAACTGGATACATGAAAGGAATGAGAACTTGGAGAAGCCTCGAGACATAAGAAAGGCAAGGGCATGCTGGCAGGAATTGTCAGGGCTATCTAGTACTGAAAATAACAAATGTAAAATGATTCTAAATACGACACTTGGAAGTGGCATTCACTCTAATTTACTAAGAACACAGTGTTTGTCTATCAGTAAGCAGTAATATGTTTGTATAAGCACCCTTCAGGAGGGAAAAACAGTTCCTAGAAACCAGATGAGCCTTAGCAAGTATACATTGATTATGCATATGGAAACTGTGTTTGTGGCTTCTTAAAACTGACATTATTGTATCATAGAAAAAGTTATCCTAAATATGTGAAACTTGAGAGCCCAGTCCCCAGCATTTACAAGACAGCAAGAGTGCCTCTGAGAGGATTCACTTTGTCTTCCTATTAGTAATGGCAATGTTTCCATCAATTATTGATGATGAAGTTAAAGAGGGTAAATCTGAATTAATCGTAGCCTTAGAAATAGATTTGGAAATGGTTTTACATTTTCTTTCATTGTCTTTGAGTCTTAGTTGCTGGTAGAGATTGTAGGGATGACAACGGCATCAGTTGGTTTTTGCAGTTATTCACAGTTTTGTCCCACCTTTATTTTTTAATGCAAACATGTGTGGGCATTTAAAGCTCTGCAATAGATGATACGGTTTTCTGTTTTCGTTAAAGTTCGAATAATAAGGTGATACCAAGGAAATGTTTGGGGCCTTATTTCCTTTATTGGTACATTCTCTTGTTTGCCCTAAATATCGGGATTCTTAAGCAAATGTTTCTTTCTTTTGAGGTTACGGTTGTGATTAGATTGTTATTTTGTTTGGTACATATCCTGGTGAATGTTATTTCTAGGACTGTTCATTTCAGAGCTCTGCCGTGGCTGCTTTGTCCTAATTCTTGCAGTAAGTGCTGTTAGAAACATTTTCCTTGTATTAAAAGTGCTTTTTCAGTTTCTACATGTCCCAGGTATCTGTGGGAGCAAATCATTTTCATATTTGAGAGCACAAATTTGAGAAGTGTTAAAAAATACATAAAATATATAAAATGGGTGGTGGTGGTGTATGCCTTTAAACTCAGGGCTAAGGAGGCAAAGGTAGGCCTGTGAGTTGGAGGCCAGCCTGGTCTACAAGAGCTAGTTCCAGGACAGCCAGGGCTGTTACATGGAGAAACTCTGTTTCAGGAAGGGGCGTGGAGAGGGAGGAAAGAAAGAAAATGTAATAGCTAGTTGTTTGTTTTTTTTTTTAATCTAAAGAGTTAGTGTAAAATTGATTTGATATATGGGAGAAACAACCTTTGCTTCACTAAAAATGTAGTCCATATTTCTGAAGAAACTAAGCCGGGCGATGGTGGCGCACGCCTTTAATCCCAGCACTCGGGAGGCAGAGGCAGGCGGATCTCTGTGAGTTCAAGGCCAGCCTGGTCTACAGAGCTAGTTCCAGGACAGGCTCCAAAACCACAGAGAAACCCTGTCTCAAAAAACAAAAACAAAAAGAAAGAATGAATCAAGTATCTTCATAGGTTGAACACTTTGAGGGCCAATGGGATACATTCTTGAACAAAACAAGCAAAGTCCCCTCTGCTTTTAGAGTTCTTAGTAAGGGAGAGCAACTCAACAAGTGATGGGATGTGTTGGAGGACAGAAAGCATTGTGGGTGAAAAGCCAAGTAGGGCGGGGCAGTTGAAGCTCAGACTCCTGTAGGGGCTGATATAATCCTAAGCAGTGTGATCCACGTGGCCTTTGTTTAGATGATTTCTGAGCAAGGATTGAGGTTGGTCAGGGAGTCTTGAAGGTGCCCAGGGAAGGAAGGTGCATTCTAGGCAGAGCAAAAATGAAGTAAAATAGCTAATGCAAAGACCAGTCAATCCTGGTGTTCTTGCACAGCAGCCAAGATGCTAGAGTGGAGTGGGTTTTGTAAGAGATGACTTGCAGAAATAAGTAAGGAGGGAAAGAGGTATAGTCTATATGTCTTGTAAGACACCTTTGTGCTGCAGAAGATGGGGGTGCTACCGTAAGGTCTGATTGGGGGATAAGTCACACATCATAGCACATTCCCTGATTACCATGATTAGAGTGCATGTTGGAAGTGGGGAGACTGCCTCCAGGTCTAGTCATGGTTATCAAAGAGAGACATGGCAATGTTCAGACTACGTTAGGGCAGTGTTCCTTATAAGACTAAGTTAAGGGCTAGCTCATCATGATAACTTCCGATTTATGGGATGCAAATGTAATACAGGACCAATTTGGGAAACTGAGTGCTTTGGTATATAAAGTATTCATGACAGGATGCTTGACTCAGGTACTGATCAAGAAATATTAACAATTAAAAAGTATTTGGCTCAGTTATTTCTTCAACTCCAGCTTTTGATGAGATTTAAGAGTAAGTACATCAGGGTGGCATGGGAGAGACAAAGTGTCAGGCAGTGAGAGGAAAGAGGCAGGAGAAAAGAGCTTGTGTGACTGACTGGGTTGGAGAGGCCTTGGTTCTCATAGGTGAGGCAAGGTGCATTTGCAGGAAGGAAGTAAACTGTTGTGTAGAGTTGCTGTCTTGTGGAAGGTGGAGTTAAATGTGACAGGGGCACTGTGGGAAGCAGTTGCTTTTCAGTCTTGGGAAGAAGATGGAAACTGGCCCTTGAGTTTTGAGAAGGGTTTCTGAGAGAGCTCTCCAGGCTACTGCTGATTTCTGGGCATGGCGCGTAGAGAAGGGAAGACTCCCTAGGGCTGCCTGACCTCTGCTGCTTCTACCCTTTCACCTTTCTTCACTAGATGAAAGAAACTTGAGCTCACTCTCTTTATGGACTTGCAGTGTATGGGTGCCCATAGAGTACAAGGAAAAGGCAGTTCCAGATTGCCTGTTGGTGATGGCTGTCTAGCCAGGATGCGGTTCATTGCATCACATAACACCGAAAGGGGACCCAGTGCTGGGTCAACAGAGATGATCTTGAGTTTTGTCATATGACTTGTAAGTAATTCAAATAGTGGATAACCTTGGTGTTGGAAAAATAACTTCTGTTTTTTAATGGGAGCGTTTTGTTTTGTTTTGTTTTTCTCTCCAGTGTTTACATCTCTTAAATGAGAAAGGAACCAACTTTGGCTCAACTTTGACTCATTCTGGCAATAAGTAATATTTATTCACAAGTAGATAAACTAAGTAGGAGACATAAAACCCTTCTGTATTATCCCCAAGAAATACTCAAAATAAGGCTGAGACTGTAGCTCAGTGGTAGACCACTTGCCCAGCCTGTACAAACTTCTGAATTGGAGCCCTGGCACTGGAGGAAATTGTTTCATAATTTAAATTTGTGTTACATTTTGTTCTCCTGTATGCTAAGTATTACAATAGCCAATCTAGAAGACTTAAAATACTTATAGTTTTATTATCATTGGAAATTCATGTGAAGTATAATATATAAATGTTTGTATCAAAGAAAAGCATGTAATTGGTAAATAATTTTCTTTGGGGAAATAAAGTTCAAATAAAGGAATTTTATTTCTTTTGAATAAACAGTGACATTCAACACTGCAAAGATTGAGTTGCAGTACATACTTTTAAAGTACTAATATAACCATTTGATTTCGAATTCTGTTAGGCTTTAAATTATATTTAAATTTTTTTAATCTTAAGGGAAATTTATCAATGCATCATTATTGATAAAACATGAGGTTATTAGGATTTCTGTTATTTTTGTTCACAAATTTTGTTCTAAAATTTAGAAAGTTTGAGTACTGGTTTATGAAAAACATGTAAATAGTGGGGGGGGGGGGTTAGGTGGAAACTTTCCTGATTTAAGAAGGTCCAGAGAAGAATCTTTAATAAAGACTGGGAACAGTAAACAGATAGATGAGGGGGATGTGGGAAGTGGTGCCCAGGCAGCCCAGGAAGGGAGCTCTTTCAAAAGGGCAGGGTGGACAATAGCACTGAGTACTTCTTGGTGAGAGAGGTCAGAGGGTCAATAAAGAACGCACATGTCCACCAGTTTGCTTACACAGGATTTCAGCCCTCTTGAGAGCAGAGGCCAAACTGTAGTTATTAACATCTTAGTCTAGGCCTTGATGTTTATTACAACCTGTGCTTCCTTGTCTTTTGGCTAAAGTCAAGTTGAAATATATGATTTCTGGTATCTTACTTCCCCATCCCCATATGTGTACTTATGTAATCATTCTGGGAAGGCTTATTTTAAGATACCATTAGGAATAAAGATTATGAGACAGTATGCTGGGCCATGAGATTTGTAGACAAGGCTCAGTACTTATGACATTCTAATAAATCTATTCTCAGATCTTAAAGCATAACAAGACTTGTCTTTTGTGATACAAACATTTAACCTGCCTACTGGAAGAGTGCTGAAACATGGGCTTAGACTATGAACATTTAATTCTGTGTGTTCCTCCGTTTTGAACTGGGAGCCACTCTCTAGACAGTGATGCTGAGATTTACATCTGCAGTTATAGCCCAAGCAGATAGTGTTTCTCATCTCTCCTCTTTCTTGACTCTGGAAGACCAGAAATAGTGTGGGTACTTTATCTTTAACTCTATTGGGAATTTTTACACATAGCCTGGCATAAAGAAACAAAAGATTTTTATGGAGAAAAAAAATAGGGTTAGCAACTTCTGTTTTCTCCCCACAGGCTGTTGTCTGCAGTGCTAAGAGTCTCAGAAGTTGAATCTCGAGCAATAAGAGCAGATCTCACTCACCTACTAAGCCCTCAAATGGGCAAAGATATTGTTTGGTTTCTAAAACGCTGGGCCAAGACTTATCTCCTGGTAGATGAAAAACTGTATGATCAGGTGAGGATGTAAAACTGGTAATTCTTTTTGAGTTTATGATGATGGCAAGTTTGAAGGTAAGATTTTTGTTTTACTTATAAGAACGGAACTGTTAGCAGGGTTCAGTGGAGAGGCAGGTGGATCTTGGAGTTCGAAGCCAGCCTGGTCTCTACAGTGTTTCAGGACTCACAGAGAAACTCTGTCTTAAAAATAAAGAGCTGGGGTGCTGGAGAGATGGCTCAGTGGTTAAGAGCATTGCCTGCTCTTCCAAAGGTCCTGAGTTCAATTCCCAGCAACCACATGGTGGCTCACAACCATCTGTAATGAGGTCTGGTGCCCTCTTCAGGCATGCAAGCAGACAGAATACTGTATACATAATAAATAAATAAATATTAAAAACTCACTTTAATAAAATAAAATAAAGAGCTGGGAGAGACTTGGGACTGAAGTGCTGTTATATTACTTTTCTTAGAGCGTTGATTTGGTTCCATTGATGTATTAAGATGCACCACCATTGATTAATATGTTTATATATTGTCTGAGATCTGTATGTCTATATTTATTTTAAATGTCAGCTTGTTAATAATTACTATGAGACTTGAACTGACAGAAAAATTAACTGAAAAGCTTGGATGGGTTGGGGATTATCTTTTTGATTCAAATGAAAAATGATAAAAGTGATATGAAGTGAGCACCCCCTCAGGCTTTGATGGTAGTTTTGGTGTAGATTTGCTTTTTAGCTACTCATTCTGACCTTAGAAAATGTATCTCTTCTCTTAAGATAAGTTTGCCATTGAGCACAGCCTTTGGAGCAGATACAGAGGGTTCCCAGTGGATTATTGGCTACCTCTTACAGAAGGTCATCAGCAATCTGTCAGTCTGGAGTAGTGAGCAAGACCTTGCAAATGACACTGTACAGCTCCTTGTCACATTGGTCGAAAGAAGAGAAAGGTAAGGAGTTGGGTGGAACACAGATTTCAGTTTGCTCTTTAGTGACTAGCAAATTGTAGGAATATCTAAGCCCGGTTAGAACCTACATTTCCAGAGTAGAGCTTTTAAAACCTCATCACAGTGTTGTTACAGATGCAAATGGCAGCTTACCCGTGTAGTGGAGAACTGCATTGGCAGCTCTTCCAGAGGACCCTGATTTGATCCCAGTACACAAGTGGTAGCTCTCAACTGTATGTGACTCCAGTTCCAAACATGCCCTTGTCTGGCCTGTTTGGATACCAGGCACACACAATTTTCCCAGACATATGTGCAGGCAAAACACTCAAACATGCATACACATGTGTGTACACACACACACACACACACACACACACACACACACACACACACTCACACTTTTTTAGTTTTTTTCTTTGAGACATGGTTTCCTTGTGTAGCCCTAGCTGTCCTGGACCAGACTGGCCTCAACTCAGAGATCGACCTACCTCTGCCTTCCATGCTGGGATTGAAGGCATGTGCCGCCCTAGCTGACTCAGTAATTCCCATTTGAGCATTGCACATAAAAGATCTCTGTGGACAAAGACTGCTCTTTGTTCCCAGCCGCCCAGACCCAAATAATCACACAGAAACTATATTAATTGCAATACTGCTTGGTATATTAGCTCAGGTTTCTTATTAACTAACTCTGAAATCTTAAATTGACTCATTTCTATTAATTTGTGTATCAGCAGAAGGCTGTAGCTTACTGGTAAGGGTCCTAAGGTTCCGGTGTGTCCTTCTCCTTCAGCGGCTACATAGCCTGCTACGTGGCATCTCCCTGACTTTGCCCACTTTCTCTTTAACTCTGGATATCCCACCTGGCTTCACTCTAAGCCATTTACCAAAACAGCTTTATTCATCAACCAGTAAAGCAACACATATACAGTAGGACACCCACGTCAGATCTCATTTGAGCATGAGATTCAGAGCTGACTGTACCTGTCACCTTGCTTTCCCCAGAGAACCTGACTCTACCTCTTCCAAATAGAGAGGGCACCAACAGACTAAGGAACGAGTCCAGGTTGTTGAAGCAGTGAATTTATTAGAGTTACCTATAGGAGTGTGGGGGAGGGGTTGTTTGTAGGTCATCTGCATCACCAAAAAACACACTCTCCCGGTGGGTGACTCTTGAATGTTCACCAATTACACAATTGGGGGCATTCAGAGCACAGAGCAACCACTCAGCCAGCAGTTGATCACCACAGATAGAAGCTGGGAGCAAGAAATGGTTATACAGCCATTCTCATTTTGCAGTCAGAAAACTGATGATAAACACACTTAAGTAAAAAATTCTATGTTCTTGAGCAATTATTGGGGTTGAAATAAAAACCAGTGTAGCTGCAGAGTCCATGTGCACTTGTGATGCTGTTCTTTAAAATTACGTCCAGGGGCTGGAGAAACAGTTCAGCAGTTAAGAGCGCCCGATGCCTTCCAAAGGACTCAGTTTTGGTTCCCAGCACCCATACTGGGTGGCTCACAACTGTCTGTAGCTCCAGCTCCAGGGGACCCAGTGTCATCTTCTGGCACTTTCGGCACCTGTACACCTCCCACATACAGACACACATACTTACACACAAAACGTTTTTAGGAATCTCATGCAGTTATACTATATTCTCAGTGCTCAGGAGGCTGAGGTATAAAGATTGCAATAATGTGGCCAACCTGAGTAACACAGCAGCGTTTGCCTTAGCAGATTTTAGAATTAAATGTTCCCCTCTTTTAAATGTGTTTTTTGCCCGCGTGAGTTCATGTGCAACATTTGTCTACACATACCTGGAAAGATCATCAGAAACTGGAATTACAGGTGGCTGTGCACCACCACGTGTGTGCTGGGAACTGAGTACAGGTCCTTTGCAATAGTCATTCTTACTTAACCTTTGAGCCAGCTATCCAGCCCTGTCTGGTTCTTATCTTCTGTGTGTGTGTGTGTGTGTGTGTGTGTGTGTGTGTGTGTGTGTGTGTGTGAACAAAACACACCTAATGTTTTATTTCTATTTGTAGGGCAAACTTAGTAATTCAGTGTGAAAACTGGTGGAACCTAGCAAAGCAGTTTGCAAGCCGAAGCCCACCTCTTAATTTCTTGTCAAGCCCAGTACAGAGGACACTGATGAAGGCTTTGGTCTTGGGAGGTTTTGCACATATGGACACAGAAACAAAGCAGCAGTATTGGACAGAGGTAAAAAAAAAAAAATCTCTTCACTTTTGATTCTTCTGTCACCCTGCAGATGTTAGAAAATGGTCTGGAGACATAAACACCTCACAATAACTTACCTTGTGTTCTTCCTCCTCATCAACCATTTGAACCTTATTACTTGATAACTACTGTCTCAGGGCTTACCAAGACATGTTTGTTTGACACATTGAGTATTACTGATGTTTTCTAGGCCTCAGGTACATTTTCCCCAACCTAGATGAGAGCATGAATTGGAGTATCTTTATCAGAATATGAAAAGCATGGTAGGTATCTCAGATATAGAGCACTAGCTTTAGCATGCCAAGGCCTTAGGTTAGTCAGCCTCTCCCCAAAAACTGAAAGAAAGAAGTTGACATGAAGACCACAGGCATTCTTCGCCTTGAAAAGGAGATGCAAATTGCAGTGTATTTGTTTTCTGGCACTTCTCTTACCACAGTGACCTAAGCAACAGACTCTGTCTTGCATTTATTTAGGAGTCTGCTAAGTGTCCAGGGAAGGTGTGCATCGTTTCTAAGGTCTGCACAAACGTGGCTTCTGGTAGTTAGTGACGACCTTTGACACTGCTTTGTCGCAAGTTCTCTGTGCTCTGCATTCCAGTTTTCTCAGAGCATAGGGTACCATTTTGGAGTTGGGGCTCACTTTTCAGTATGACTGAATCCTAATTTATTGCATCTCAATTTGTCCAATTGAGGTCATTTTCTGAGGTTCTAATTCAACCCATAGCATGGGCACTTTCTGTAATAATTTATAACTTGAATCAAGTGTATATATAGAGGTCTGGCCTCTGGTCCTTTTCTACAGTGTTCTCTCACCCCCACTCCCCTCTTTTCTAAAGTATTCTTTAAGCGCGCTCTCTCTCTCTCTCTCTCTCTCTCTGTGTGTGTGTGTGTGTGTGTGTGTGTGTGTGTGTGTGTGTAGCCCTGTCTCTTGGAACTTCCTCTGTAGACCAGGCTGGCCTCAAACTCACAGATCTGCCTCTGCCTCCCAAGTGCTGGGATTATAGGTGTGTGCCACCATGCCCAGCCTAGATGTTCTTAATATCTGTGAAGGTAAGGTGTCTGTGACTTTATAGCTAAGGTAAAACAGGCTGAGTTTTTTATTTTTCATCCCTGGGTCCATAGCAATGTTTTGGTAGTTAAGAACACGCACTACTTCCTAAGCACACAAGTTTGGCTCCCAGCATCCACTTTGGGTGGCTCATAGCTTCCTATAACTCCAGGTCTAGGAGATCTGATGCCTCTGGTTCTGTGAGCACTTGCATGAATGTGTACATGTCTACCACATATAAGTGTACCCATGTAGCTGGAGGTTGACCGCAGTCATCTTTCTCAGTTGCTCTATATGTTTGAGGTAGGTCTCTCCCTGTGTCTGAAACTGTTTTCAGCTAGACTATCTGGCCAGCAAACTCTGGGCATCTTGTCTCTGTCTCCCCAGCACTGGGATTATAGATGTTTTATACATCAGTACTGGGGTGTGAACTCAGGTCCTTGTACTTTATGTGGTGACTTGGTTACTTTTCTGTTCTTTTGCTGTAAAAACAGACCATGACCAAAGCAACTTATAAGAAAGCATTTAATTGGGTGCTTGTACACAGTTTCAGAGGATGAGTCCATGACCATCATAGTGGGGAGCATGGCACTGGAGCAGTAGTTTTCATGTTGAGACAGCAGCCATGAGGCAGAGGAAGACAGAGTAGGAATGGTGTGGATGGCACATACCCTCCAGCAAGGCCACCCTTCTAATCCTTACCAAACAGTTCCACCAACTAGGAATCAAGCATTTAAATATATGAGCCTGTGGGGACCATTCTCACTCAAACCGCCATATTTGACAAGTACTTTACCAACTAAGCCATTTCTTCAGCCCTTTTTACACTCAGAGCAGGACTGATTATCTGAAGTTATGTTTTATACCAAGAATTTTAAGGAAAGGAAAGTAGAAGGAAAAAACGGACAGTCCAGGGCCTTTTAACTATATTCCATTAGAAACTGACAAATTGACTCACAGAACAAACATGGCTGCTGGTCTGTAGGTGAGCCGTCACTGAGTTAGTGCTCAGACTTTATGAGTCCACTGAAGTGCAGAGTGTGCAGTACGTGCTTTCTGGCCTTTAGAGAAGAGTTTGTTGATTCCCTACTGTGGAGTTCTGAGTTGTGTCCCCCCCCTCCCCATCTTTATAATTCTTTGGCAAGTCACCTGGAAAAATGTGGAGAGAAGTGGCAGAATTTAAAGAATGAACTAGTGTGGTACATATGCATATGTGTGCACATGCACACTCACACACACACACACACACACCTGTAATCTTATTTCTTCTGAAGCAGAGGCAAGAGGATTGACACCAGTTTGAGGCCAACCAGGGACACACAGTGGCGCTATCAGAAAACAAAACAAATAGGGCCTGGTAAAATGACTAAGTGGAGAAAGCACTGTCCCCAGACATGAGGACCAGAGCTCAGAGGGCCAGCACTACATTAAAGCACGTGTAAGAGAGCATCCCTGGGACGAGCTAGATTCCTCTAGATACCTTGCCTCCGCAGAGTGGATACTAGATGTTAACACTTAGGTGCAGTAAAAACTAGAAAGAAATTATGAGAGAATAAAAATTTTTCAAAGAATGAGATTCATAGAACTCTATTTTATGACTTTGGTGTCATTTTTTTGTGTATGGCACAAGGTATGAAGATTCTCAAAATGGACAATGTACCTCAAACCTGTAATCGCAGCACCTAGGAGTCAGGCAGGAACACTGAGAAATCAAGACCAGCCTGGGCTAACTAGCAAGATTGTTTCAAAGACTTATGGGGTAGGGAACTTAGTGGTTCAAATAGTTCTTGTTTTGTGTTCTTATCATGTTCCAATAAAGAATATTTTGGGAGTCAGGTTTGGTGGTTCATGCCTTTAGTCCCAGCACTCAAGATGTAGAGGCAGGTGGATCTCTGTGAGTTCAAGACCAGTCTGGTCTACAGAGTAAGTTCTTAGATAGCCAGAACTACACAAAGAAGCCCTGTCTCGGAAAAAAAAAAACAAAAAACAAAAACAAAAACAAAAAAAAAACGAGAACACTTTTGGGAAACATGTCCATCCAAGTTGCAGGACTCAGTCTGCATGTTCGGAAGGTCATGCTGTGATGTACTTCCACAGGTTCTTCAGCCTCTGCAGCAGCGATTCCTGAGAGTGATCAACCAAGAGAACTTTCAGCAGATGTGTCAGCAGGAGGAAGTCAAGCAGGAGATCACTGCCACGCTGGAGGCCCTGTGTGGCATAGCTGAGGCCACCCAGATCGACAATGTAGCCATTCTTTTTAATTTCTTAATGGACTTCCTTAACAATTGCATTGGGTTAATGGAAGTTTACAAAAATACTCCAGAAACTGTCAATCTCATTATAGAAGTTTTTGTTGAAGTTGCACATAAACAGATATGCTATCTTGGAGAGGTAAGCTCTTTCTAGTTTTCTTTCTTCAGGATTACAAGTCTCTGAAGCAATGTTACTCCATTTTTTGCTTCACATTTAATGCATATTTGTATTCTCCAAAATAGAAAGTTGTGTGGGGTGAATATAAGTTCTTATTCCAAATTTTGTTAGAGAGGTGCTAATATATTAAATATTGCTGTACTCTTACTATAATTATCCTTTTATTATTGGCCTTTGGTGGTTTTGTTGTTGTTTTGTGGGTTGTTGTTTGTTTGGATTTTGAGATAGTGTCTCTCTACCAAGGCTGGCCTCAAACTCACAGTTTCATCCTCCTGCCTCCCAAGTGCTCAGATTAAAGCTCTTTTTTATCATTGTTAATAGTGTGTGTGTGTGTGTGTGTGTGTGTGTGTGTGTGTGTGTGGTCTGTCTGTCTCAGAGGTCAGTGGTGGGTATCTTCCTTTATTTCTCTCCACCTTACTTTCTGATGAGATAAGGACTCACTGACCGTATAGCTCACTAAGCCAAGCACACCTAGCAAGGCCCTCTTGTCTCCTCCCCCTGGTACTAAGATCCCCAGCATGCACCACTGGGGATGGTGCTGCACTCAGGTTGTCATGTTTGGCAAGTACTTCTCCAACTCTCAACCCTTCATTATTGTTATATAGAGCTACTATTGCAGTTTAGAGTATATGTAAACTTGGGCTTATCTGCTAGATCCCACCAGATAATACCACTCCTCATTTTCTTACAGTCCAAAGCTATGCATTTATATGAAGCCTGCCTTACTTTGTTGCAAGTATATTCTAAGAACAATCTAGGGCGGCAAAGGATAGATGTTACAGCGGAAGAAGAGCAGTACCAGGACCTGCTTCTCATTATGGAGCTTCTCACTAACCTGCTCTCCAAGGAGTTCATAGATTTCAGTGACACAGGTAAAGTCTCTTGAAGTGGTTGTTGTTGCTGTCTCTGTTAAAACTACAGGCTATTTTCTTGAAGTAAAACTCCATGAGGAAGTTGAGCTTAGAGAACAAATGGAAGTAAATCCCTTTGGTTGAAATGAAGGGGGAACTGAAGACCTTTCTCGTGTCTACTTAAATATGAATGTAAACTTTTCTTTTATCCACTTCTTTTTTTCTTCTGTATAAAAATCAGTTTATTCTATAGCTACCACACATGCTTTTTGTCTAAAAGAGAAATGGCTTCTGCCTCTTTTTCTCCCGGTTATGCAGTTCTTATTAAACACCAGCTGCTGCTTTTCTCATTAATACCATGCAGAAGGTGCCATTGTTATTCCCACTTTACTGCTGAAGTAATGGCATACATGCATGTAGCTAGTAAGTCTGAACTCACGTTCAAATCCTTGTGTGTGTCTATGGACCCTATTCTCTAGAGCAGTGGTTATCAACCTGTGGGGTGTTGTGGGAGTTCCCTCTGTATGCTGTGATTACCATTAATGAGTAAAAAACTGCTTTGAGCCTATGCAGAGCAGGGTGGGCCAGAGCAGAGCTAGGCAGGGAGGACTGGACTGAATGCTGGGAGAAGGAAGGGCAGAGTCAGAGAGAAGCTACCTAGCCCCACAGGAGATAGATGCTGGAACTTTTCCTGGTAAGCCACAGCCTCGTGGCAATACACAGATTAATAAAAATGGGTAAATTAATATGTAAGAGTTATCCAATAAGAAGCTAGAGCTAATGGGCCAAGCAGTGATTTAATTAATACAGTTTCTGTATGATTATTTTCGGGCTAGGCAGCCGGGAACCAACAAGCAGCCTCCTCCAAAAGTGGGTCATGACCCCTGCAGTAGATATTCTACATATCAGATAGTTGTAGTAGCAACAATATTGCATCTATGAAGTAGCAATGAAATAATTTTATGTTTGGGGGTCATCACAACATGAGGAACTGTATTAAAGGGTTGTAGCATTAGGAAGGTTGAGAACCACTGCTTTAGAGTGATACTTCATTGGCTCTTTCATGCCCTTGGAGATGATCGCCCATCAAACTCAATGTTTTATAGATACAACATGTGAAATCCCACTGGGGTAAGAAGTACTGGATTCCAGACATGATAGGCAACCTAGCATAGTTCTCCAGTATCATAATACGGGGATAGAACGCTAATCTCCACCTTTCTGCTATCAGTGGGTATGATAATAAAGACCTTTTAGAACATTTGTGTCTTGCTAGTACTATGCTTGGCAATCAGTAGATAAGACGAGATAAGCTCTTGTTCTTACAGACAAGAGCTTGGTCAGTCAGTAAAGCTCAGGCATTTGTGCAGTTTGCCTCCACTTCCTTCATAAGCCATTGCTAGGTTTGTTCTCAGAGAAACAGGCAGGAAGAAATGCAGCTGCTTCAGAAACAAGAGGGTGAGGGGCTGTTTACGCCCAATGCCTTTAATTGCTTACTCTTGCCTTCATATCTTTTAAATATCTCTTCCCTCACTAGTTAGCTTTACCTCCCTGCTAACTTTGCCTTCAGACCTGAAATAAGAGAGGTGCTTTAAAGAGAAAGTGTCATACATAGCATTGCCTCAGGTCATGCAGGCTTCATAGTCAGAGATATCCTTTGATTTTTTTGAAGGTTCTCCAAGCTGTTACTATAGTAGCCCCCAATAGTCACTCTGTCCAGTCTTTGAGATTGTTCTTGCTCTGTTGACTTTTGTTGGTTTGTTTTTCTTGTTTACTGTCTGCCCTGTTAGTTTCACAGTTCATTAGCTAGATAGAGGTGCTGGAGTGAAATACCAAAGCATTAACTGTGTTAACTTGGATTTCTAGAATGTCTGTTGCCCTTACTTATCCACTATTATTGTATCTGGTGCTCAGATTCTCCAACAAATAATACAAAAGGATGGCCTGGCTTGGGCTTATCAGATTTCTCCGTTACCCATAAATGGATTTCTTGGGTCTTTGAGCTTGACTATGTTTGTGTTTTTCTAAAGGAATACGAGCTTTGGAGATTTAAGTTGCAACTGTACAGTGTGCTCTTTGTTTTGATAGATGAAGTGTTTAGAGGACACGAGCCAGGACAAGCAGCCGGCAGATCTGTGTCAGCAGCTGATGTTGTTTTATATGGAGTGAACCTCATTCTGCCCTTAATGTCACAAGATCTTTTGAAGGTAATTAAAATAATATGAACACAAAGAGTGTTAACAGCTTTGTATTTCTACTCAGTTTATTGTTCTTCTCTCTCAGTGCGCATGCCCCAGTCCTCTGTGTACAGATAATTAGTGACTCATGTCATCAGGAAAACAGTTCTGCTAGCAGTTTTAATTTTCTTAGAATTTGTCATTTTGTTCTTAAACTTCATTGTCAACCAAAGGAGCTAGCTGTGGTGGGTATTTTCCAAGCCCTTCCATGTAGAATTGGTATGGTAGAAACCAAAATTAATTTTTAAATTTTTTGCACATTATGACTGTATTGTGCCTTGGTTCTACCAGTTGGTATTAAAGGTGGGTGACCACTGAGGTTGCCCTTTCCTCTTTCCAGAAGTACTCTAGGAGAGAAGTCTTTTGTTTTAAGTTATCACAGAAGGATAAGGTCAAGAACAAGGATCCACTGGAGAAGGAAGAAAAGGGTGTGTGGCAATGAATGTATCACATGCACGTGTACACACACCTATGTATGTGATAAAGGGTGGGAAAGAGGTGGTGTGGTGGGGAGCAGAAGTGTTAGTTAGGGGTGCCTCGTTAGACTCTCCCCTGAGCACTGTCTGTTGGGCAGTTCCTATCAACCCATGAATCTTGGGTTTTTGTGACGACTCTTAGAATGAGAGAGTTTATTCAGCTTTGTCCACTGGTTTGCTTTTAGTGTTTGTCCGTTCCATTGAGTCAGTCATAAACATTTGGTGCACATTTTCTTTGTGGTTAAACTAGACTGCCTATTTTCTCCTCGGCTCTTCAGAGCTGTCCAAGTAGAAAGATGAAAAGGACTGACCACTCTAATTATGCACAAGTTTTAACAGTTTAATATATTTTCTAACATACTTATGTGGAAATTAACACGTTAACAATGGATCATTTAGTTTTTTGACTGCCTTATTTGTTCAGGATCAACATAGACTATCAGGACTTGTCTGTATTTCCTATTAGCCTTCCAGAAGATAATTCTTTCTACTATGTATTTTTTTTTTTTATAACAGCTACTGAAAAGTTTCCTTCCTGTAACTTATTTACATTCCTTTAGGGCTTAGTGTTTTTATGTTAAATACATCCTAGAGAAATCATTGTAATACTTAGAAGTTTGTTAGTTGTTTTATTTTATTAAATATCAAAATATTTAATATTTTTTTTCAGTTTCCAACCCTTTGTAATCAATACTACAAATTGATCACATTTATTTGTGAGATTTTTCCTGAAAAAATACCCCAGCTTCCTGAGGATCTGTTTAAGAGTCTGATGTATTCTCTAGAACTAGGAATGACCTCGTATCCTTTACATGAACTTTGTTATTCAAGGAGGGGGCTTCTTACTTAAAGTTTTTTAAATGATTGATTTTCTTTTATAGTTGTTTTATTTCTTCAAAAACATGTCCCCTCTATAGCTGCTTTAACTTTCTTTCTCTCTCTTTTTCCCTTGAGACAGGGTTTCAGACCTGGCTGTCCTGGAAATCACTCTGTAGACCAGGCTGACCCCAAGCTCAAAGATTTGCCTACCTCTGCCTCCTGAGTGCTGGGTTCGAAGTTTCGCACCACCACGGCCAGCTCTGATTCTGTTCCTCTTGTGAACTTACATGATCTTTCCCTTTCATGTGTGTAGCACCTGGGCCCTGGTCTTCACGTCCTTCCTTCATTAGGTCATGTGGTGTATTGCAGTTGGTTCTCTAGTCTCAGCTTGCTGACATTATAATGTCATCATCTGAGGATCATCTGCAGAAACAAGCTAGGTGTCACCAGACTTAGACTGAAAGGCTAGCTTTTTGAGTCTTTCCTAATTCAGTTAAGACTTTGCAATTTGGTCTACTCCCACTACCTGTATTTATTTCTACAATAGTCATGTACATAATGTAGTTGTCATTTGTTGTTTTTTTTGTTTTGTTTTGTTTTGTTTTGTTTTTGATCTTATATAAAGTCGGGTATGTCTTCTAGTTTGTTCTTTGACCATTATGTTCAGAATGAGTTCAGAAGTATGCCAGCTCTGCCTTGAGGCCTTAACACCATTGGCTGAACAATGTGCTAAAGCACAAGAAACTGATTCACCACTTTTTCTAGCAACTCGGCACTTCCTTAAGGTAAGATGTTTGGTGAGTAGGTTGGCGAACTATCTTCTTAACCAAGCTAAGTTGTACTTGCCTGCCATGCCAACTACTGGGCTAATAAAGGAGTGTTGCCTCAGTTACAGAGTGAGTTCAAAGCCAACCTGAGCATGTTAGCAAGACCTCATCTCAAAGTAAGAAGAGGGGAGCTTTTTTAAGTGTGCGTGCGTGCGTGTGTGTGTATGTGTGTGTTTGATTTGTGTGAATGACCTGTCTTCATGCACACCAGAAGAGGGCGCCAGATCCCACTATAGATGGTTGTGAGCTACCATGTGGTTGCTGGGAATTGAACTCAGGGCCTCTGGAAGAGCAGCCAGTGCACTTCACCACTGAGCCATTCTCCAGACTCATAAAATTCTCGATTCATGTGTGTAGGTTTGGTTTGGTCTGGTTTTGGTTTTGACAGGGTTTCTCTGTGTAGACCAGGCTGACCTCAAATGCATAGATCCTCCTGCCCCTGCCTCCCGAGTGCTGGGTTAAAGGTGTACGCACCACAGCTATGTTCACTGCTTTTTCCATGAAGACAAGTTCTTTAGGAGCATGTTCTCTTCTACTTCTATTTTGTGTTCTTGAACAATGTTGTAAATATAGATTCCACAAAATGTTTTTTTAGATTAAAAAGTGATTTACTAATTAATCGGTTAGTGTAATAAATTGACTATAACTGCTATCCCTTTTTCATGCAGGGAGGGACTAGAGTTTTAAATAGTTATCCTGTATTTTATAGCGATATCGTATTATGTAATTTCAGCTGGTTTTTGATATGCTGGTATTGCAGAAGCACAACACAGAGATGACGACTGCAGCAGGAGAGGCGTTCTACACATTGGTGTGTTTGCACCAGGTACTGATACCCCTCTCTCGTGGACGACGATGGTCCTCGTCCACCAGTTCTTTGTGTTTCCAGGACTGGGACTCAGAGACCCAGTTCCATGTCCCCAGTTCAGTGTTTTCTGCTCTTTCATGAGCTCCAGAGTTGTAGTTTTGTATTTGTGTCAGATCAAAAGAATTTATTTTCCCTTCTCTGTTATGAGCCATTTTTTGTCGCAGTTCCCACCTAAAAGCTTGATTTTAATTTACCTGTGCTAGGAGCCAGGTGCATGTACACAGTGAGTGACTGCTGTCTTTGAGGAATTCCGGTTTTATAAAAATGGAGGGGTGTATCAGATTGGGAGCGGGAGTTTGCCTTCAGAGAGTATTAAAGAATGGAGTGTTACTTTGTTTAGTGTTTTGAAAACAGTGAATTACTAGTTTTGTTGAACCTTTAAGATCTAAAACCATTATTCCTGTGGGATGAATGTAGCAGAGGTTCACCTGCCTCCTGTTTCCGAGAGAATGCCTAGCTAATATATAAAGTACATTAAGGAACAGGTTGGGGAAGGGTAATGCCTAATTTTCCATTACCTTACACCTTTTTGTATGGCCAAGTGGTTGGTTGGAGAAGTTTGGCCTTCCTGAAACCAGTAGGGTTTTCAGACCCACTCATATAAAGCCCCTCTTCTTCCAGACGCTATGTGCCATGTGTAGCACAGGCTGTGAGAGACACTGGGCCTTCAAAGAAAGCTTGCCTCACTACATTCTCTGCCCCCCCTCTTCCTTCTTCCTTCCTTCTTTCTTTCTTTCTTTCTTTCTTTCTTTCTTTCTTTCTTTCTTTCTTTCTTTCTTTCTTTCTTTCATTTTTTTCC
>NC_022019.1:7843814-7851084 GCF_000317375.1 Microtus ochrogaster
TTCCTTCTTCCTTCCTTCTTTCTTTCTTTCTTTCTTTCTTTCTTTCTTTCTTTCTTTCTTTCTTTCTTTCTTTCTTTCTTTCATTTTTTTCCTTCCTTCCTTCCTTCCTTCCTTCCTTCCTTCCTTCCTTCCTTCCTTCCTTCCTCTTCCCTTCCATAACCCGCTAAATAGATATCTAACTCCCCCCCCCCCAAAAAAAAGGTATTTCCTTTCAGGTGTGTGCTCCCTTCCATCATGTTGCTTACTAGGACAATGGGCTTCTTTCCTGTGTGTGCAAGCAGTACATTCTGATTTCCTTGTCTGATGGCTTTTAGACTATGTACATTTTAGAGACACTCAAGGGAGCCCAGGAGGATGGGTCAGAGGGCACTTTAGGTACTTGCCACCAAGCCTGATAACCTGAGTTCAATCCTTGAGTCCTATATATGTGGTGGACAGAAAGAACTAACTCTGCAAGTTGTTTACACACACAAATAAATAAACAAGCGTAAGAACATTTATAAGAAATAAAACAAGCATGGTGAAAGGAGAAGACCAACTCCTGCAAGTTGTTCTCTGACAACACATACACATAAATAAATAAATAAATAAATAAATAAGTGTAAAAAATGTTTTTTGTCCCCTGGAAAGACAGAAAGCAGAGTGAGCACTTTGGAACAACTAGTGTGGTTCTTGCTGCCTGACCGTTTCTTGGCGATAGGGCAATGATTTGAAGTTATACTGGCTTCCTTCTGTCCTTTGGAAAGGGCAGCTAAGGTAGCCCTGGCTCAGTGCTGTAGACGATGAGGGTGGGAATTTGGGAAGCTGCACCCTGCTTCTCTTCTGCTCTACGTGATGTCTGATTTCATCATTTTATTGTTGTGATATCCCAAGAAGTTCATGGAAATTAATGGCAGACCAGCTTTCTCCACAGCACTTCTGGCCTAGGTGACTTTCCCTCCAGCCTCTGCCTACTTACCTGTATATTAATGTTATGAGAGAGAATACCAAAGATAAAAAATACCACCACTACATTAAATTATCCCTGCCCTTTATCCAAAGCCACTGGCTACAATGCTGGCTTGGGACTTTCAAAATGTTCTACCTCCACCTTGCGAGAGCTCTCAAACCTCTACACTTGTGCTACTGTGCCTCTGCTGTCCTTGGAGCTGGGTGGACAAGGTGTCCGCACGAGAACTGTTCACCATCACAATATAGACATAGGGCTTTTGTACAAAATGCAAACTAAATAGAAAAGGCAGTACCACAAAGCTGGGAGCACATGGAACCAGATTGCCCATACTGTTGCTTTATAAGTGTAAATTTGAATGTGTTACTTCAGCTGGCAGAACATTCATCTGTAAAGTATGAACATTGGTAGTGTCAGTCTCATAGCAGCCTACATATTAAATGAATTAACCTACAAATAAATTGAGAACAGTAATCACTGATGTTGGAAAGAGTGGTCTGCCCTGCCTTAGAACCAACTCCATAGTCCCTGCTAGAATTCCCCTAAGGCATTCTTATGACTATCTTGTTTCCTTTGCAGGCTGAGTATTCTGAACTAGTTGAGACATTACTGTCAAGTCAGCAGGACCCAATCATTTACCAGAGATTAGCAGATGCCTTCAACAAGCTCACTGCAAGCAGCACTCCTCCTACCCTGGACCGGAAGCAGAAGATGGCCTTCCTAAAGAGTTTAGAAGAATTTATGGCAAATGTTGGTGGTCTCCTTTGTGTGAAATAAACCTCAGAGCTATATTCTTAACTTAGATCCTTTCTGCAAAGTGCACTGAATTGCTGAAAGTTGACTTGAGTCTTGGCCTATTCCTCAGTTCATTTGACCATTTGGATTTTGGAGAGCCTGAGACTTCGATGTGGAATTTGGTTAAACAGGAGAGGTCAACTTAAAATCAGCTTCTGTTATTAGGTGTTAGCCATGATCTGCCATATATTTGTCTTCTAGATTCTGAATGGTGATTTAAAATTTCAAAATGCAATTCCATATATGTGCAAACAGATATGGGCACCATGAAATTCCTATTCAGTGCCTTTTGCCCTTTTATCAAAGCATAGGTGACTAGCCAAAGGTGGTATGTTTTCAGAATTATTTTTCAAAATGTCCATAGATTCCCCTCATCTCTTGGGGAACTGGTTGTAGGGGTGGATTCTTGGGCCCTACTGGGCATCTTCAGAATACCTGGTTAGCTCTGGGGTCTCCATTTTAATAAGTTCTTCCCCTTTGTTATCCTAAACATTTTGAATCAGTGCAAGAGATGGTGAAAACTCTTAAGAGATTTTGTGCTTTCCTACTTTTCCTCCCTACAGTGATTATAATTATGCAGGAAGAAAATCATCAGTGAGTGTCTGTTAGTTTCATTGTTCATCTTCCCCCTTCCCCACCTTCCTTCCCTTTCGTCCTCAGCGTTGCAGGTCTCGTGTAATTATTGCAGGTTTCTAATCAGACGGTGATGCCTGAACTTGAGGGAAATGCGTATATATTTCTGTTTCGTACCCTTAACTTTAGGAACTGTAGCCATTTCATTGCCTTAATTTTAAGAGGAAAAGACAAACCAGATTTGTTTTAGAGCGAAATTAGTCTTGACACGTAAGAGTTGGCTTAGGGTATTAGCTGCTATGACCCTTCTGCCCCTTTGATTATGTATTTATGTGTGTTTCCCAGTGAAATGAAACGAGAAACCCCATGTGGTTACCTCTCTGTGTTTCTGTCCAACCACACAGCCTGTATCTACTCTGGATGGCTTGCTTAAGCAATAACTTTTTAATGGATGTGAATTACCACTTCACACAGACTATTGCACATTGGGCATTAGGGGCAATAATTATGCTAAAGTGGGTGTTATCCTCAAGTCACAGGAGCCACACTAGTTCAGTTTCAGAGACTAAAAATTTATCTTTAGCCAGGCATAGTCATGAATGCCAGGCTAGTCTGGGTTACAAAGTATGATCCGTCCTTTTTAAAAAAAGAGAGAGAGAGAGAGAAAGAGAAAAATTCACTTTAGATCCTCTGGCTTTTATAATCAGGATTTTTATACTGCTACTGTGCTCCACTTAATTTTGTGTGCCAGTTTTAATTATGAAAATAAAAGCTCATTTATAAACAGCAGTCCTTGGAAACTGCAGGACCAGTCACAGAGTATAGTGGCACCAAGATGCTTCTGCCCAGGTGCATCTGAGACTGCCGTGGAGGGGCAGGCTCCTCTGCTGTTGACGTCTCTGCACGCACCTTAGCATCTGATGCTCTGGAGACATTGTATGGCTCTATAGACAGAGCATCCCATTCCTGTGATGGTAGGTTTGAGTGGACGCAGAGCTGAGGTCCATAACTTTTTGAGAATCCTTTCTTCTGTATTGATCACCATTTAGTAACAGTAAGCATGGAGGAAGAAAAATTTCTAAATACTACAAAGAAGGAAAACAGTAGCATTCTCCACATGCTCTGTATTTTAAGTTCTTGGAAAGGAGTGCTTTTTGATTCTTTTTCTCTTAACTTGAAGTGCTCTACATCAGTAATCTCTCTGTTTTGTGTTGTTCTTGATGTCTGTTTTCCTCAGCGGGTGTGGTTTGTGTGTGCTGTGCGAGTTATAACCATGGGCCTAAGTTCACGTGGAGATGGGTGGGGAAGGGTGCAGTGAGAAGGCATCTGAGTATAGCTTCTATACAGACAGAACTATATGAAATTGTCCGGATACTAGTATGATACTCCGGTTCTGTTACACCACTTTTAATTGAAGGAAGTTTTATTTTAGATTGGACCAAATAATGCGTAAATGATCACCAGAACATTGATTAATGGCCAACTGACAGTGAATGACGCCACCATATTTCAGATAACGGGAATGCCACTTGTACCACCTAGATTTTTCAGGGTGTGTGTTTGCATTTGTTTGCTTTATTGAGTATTTGTTTAGTTTGGTCTTTTCCTTTGCCCGGCTTTGTTGTTTACAAGTGCTTTATGAACCTCTGGGTTTTGTTGCTGTTCCACTTCCTGATGCTCTTCACCCAGTGGGTATTGAGGCCATGGATTTCATGGTCATGGACTAGTTTTCCAATTTAAACTGACTGTTAAATCATTTGTGCACTTTTTAAAATACATGTTAAGAGGACGCTCGCTGTCAGATATTTGACTTTTCCTCTTTTGTGTTAAATTTCATTTGTTCATAGCGCATCCTCTAACCTGTATTTCCCCATACTATTGTTCGCCTTGGCTCATCTTATGCTTCTTGACCATTTTTTTCCCCAGGGCGCAATCACTAAGTCATCAGAGTCACCAGGCAGGGAGGTTGTACGCTAACAGTGGTGCTGATGTGACCCCCTCGGCTGTGCTCTTGTGGCCTCTGCAGAGGGTAGTTTGACTGATGTCTTTGTGCTGGGTTGTTGTATTTGACAGTGTCCTTTCTAACACAGCAGTTGAATATTATTCTGGGGGAAGACTGTTATGTCAATGTGACTGTATTGTTTTTGTCTGATACAAATGACAATTTGTGTACATTCTGTCGAGATTTTCCCCAAACTTAAAAACTTCAAATTGATTGTATGGAAAAATATCTAATGATAATCAGATACTCTGTCCCAGTTTTCACTTCAAAACCAAGCAGATCTATAATCTTTCCCACTCAGCATCACTCAGTGCTCTTCCTGCGGTCAAGACTATGTTGCCGCCTGTCTCCTTTCTGTTAGTACTTGTATGAAGCCCTCAAGTACTGACGGAATGCTAGCTGTCAGTTTCAAGTATTTCAGGTCAGAGTCTCCTAGGGGATAGGTAGTGTTGATTGTACCCTGAATATGTTTTTCTTTGTTATGTATTTACATATATTTTGTTTGCCGTCTCTGTTAGTAGAGGTGATTGTCATGGGCCCTGTTTTGCGAGTGATCACTACGGGATCTCAGTACCAAACTCAGCATTTGAGTCTGAAGGAACTGCAGTGTTGTGCAGAGGTGTCTCTTGTTTTTTTTTTTTTTTTCTAAGAATAAGGAACTCATTTGGATATGAAGTTTTTAACATTATAAATTTTCTATAAAATTTCCCACAGAATAACAGATAATTTGAGGCTGTAATAGTATTTTTAAGTTACTTGAAAGTGTAAGTGGGTTTTTCTGGAAACATTGCATTTCTTTAAAACTTAACTTTCTGGAATTAGAAAAATGTCCAAATTAGACATCTTGTTAAATTCAAGTTGATTTAAAGGGCCATGGCTCAAGTTTAACTTCACTTTTCCTTAGGCATAAGAATTGTGAAGTGTTCCTGGTTGGTTATAAGGGGAAACCATGACTTATATAGCCAAAGAGTACATTTGGTTCAGGTCAAAGTAGAAGATTAATAATGGACTTTGATTTTGCTAGTTTTGAAGATGGACGGAGAAGTGTTTCTGTTCTGTAGATGTGTGGAGGTCTCTGTAAAGACTGTCCTGGCCAGTGGGAGATGTGTGACTGCAGTAGGCAGCTCTCGGTACCCCTGTGGCCTGAAGGTTTGGCTTTCTTGTTGTGTCTGCATTTTTAGGCCTCTTAGCTCTTTGGAGCTGTCAGGTGTGCTCTAGCGGCTAATTTCCCAGCCCGGGTTCTTTACCGTGTCTGCACTATGTACCTACTGGGGGTGGGGGTGGGGAATCTGACCTCAAGTGTGCTCTAAACCCAGGTTTCCTGGTGTGGTGTCTACCACGAAATCATGACAAATGGCAAACCCTGGTATTGTGATCTTACTCTATGTACAAAAGGAAGCTCTATGCAGTGAGCTGTGGTCTAGTGCCCACAGAATGTCAGCACTGCTATCATTCAGCACGTGTAACATTTTTAAATTTATAAATATTAAAGTTTTAAACTTACACTAAGACTTTTTAGTTTATTTTTTTTTTTAAGAAACCCAGGGATGAGTATACTGTCTACATATTTACCTCTATTAATATAACTAATGAAGGCATTTAATTTTTGAAAAGATACTGCAGTATGATTTTAGGAAATAAACCAAGGCTATGTGTTAAGCCAATTACAATCTGAATATCAAATTGATAAAACTTGATTTGTATTTTTTAAATCCTTCAATGGGCTTTAAAATATGTGTTTTCACTAAATATTTTTATTATATTTTGGTTTGACCACGTGTGATTTGTTCATGGGTGTTGTATTAGTGTTCTGTTGCTTTGAAGAGATACTATGACCACAGTCTTTCTTATAAAAGAAATCATTTAACTGGGGGCTTGCTTACAGTTTCAGAGGGTTAGTCTGTTATTATGGTATGAGGCATGGCAGCACACAGACAGACATGGTGCTGGAGAAGTAACTGAAATCTGATCCACAGGTAGCAGGAAGAAAGCACCACTGGGCCAGTCTTCCCACCCCCAGCACCCTTCTTTCAACAAAGCCACACCTCCAAATCCTTTAAAATAGTGCTGCTTCCCAGTGGCTTTTAATCAAACCATGACATTGTACTCCCGGGCCCCTAGAGGCTTGTATAGCGATATCATGTAGGGAAAATGCAGTCAAATTAGAAGTTTCTATATTCTATAACAATCCCAACAGTGTGTAAGAGTCTGAAGACTCCTGGAGATCTCCTAATCATGATATCCTGTAAAAATCAAAAAGCAGATCACATACTTACAAAATCCAATGGGACAGGACATACATTACCTTCTGAAAGGGAGGGAAGGGAGGACAGTGAGCAAATGCTGGACCAAAGCAAGACAGAAAGCTAGTAGAGCAACTTCCAGATTCTGCATCTCTGTGTCTGACCTGTAGCTGCTTCCAGCTTTGTTAACTGCAGCACACCTCTCTCTTGGGTTGCTTCTCTTCCCTATTAGCAGCTTTCCTTGGCAGGTCTTCCACAGCTCTGTCGGTCACCTTCATAGCTTCACACAGTGGTCTCGGGCCTCCAATCAGGGATGACCCTGACATATTCGTGGCCTCAGCAGCTTTCCTTAGCCAAGAAGGGAGATTACAAAATCCCTTTCTGGTGTTTTGACTCTAAAGGTAGAACCACAAGTATTGTGCCAAGTATTGTTCCCGCTCTGCTGAGGCAGGAACTTGGCCCCCCTTTTTTGCACCAGCTCTCCGTTGATGATTCCTTCACCTTTTAAGCTTTTCTTTAATTCCTTCTGTTGAAATACGAGCAGCGGGTTGTGTCCCACCACCCGGCCGCCCGCACGGCTAGCTCTACCTGAAATAATTACACGGAAACGGTATTCTTTTAAACACTGCCTGGCCCCATTAGTTCCAGCCTCTTATTGGCTAGCTCTTACATATTGACCTAACCATTTCTATTAATCTGTGTAGCCCA
>NC_022019.1:7853082-7861067 GCF_000317375.1 Microtus ochrogaster
AGCTTCTTTCTCCCAGCATTCTGTTCTGTTTACTCCACCCACCTAAGGGTTGGCCTATCAAGGGGCCTAGGCAGTTTCTTTATTAATAAGAAATCACTCCCACATCATTCTTTCACGAGTTGAAAGCTTAGTTGGGTAGGATCAAGTCACCACTCCCTTTACTCCAGTTAGCATCAGGCTTTTCTTTTTAATCTTCTTGAGCACTGGACTTAGCTCTATACATTTCCTGGTGCTCCTTTTCTCCTAAAACTGCATTTTGCATTTTTCCTTGCTCAACTTGCTCCTTTGCATTATAGATCTATGTAAGAGTGACCAATGATAGCCTCACAGCAGAGTCCATACGAGGCTGTCTTGGAATTTCCTCTGCCATAGCCAATAATTCAGAACTTCAGTTTAGCCTCAGGCAGATTTTTTTTAGCAAGGAGAGAAAGCAGCCACATTCTTCACGAAAATACCAAAAGAATAATCTTTTGGCCACTTACTAGCGTTCTTGAAACCTCTTGAACAAGACCATCGTAATCTACATTGCTGTCATCACCACTCTCTTCCATGCTTCACCTTCAGCCCATTAAGGCCCACTGAAGGTGGTTCAACTGCTTTCCTACGCCAAAGTCCACATTTTATCCACAAACAGCAAGGTCAGACCTGTCATCGCAACACCCCACCTCTGGTAAGGACTTCTGTTTTAGTGTTCTATTGCTGGAAGAGACACCATGACCACAGCCTTTCTAATAAAAGAAAGCATTTAATTGGGACTGGTTTACCATTTACTCCAGTTTAGTCCATCGGTATAATGGCAGCACACATGCAGACATGGTGCTGGAGAAGTAACTGAGGATTCTACATCCAGATCCACAGGCAGTGGGAGAGACTGGGCCTGACTTGACCATTTGAAACCTCAAAGCCCACCACAGTAACATAATTCAACAAAGCTTCACGTCCTAATCCTTTCCAATAGCACTTCCCCCTGGTGGCTGAGCATTCAAATCTGTGAGCCTATATGCTTCATTCTTAAATGTTAAGCCACCACAGGTGCTATGACTGAAATATGCTTGTTAGTTGGCTGTGAGACAATAGGTAGACACTACACTGGGTATATGCGTTATTCATTGTTAATCTATTTTTAGTGAGTGGGTCTGTGTATGGAGAGTTTGTGTGGATAAGTACAGGTGCCATCAACGACAGGAGGAAATCCCCTAGAGTTCAGGTTAAAGATAACTGGGCTGATGATGTGGGAGCCATGTGTGTTCCTGCCCCAGCTTCACCTCGGGTGATTTCACAAGGAAACAAATCCATACAACCAGAAGCAAGATAGCATCACCACATGGGACTATGCAGATCCTCAGGATATCCAGTATTCTCATAAGCTCATGTTTGAGAAATAATTTTAGGATTAAGTCATTAAATAGAGACAAAATTATAGTAAAGAATTCAGGAGTTGAACCCTCTGGCTTTTCAAGGGTGTGGTGAACTAGTTTTTTTTTCACGCCTTTGTTCTTTGTCCTGTTTTAAACCCTGTATACACACACACACACACACACACACACACACACACACACACATAGTAGGGCACAAGTTTCCTCTGAGTGTGTGCAGGTGTGCACTCCTGAGCTTGTGAGCACACCTGGGCTATACATAAAGGCAGAAGGAAGATGTAAGTGGCCTGCTTTACCACTTTCTGTTTTAGTCCCTTGAGACAGGGATCTGGATCTGAATCTAGATTTAGGCTGGCAGCCAGAAAGCCGAAGTGACCCTCTTAGCATCCCCCCGAAATGGTGCCTGGGTTACAGATGCACACAGCCACACTAGGCTTTCTGTGTGGGATTGAATTCAGTCCTCCTAGTATATACTGGAACTTATATTGAGTGGTTTGGGTTTGACCAATACCATGACATATTGACTCCCTTATGGAACTGGTTTGGTTTGGTTTGTTGTTTGTTTTGATATTAAATGGGAGATTCCTGATGGGATTTTGTGCCTTCTGTCTTATCTAAAATCACATTTCTATTAAACTAAGTGGAAACAGAGGGTATAGTTGGTCAAATCGAAGAGGAAAGTTATGGCGAAATTCCACACAGCACATTTGGCGTAAATCTGAGCTACAAGTTAACCTACTGAGCTCTGGGTTGAGTGGATTTTCCTAAAGCACAAGAACCAACTGGGTAAAGTCGCTGGTGTTTTCAGAAAGCGATGAAGGAGAAAACTGATATTGGGGCTGGTGCTGCAGTCCTGTCTGGATTCAGGTCCTGGGACAGGGAAGGGGTGTTGGCAGGAAGAAATGAACTGTTCGACCTCCAGGTGAGTTTCATACAAGTGGCCAGCTCCAAATAGCTCCAGCCATCTTTATTATATATTGAAAACAAGCATGTCTTTCCATACTAACAAGTTTTTCTGATCCTCCAACATTAACCTCCAGCAAAAACAAATATGTCAAATGGTTTTTCCCCCAACTTTTACATCAAAACATCTTTAAACCAAAACAACTTACCATTTTGCAAGTATATCCTGTTTTTACAGAACTAAAAGGTGATTGACACAGGCACACATTTTCAAGAACAGCAATCCTGTTCAAAACATATTTACAGAAACGGGGCTGATCTGCCTCCGATCCTGTCAGCCTGAGTCAGAACAGCTCCCGGTGACAGCTGGCATCCCCAGACAAGACACCTGAGGAGCATCAGCTCCCAAAGAATTTTAGGGGAAAAATATTCAAGAAAAAAAAATGGGGTTTCCAGGAATGGTCACATCTGTCCCATACATGATTGACAAATGGCACTAACCTGCCAGGAGAATCTGTTACAAGAGAGAAAAAGCACTCGGGCCACACGGTCCCAGCAGGACTCTGTGCTGTCCCCAGGTCCCCTGGTCCTTCCTGAGTGAGACTCCTGTGGGCTTGTGCCTCATCTGAAGACCTGTTGAACAAGCATTCCTATACTGGTCTGAAACTAGGCCGCATGACTCCCATCAGGCTGGAGTATGGTTAAGAGCATTTTTTTCATGCAGAAGATCCAGGTTTGATCCCCAGCACCCATATGGTGGCTTGCAATCATCCATAACTCCAGTTCCTAGGGATCCAACGTCATCTTCTGGCCTTCCTGGGCATTGAATGCCCATGGTGCAGCCATACATGGGAACAAAACACCCACACAAAATAAACAGTGGAACTTAGTAGGGATGAGGTATTAAAATAAAAATAAACAGTGGAACTTAGTAGGGGTGAGGTATTAAAATAAAAATAAACAGTGGAACTTAGTAGGGGTGAGGTATTATCATAGTGGTGGGTTTTGGGCTGGAGAGATGGCTCAGCGGTTAAGAGCATTGCCTGCTCTTCCAAAGGTCCTGAGTTCAATTCCCAGCAACCACATGGTGGCTCACAACCATCTGTAATGAGGTCTGGTGCCTTCTTCTGGCCTGCAGACATACACACAGACAGAACATTGTATACATAATAAATAAATATAGTGGTGGGTTTCTTAAGGGTACTTTTTTTAATGTCTATGTGTGAATGCTTGCATGAATATATGTGCACCATGTTTGTGCCTGGTGTCTTGAAGACAGAAGAAAAGGACATGAAATCCCCTAGAGCTGGAGTTACAGGCATGGGTGCTAAGAACTGAATTTGTCCTCTACAAGAGCAATTCCCATTGTGCCTTTTCTCTAGCCTCCTGTCTTAGGGTTTCTGTTGCTGTGAAAAGACATCATGATGATGGCACCTCTTATAAGGAAACATTTAATTGTGGTGGATTGCTGGGCGGTGGTGGCGCACGCCTTTAATCCCAGCACTCGGGAGGCAGAGGCAGGCTGGTCTCTGTGAGTTCGAGGCCAGCCTGGTCTACAAGAGCTAGTTCCAGGACAGGAACCAAAAAGCTACGGAGAAACCCTGTCTCGAAAATTCAAAAAAAAAAAAATCGTGGTGGATTGCTTAGTTGCAGAAGGTCAGATTGTTGTCGTGATGGGAAGCTTGGCAGTGTGCAGGCAGATGTGTTGAAGGAGCGAGCAGGGAACAGCAAGTCGACTGACACTGGGTAAAGCCCAACCCCACAGTGACACACTTCTTCCAGTAAGGCCATATCCACTCCACCAAAGCCATACTTCCTAGTAGGGCCAATTACATTTTAACTACCACACCTCCCAAAATGAAACTTTAAAGCAGTGACAGATAAAAGAGTAGGAGATGCTCATTCAGTTCCATTTTATTACTTCTAAGGCTACATTTGTTTACTTGGTAAATGTATCCTAACGATGCCTTACCCTTTAACAGTTGTTAAATACCATGTGTGTTCACCAGACTGCAGGGGGGTTAAGACATTAGCCATACCACTCTTGTGTCTAATGTTTCAAAATGACCTTGTTTCCAGCCAGCTGTCTTAGTCCGCTTGTCCTATACAAGAAGATGCTGCAGTTTACTAGTTTAAAGAACAACAGGGTTTCTCATGGTCCTGGTGGCCAGGACTTCCAATAAGGATTAGTTTGCCTTTGATATTATTTTTATGATTTATAAAAAACATCCAAGTGACAATACACGAGTTTCACCTGGAAAATATTAACTTTTATGTATTATACAAGCGGCCAGCAACTTTTGGAAATAAAAGTCATAAAAGTGGTTGGTTTCTGTGTTTATTTTCATTTTAATAGTTTTTCATTTCTTACCATTTTGGTAAGTTGCACTTGGTTTGAATTACTTGCTTTAATAGACCAGTCATCTTTTCAGAGCAATCGAAATCCAAGTGAAGTATGGGTTTCCACAGATGAAACTGTGCATATAGAAACTGTGACCCAACCCGTTATCAAGCTGCTTACTGGATGGCATCAGCAGCTGAGCGATTCCCACATGCGATAATGTTGTGAAGCTGCTCAAGCGGATGATGAAATCGGTACACAAAGGGAGGAAAGAGGAACATAGTGTATAGTTCGCCTACCCTTGGGAAAGAAAAACAAATTACATGTGATTTGATAGCTGTGGAAGGGAGGGAGCCTTAATTTTAATTAAGGTCTATTGCGCGCCAGCTACCAAACTAGATAATGTAGTTGGTAAAATATCATATACTATCTGTACACCCAACACGGAAATCTCTGAAAGACTAATGGGTTTGGAAGACTTTCTGAATTCCATTAATATTATGAAGACTTTACTGTTTTAGTCAGTGTTTCAACTGTTAGCCTACCGGACAAACAAACCTAGTGCGAAAGACCCGGACTACCCTGATTGGGCCGGACTAGACCTGCACGGCAGCCTCCGACCGGATTGCGCCTGCGCCAACGCGGCCGTTTCCCACCCAACCCCCCGCCCTCGCACGGCGTCTGCGCATCGGGGCAACTGCGCATGAGTCCGTGGTGAGTGGAGGACGGGGAGCCGGGCGGCAGAGATTTAGGCGGGTTTGGGCAGTTTCGGGTGGGCTCCGTGGCGGCAGCGTGCGGTCACTGGTGACCGCGATGGGACTTGCGGTCCACGGGGCGGACTCACTGCCCAGGGGGTGGGGCTTGCTGCCCACGGGGCGGGGCTTTTGCCTCGGGGCGGGGCTTGCTGCTCATGGAACCCGGACTTGCTGTCCACGCTGACGCTTTGAGACTTCATAGTGTGGTCTCGGCTCTGCAGAGTCCATGGACTTGGGCACCTTGTCCCGGAAACAGACCCTAACATTCCGCAGGTGGTCAGGTCGGACTGGTGCTCAGACCGGAAGCCGGAAGTGTGCGGGGGAAGGGGTTGGAAGGCACATGCTGGACCCAGGCCTTGGCTGCCTGTGCGGTACCCTAACAGGCTGTGTGTAGGACCCGCGCCCTCGGTGGAAGTTGTATCTCAGGTTGCGGTGGGGTTTATGTTTGAGATGGTCTCACAGTGTAGTCCTGGCTGCTGTGGCACTCTTTGATCCATCTTGCTTCTTCCCGCTGTCGCCACATCCAATAATCTTTCTTTAAAAAAAATAAATACTATATAGGTTAAATACTATTTAGAAGGACTTGTCTCAGGCAAGGAACCTTGTCTGAAAGTCAAAGCACAAGCTTTTCATAGCCAGGCGGTGGTGGCACGCGCTTTTAATCCTAGACGCAGGCAGATCCGAGTTGAGGACCAGCCTGGTCTACGAGTGAGTTCTAGGATAGCCAGGCCTATAGAGAGAGACCCTGTCTCAAAAAAAAAAAAAAAAAACCACACACACAAAAAGTAGAATTAGAAAGTAAAAACCATCTGTGATTCTAGCTGCAGAGGACCAGTGGCCTCCACAAGCACCTACATTCACTTGCACAAATCCCCCCCACACACAGAAATTTTTACTTTTTAAGTTTCTTCTTAAAAATTGTTTATGTGATGCCGGGCGGTGGTGGCACACGCCTTTAATCCCAGCACTCAGGAGGCCGAGGCAGGTGGATCTCTGTGAGTTCGAGACCAGCCTGGTCTACAAGAGCTAGTTCCAGGACAGGCTCCAAAACCACAGAGAAACCCTGTCTCGAAAAACAAAAATAAAAAATAAATTGTTTATGTGTATATGTGTATGAGCTCCATGAGTATGTAAATCACATATGTCCTGGAGTCAGAAGCAAGCATAGGATCACCAGGAGGTTGTGAGCTGCCATGCGGATGCTGGAACTCGAACCTCTGCCCTTTGGTTAGAACAGCCAGTACGCTTAAACTCAAGCCATCTCTCCAGGCCCACATAGTGTTTTTGTTTTGTTTAAATGAAAATTACTTAGACAATATCTACCAGGCACATTCGACCTTTTGACATTGCAAAATGACTTTTATCTACAGAGTTCACACCAGAAACAAACAACGAAGTTGAAAAAAAAAAAATCTCAGTTATCCTGGGTGCATGGTTGAGCCATTTTCTTCCATTCACAGACTAGGATAGATATACTTCCCCTGCGGTTTACCAGTGACCCTGTGTTGAATCCTCGGTTAACTCTCTTTCTGCTGAGTTACATTGTCTTGACCTAAATTTCTTGCAGAAGGTACTCTAATGCTCTGAGGAAACATACAGTATTGGTAGTTTTTTTGATAGGTAGATTTGATGCGTGGAAACATAGTTTTTATACAAGAGTCCCAGCTGGTGGTGATGGCGCACACCTTTAATCCTGCACTTGGGAGGCAGAGGCAGGAGGATCTCTATGAGTTTGAGGCCAGCCTGATCTACAGAGTGAGTTCCAGGACAACCAGGACTGTTAGAGAAACCCTGTCTTCAAAAACCCAAAAAAAAAAAAAAAAAAAAGGAAAGGAAGGAAGGAAGGAAGGAAAGGAGGATAAAAAAAAAGTAATGACAGAAACTTCTGTCTTCCACCACTGCCTTAGACAGATAATGCCCAGACACATCAAGAAACGAATGAAATTTATGCTCACTATCAGTGAATGTTTGATTTGATTAATTTATAGCCCCGTGTATGAAGGATGACAAAAAGTTTCTTGGGCTCGTGAGTTTAAGGAGAGTCTATTGCTGTGTGACCTGCTCTTTGCTAACGTTGTGGTGGTGGAGGCCATGTGCGTTTGCTGTGGAGTGAGTCTGCTCCAACCACAGATCGTTATCAGTTAGCTTCTGCTTGTGCCTGTTTAGTAACCTCTTACTGATGCCAGCACCCCCATACACGTTTAGTTTTGGATCTTCATGTAGGAGGGTATAACCTTCAGCTTAAGAAGTTAAGGAACGGGGGCTGGAGAGATGGCTCAGAGGATAAACAAGGTAATATATACCCAACATAACTAAGAACAAAACCATGAAGAAGAGATGGAGAGATAGGAAGAGTGCAGGGGACCTAAGTTTGGTTCCCAGCACCCATATCAGTTAGCTTCCAACTGCCTGTAATTCCAGCCTTTGAGAATTCTGTCCTGGCACGATATTGCAGTCAAGTGTGCACGCGCGCACACACACACAAACACACACACCATTAAAAATAAAAATCTTGGGGCTGGAGAGATGGCTCAGTGGTTAAGAGCATTGCCTGCTCTTCCAAAGGTCCTGAGTTCAATTCCCAGCAACCACATGGTGGCTCACAACCAT
>NC_022019.1:7861930-7867463 GCF_000317375.1 Microtus ochrogaster
ACATAGGTGTGTGCAGGTCCATAGGTGTGTGCAGGTACATGGGTGTGGCACATCACACGTGTGGAGGTCAGAGTCCTGCCTTTTTTTAAGACAACATCTTGTAACCCTGGCTGGCCTGGAACTGACTAGAGCAGGCCAACCTCAGAGATCTGCCTCTGCCTCCCAAGTGCTGGGACTAAAGGCGAACGAACACCCCTAGGCCTGACTATCCTCCCTTATTTCAGGGTTCCTCTCAGTTTTGCTGCATCCGTTTCCTGTCTCTACCTCCCTGGGGCTGGGTCATCATAGGCAAGCCACCTCATCTGGATTTTGTTTGTTTTAGATTTTATTTATTTGTATTTTATGTATGTGAGTATTTGCCTTAATGGATGTCCATGTACCACATGTGTGCCTGGTGCCAGTAAAGGCCAGAAGCGGGCATCAGATCCCCTGGGACTGGAGCTATTGACGTGTAAGCTGCCATGTGGGTGCTGAAGATAGAAGCAGGTCCTCTGAAAGAGCAGCCAGTGCTTGACTGCTGAGCCATCTCTCCAGCCCCTCGTCTGGCTGTTTTTACAGGAATTCCAAATACTGACCTCGGGTTGTCAGGGTAGCATAGCCAGTGATTTCAGCTGCTAAGCCAGCCCCCCAGCCCTGCAAAGTTTTAAATATCTATGCTTCCTGTGTAAAATTCTCTTCTCACCAGGCGGTGGTTGCACACACCTTTGCACTTTAATCCAGCATTTGGGAGGCAGAGGCAAGAGGATCTCTGAGTTCGAGGCCAGCCTGGTCTACAGAGCTAGTTTTAGGACAGCCAGAGCTACATAAAGAAACCTTGTCTGGATGGGGAAGAAATTCACTTCTGTTTGAGTTGTTTTGAGTTTAATTGTTCTCATTGTTACTTGGAGGGCAAGGAAAGAAATCCGCACAACATATGTTCCTGCTCTGCAGGTCGCAGCCGGTTGGAAATGAGCGATTCGGAAGATGACGATACACCCCAGCTTTCTTCCCATGCCTTAGCAGCTCTCCAGGAATTTTATGCTGAGCAGAAGCAGTCCACAAACCCAGGAGGGGGTGATAAATATAATGTTGGGGTGATAGAGGAGAACTGGGTAAGTAGGGAAATAGCGGTGTGGGGTGTGGCACTGCCGTTGCCTAGTCATTGTTTTCCCTGCCTTTCCCTCCACCTGCCATTCAGAAACTGAGAACTCGAGAGGGAGCAAGGTTAGGAAACGGACAGCGCACATGCTAGGACAATATGTGCAGGTTTGCCTGGCTCTGGTTGGCAGCACTGGTGATCAGAGGAGGGGTTTGGCAGGTAGTGAGATAGTGTTGTCATATTGTAAGTTACTTGTGCTTTGTAATTGGGTAGAGGCACACACCCTATTGGTTTTCATAGAACCCAACAGTTCTGATGGAAAGAAAAATGCATCATTTCAATAAAAGAGGTAGCTGAAGCTAACTAATAATGGAAACTGATGAGAGACTATTAAGGCTGTTTTCTAGCTTTATACATTCTGTGTTTTGTAGCCATATAAAAAGTTGGTATACCAGGGCTCTGGTGCGTCCTGTATCCTAGCACTCAGGAGGCAGACGCAGGAAGATCAGGCGGCCTCAGGTCCACCTAGGCTACATAGTGAGTTAACGGACAGCCTGGAATACATAACAAGCCCGTCTCAAAAAAACAGTATAGAAAGGAAGTGGGAATTAGACACTAACGCTGCTGAGAGAAGCCTCTAGCGTAAGTGTTTGGAAGGCCTCGCGTTGGTCTCTGTTGACTTGAGAGTAACAGCTGTCTTTCCCTGTCGCTTGGCTAGTGGAGAACGGTTTTGCTTTGGTTTCCAGTTTTCTGCATTTTTAAGATCTTTAAGGTATGTAAAGTTTTCTGACCATCCCCCATCCCCACTTAAAACTATGGTACAGGAATGCTCCTTCCTGTCCTCCAGGTGCTGTGTGTTCTCATCGTTCTCCTTCCTTGTGGGTTTTGTTGTGGTTGTTGTTTTTGTTTTATTTATTTATTATTGTTTTTCAAAATGGGCTTTCTATTATGTAGCTCTGACTGTCTTAGAACTTGCTCTGTAGACCAGGCTGGCCTCAAACTCACAGATTTTATCTGTTCCAGGACAGCCAGAGAAAATCTGTCTCAAAATACATATTAAAAAAGAAGAGGAGGAGGAGAAAAGAAAGGAAAGGAAATAGAACTCTAGGTGGTACACATCTGTTTCCCAGCACACAGGAGGATAGAGGCCGAAGGTTCAGGAGCTTGGGGTTATCCTCAGCTACATAGCAAGTCTGAGGTCAGCCTCATCACTACCACCCCACACATAAAAGAACATGATTAAAGAAAAAACAACAACAACAAAAATAAGAAACATGATTGCTAGCTATGGTGGTGGCTACCTTTAATCCCAGCACTGGTGCGTGTGTGTGTGCGTGTGCGTGCGTGTGCGTGCGTGTGTGTGTGTGTGTGTGTGTGTGTGTCTGAGGCAGATGTATCTCTGAGTTACGTGTGTGTGTCTAAGGTAGATGTATCTCTGAGTTGTGTGTGTATGTGTGTGTGTGTGTGTGTGTTCCAGACCCAGCCAGGGCTGCATAGTGAGACTGTTTTGAAAGGAGGGAGGGAGGAAGGGAAGGAAAAAAAGCTAAAAATCTAAAATTCTGTCATTATTTTGATAGAAATTGTGTTCTGCTAAGCTGTCAGTCAAGTGTGAGGACAGAGTAATACATTTCAGGCTTGCAGCAGAAAGGTCTGCTCTAGTCAGTAAACCAAGGAAGGAAGGGTGAGCCATAGGGAGATGGCGTTCTGACTGACACACAGCAGGAGAGGGCTTCTTAGGAGAGTAACACCAAGTCAGGGAGGTGGCCCTTCTGAAAACCAGAACAACTTTGGTCTTCCAGGAGGATCTCTGGGGAAGGGCAGTTGAACGGTGGGGTGGAGTACCCGCAGGAAGACGGTTCTGATCAAACGCCAATAGAGGGTTTTGGAGAATGGAGGATAATTGCAAAGGCCTTGGGGCCTAGCTCATTTGGTGGAATGCTCACTTAGCATTCATGAAACTGGATTCATCCCTAGTCCCTCACAAAATGGGCACCATGCTCACACTTGTAATCCTAGCCCTTGAGGTGGGGAGACAGGAGGATCAAGAGTTTCCAGCTCATTCTTGGCTACATAGGGAGTTCAAAGCCAGTGTGGGATGTGTGCGACCCTGTCTCTAAATAAATGAATAACCAATGGATGGGGCAATCGTGATGTATTAACTAGGAAAAATAAATTTCCACACTGGAAAATAATGTACTCTTAGTATATTATGTGGCTCAACGGTGTTGGCTCCTCTTATCCAAATGTGGATTATAGCTGCACGGAGACGCTGGAGGAGGAGGCGTGTGTGAAACAGCAAGATGTGGGCTCAGTAAGTAGAGCATTCTGCAGACAGAATTTAAACATGGTGCTTAGGGGCAGGGGTGAACAGATAGAAAAATCCGAGAGTCGAAGATGACAGCTTCTGAGGGATGGGGCTGCTACGCCCAAGTTAGTTATCCTCAAAAAAGAAGCTCCACTGAACCAGATTCCCATGTAAAGCACAAGAGGGTTTTTAATATTCAAACTCGAGTTTGGACTACACCTCAGCTTGCCAACGCGGCAGGTGAGGGGTGAGGGGAGCAGCGAGTCCGGAGAAGGGAGGCTTAAAAGGGAAAAACCAGGGGCGTTCATGTCCTGTCACCTGGGGATTGGGTAAGGAGGACAAAGGGTAAGGTGGTTTCTGAACCCATTGGACAGTTTTTGGGCACAAAAACCCTAAGAAAGAGCCATAAATTACTGACAAGGTGTCTTCAAGGACAGGACGCCTCCTAGGAACATCTGGACCTCGTTAAACTTTATGGCCCGCTCCCTAGCTCCTTAATTGGCTATTTTCAGAGTATCTGTTCAAATTCCTCTACTGCATCCCATCTGGAGCTGAGATCAGCCCCACTCATTACATGGCTTACGACGAAGCCCCCTCTTTTTTTTTTTTTCGAGACAGGGTTTCTCTGTGGCTTTGGAGCCTGTCCTGGAACTAGCTCTGTAGACCAGGCTGGTCTCGAACTCACAGAGATGCGCCTGCCTCTGCCTCCCGAGTGCTGGGATTAAAGGCGTGCGCCACCATCACCAGGCTACGAAGCCCGCTCTTTAAAATGGAGTTTTCAAGCATAGACTCTGTATGCAGGACAGCAAGGACTTCCCAGGGGAGAGAGGGGGAGAAATGGGCTGACTCAGAGGCAAACCAAACTGCTTTCTTCACACTGACATCATCCCTCACTTACGAGTATGAATACCTAAGTAGGAACCACCAGAAATGTAAGGAAAGTCACCCATCAGTATGAAACAAAACATCCAAACTACAGGCAAACCCAGCTGTGAGGGACGAAGCAGGTAACCTGGGAGACATGGAAGAGGTGAGGACAAGGGAGGTGTGACTGCCACAGGGTCCTCTGTATGGGTCCTCTGTGCGCCCTGTCCTCTGGCCGGCATTCTCTTTGACAGTGGCTGAATCTGAAGTCTAATCCGGTTCAGGTGGGGTAAGTTGTGCCATCCAGAGAACCTTGGCTGGTTGTTGGCCTTAGCACTGTGACATTAGCAGCGCCTGGTACTCAGTGTGTAGATTCTGTTGATACACTGGGGGATGGTACCGATTTTAAATAACTCAGGAGAAAAGTGACCGGTGACAAGGTAAATAGTGAATACTGGCTTGGGAGGTAGAAGGGGAAAGAAGTGGGTGTGGGTCCTGAGCCGGGTGCCCTGTCCCTGTTACAGCAGCTGAGCCAGTTTTGGTACAGTCAGGACACTGCTTTGCGACTGGCAGAGGAAGCCATTGCTGCTGCTGGAGAAGGTGGCAGGTGAGTTTCAAATTTTGTTTCTTTTTCTTTTTTTGTTTAAATTAGTCTGAGGGACTCATGGAAGCACAAGCATGACACTTAGGAGGCACAGGTGAATGTATAAATATTTTGAATTTCCTTCCTAAATGAGGTATTTCTTAAAAGTCTGAATTATAATCTGTAAATATTGTCCCATGGTTTGCAGTTCATGGCTCACTAGAACTGCTTCTAGTACTAAGTCCTGGGAACATGGGGGGATCTATTCACTGTAGCCTCTCTCTCACTCCCCCAACCCTTCTCTCTGACAGCGCCTCACATAGCCCAGGCTAGCCTCAAACTATTTATGTGTTGTGACTGGTCTTGAACTCCTGATCCTTCTGCCCTGCCTCCATCTTCTTAAGTGCTGAGATTTCCCAGGTGAGCCGCCACACCAGCTTCCCAGTAACATTTCTCAGTTCTACTTTGCCTCTCTCTTTTGCAGCACAAGAGATCAGTGCAGGGTGTTGTACATGCTGGGCAAGCATTTTATAACAAGCTATAGCCCAGCTCTTAGGAAAACGTCATTTCCCCAGGGCCCCCTCTAGCTTTGCTCCAGCTCCTCCCGAGGGCTCCCTGACCAGCATGCCACTGTGTCCTGTGCTCCTGAGGGCTCCCCTGGCCAGCACGCCGCTGTGTCCTGGGCTCCTGAGGGCTCCCCTGG
>NC_022019.1:7867563-7867974 GCF_000317375.1 Microtus ochrogaster
CAGCACGCCGCTGTGTCCTGGGCTCCTGAGGGCTCCCCTGGCCAGCACGCCTCTGTGTCCTGGGCTCCTGAGGGCTGCCTGGCCAGCACGCCTTTGTGTCCTGGGCTCCTGAGGGCTCCCCGGCCAGCACGCCGCTGTGTCCTGGGCTCCAGTCCTGAGTTTACAGCCTCCTCTAAGCGGATTCTGCCCCGCAACTTCCGCAGAAAACTGTTTTGATTTCTTCTTTCTCTGAACATTTTGCTGAGTGTCTAATTCTGGCTTTTGAAAATGTTGCTCCAGGGGCTGGAGAGATGGCTCAGAGGTTAAGAGCACTGCCTGCTCTTCCAAAGGTTCTGAGTTCAATTCCCAGCAACCACATGGTGGCTCACAACCATCTGTAATGAGGTCTGGTGCCCTCTTCTGGCCTGCAGA
>NC_022019.1:7868272-7868791 GCF_000317375.1 Microtus ochrogaster
TGTCCCGTGTGTGTCCCGTGTGTTGTCCTCAGCTGCAAGTCTGTCTTGGGATTTTATGCTGCTGTTTATTTGTTTTTTCTTAGCTTTTTGGCTTTCAGCTGCTGAGAAACACTTGAGATATGGCTCATTTGAGGTTTGGTCGTGGTGAGCTGGCCTGTGGGAAGCAGCACAGACAGGAAGCCAAGCATGTTCCCAGTGACCCAGCTTCCTCTCACAGCCTCCTTTTAATAACCAGAGACCAAGGTTCTAAACATGAATCTCAGCTGGACGCCTTTAATCCCACCACTTGGACAGATCTCTGAGTTGGAGGCCAACCTGGTCTACAGAGCAAGTGCCAGGACAGCCAGGGCTACACAGAGAAATGCTGTCTTGAGAAAACAAACAGCAAGCAAACAAAAAACTTTGAGGTTGAAGCTATAACATTTGGTGATAATATTGTGTTTGTTATGTTGGATTTTCCCACTAATCAGTAATTTTTACCATTAAATATTAATTGGAAGCAACTTTTCTTTCTTTCTT
>NC_022019.1:7869416-7876866 GCF_000317375.1 Microtus ochrogaster
CGTGCAGTAGGATCAAAAACCCATTGCCATTGTTCTTGAGTTCTCAGTAGTCCTCATTGTCCGCTATGTTCAGCAAGTCCGGTTTTATCCCATCTACATTTTCTTTTATTTTAGTTTTGAGGTTTTTGTTGTTGTTGTTGTTAGTTTTTTCCTAGTTCTTGGGGAATTCGGTGTGACATGTTTTCACCCCAGCCTCTCGAGTGTCTTTGCCCCGACCCCCCCCCCCCACAGCATCAGGTTTTCTTTTCTCTTTTCAGTCCTTCAGGAACAAGGAGACTCACATCCACCATGTCTGGCTGGAGTTAGACATTTTAAACACCAGGTTCCTCAGAAGTGAAGGCTGTAAAGTTTTAAGTGTTGTTAATAATCCTTATACTGTTGACTTCTTAGCATCCTTTGTTCAAGAAGATCTGTGTTAGCAAGAAAGACGTCTTTAGAGTTCCTACGCTCTGGAGCTGCTGTGGTGCGAATCCTCCACTCGGGTCTCAGCGCTTTACACCTAAGGGGCTGGGGCACAAGTGAGCGCTGTCAGTGGTAGGCTGGGTTTCTAGTCTTTCCATTTTGTGCCCGATGTATTTTTTTTAAATACATTTTACTTACTATGTATACAGTGTCCTACCTGCACGCATGCTTGCACACCACACCAGATCTCAGTACAGATGCTGTGAGCCACCCTGTGGTTGCTGGGAACTGAACTCAGGACCCCGGAAGAGCAGCCAGTGCTGAGCCGTCTCTCCAGCCCCACTGTATTTGTTGATCTCACCAAGAAAGGTGAACTTTGAGCATCTGTATAAATGCTGTTTACAAATACTTAGATTTGAAAGAAAACTTGAGATCATCGGTGTAATTTCATCTAATATGAAGAATAATCACTGTACTCGATGCACTAGTAATTGTGTGAACAACAGAAACGGTCTGCAGAGCAGGCAGTGCCATCCTAACGAACCTCACACACTGGAACTACATGACTTGAAGTGGTGAAGCGTCAGAGACACACTGGAGCCTTACGTATGGTTTTACGTATGAGTTTTAAGTGGAACCAAATCAAAATACTTTTTTTTCTAGAATCAGAAAAAACAAAATGAAATCTAAGGACAGAGACTTCGAGAAAGTAGTTCTTTGCACGGTTCACGATCTCACCTTATGCACTTGCTTCCAGAATCGCATGCGTGAGTGCACCCAGTGTGTATCAGAAGCTCCGGGAGCTGCATGGGGAGGGCATCTCTGTCTACATCTTTGAGTACGACAAAAGATTCGCCATATATGGGGAAGAATTTGTCTTCTATGATTACAACAACCCACTGGACTTACCCGCAAGAATTGCCGAGCACAGTTTTGACATTGTGGTTGCGGATCCTCCTTACCTGTCTGAGGAATGTCTCAGAAAGACATCTGAAACAATCCGGTACCTGACTCGGGGCAAGGTTCTGCTGTGCACAGGTGGGTGCTGCCGTCACATCCTGTAAGAGCCCCTTTAAAGGTTGGCAGAGATCTCAGAACTGAATCCCCAATCTGCCACTTAACTACATGACCACAACCAAGTTAAGTGGCCTCCCTTGCCCAAGGGCACTGTTGTGAATTGAGTGAGTGATGTGTTTAACATGGTCTGACTCATGTACATGGGACACATGTTAGCTATTCTTTTTAGAAGCCACCACCATGAACACAGACATGCACTACACACATAGGACATTTCTGCAGCACACAACACATACATACACACAATGAAGAGAAGTGGAAAAAGTAGGCACTTTGCAAACATGTTAGAAGAAGTAAAAAGGAATATAAAGACTTTATCCTGGGACTAGAGAGATGGCTCAGCAGTTAAGAGCACTGACTGCTCTGTTAGAGGATCCGGGTTCAATTCCTAGCACCCACAAGGCAGCTCACACCTGTCTGTAACTACAGTTCCAGGGCTTCTGACACCCTCACAAAGACATACAAGCAAAACACCAATACACATAAAATAAATAAAATACTATATCCTGTGTGCAGTGGGATTGTCCCCTGCCTGCATGTGAAGTGGGGTTGGGGTCTCCATCTAGAACCCAGCTGTAGGGGTGCATTTGACTCTTAGCTCACTTGGTTTGTTCTTTGCAGGAGCCATCATGGAAGAGCAGGCAGCTCAGCTCCTAGATGTTAAAATGTGCAAGTTTATTCCAGAACATTCCCGAAATTTGGCCAATGAGTTCCGCTGTTATGCAAACTATGATTCTGGTCTGGACTGTGAAACCTAAATTCACATGGCAACATATGACAATAAAGGACTCCAAGGAACACGTCAATTTCCCAATTTATTCTCTTTCTGTTGAAACGTGGCCTTCCCCTCCTGCTGCTCTGGACTGGGACTCTCCTGGCTTAATTTTCAAAATAAAACTTCTCATTGCTGTTTCTATAATGAGGTTGAGGTTCTTTTTTAATTTTTTAATTTATTGTGTACACAATATTCTGTCTGTGTGTAGCCTGCAGGCCATAAGAGAGCACCATACCTCATTACAGATGGTTGTGAGCCACCATGTGGTTGCTGGGAATTGAACTCAGGACCTTTAGGAAGAGTAAGCAGTGCTCTTAACCTCTGAGCCATCTCTCCAGCCTGAGGTTGAGATTCTTATACAAACCCAGGTCTGTGGACTTAGAGTAGGGGGAGATGTTAAAAGCTGTCTGATTGTTCAACATCTATGAAAATAGAACAGGCCTCCTGAATGGCACAGAACCTTGGCCTCTGCTCGAAGCTTCAATAAAATGGGCAGCTTTTGCCTGCCCAAAGGACTAGGAGCACTGCTCTGGCAGCTGCTTGGAGACCTAACCTGCCTCCATGGAGTAAGCTGATGATCCAAGCAACCAGTATTCCAGCTCCTGGGTTCAACCTCCCCTTCAGCTCTGAGAGCCCTGATAAAACAGCATAAAGCTCAGCTCAGCACCTCACTCCAAACTGAAAGGGGATGGCGGTCCAAGCCAGACTCCATAACCACGCAACAGAGCTGGGGGAGGGTGCTGGATCCTTAAGTCTGTTTACATCCATTTATTACCCGGAAGTCACACAGCAATCAAGGGACAACTGTCAGGTAGAAGGTGGCACCTGCCTGCAATCCCAGCACTGGGGAGGTTGAGGCAGGAGGGACATTAGTTTGGGGCCAGCCCGAGTCTCTCTCTCCAAACCATGGATAGGTAGCATTTGGAGAGGTCTTGAGGAGCGTCGTGCTGAGGAGAACAGCGGCTCCAAAGCCCACACTGCCTGTTTCCAGTCATGATATTTGAAAATGGAGATGAGCATAGCGATGACAGGGCTCAGATGGGACATGGCAAGAAGGCTGAGTGTGGCCACAAAGGGATGTGCTGTCCTTTCCTGTGGCAGCAGTGTCACAGATCTGCATGGTGAATCTGGCTGGCTTCAAATGGCATCCCAGGACGGTCATTGCCATTTTCCTGGCTGTGCATCAGACTACAGTTACCAACATGCCCCAGTCAGGGTGCGAGGTGGCAGGTCCTCCCTATCTAGAAATGAGTTCACCTGGACCATAGAAGGATTTCTGGTGGTTAGATAAAAGCCAGCGTTCCTCAGAAACTTTCCATCCCCAAAAGGAGTCTTTGCCCCGGCTACTTATCCTCATCATCCACCCCAGCTCCCTCACTGTCTCCTACTCGCACGGTGCTCGCTCACTGGGCTCCGTCTCGCTGTCTGCACTGCTCTCTCCCCTCCCTAGCCCTGGCCATGCTGTCTGCTTTCCTGCTGTCTTTTCTGGGCATCTTGCCAGCTCCACGATTCTCTCCTGCTCTCCTGCTTCCCTGTGCCTTCCCTCCAGGTCCAGTCTGCCTTCCTTCCTGTGCTCTGAACTCGTCCAGGGGCCTCTGCATATTTTCTCTCTCTTTCCCATAATAAAAACCTTTTCCCCTGGTGGAGCAGTCAGGTCGGCAGTTTCTGTACCACACCCCTCACAGGAAACAAGAGTAAGTGCATAAGGTTCCTCCAGTGGCTTGGTAACTTTTGAGACCTGCAATCATGTCAAAATTTAAAAAAAAAAAAAAATCCACCTGTCTCTCTGGAAAACGATGACTGGCTTTGACCAAAAGACTGTCAGCTGGCCAACCCAAGTCACTCGTTCCATCCCTACCATCACGCAGGAATTCTCCAGTGGAAGTCGCTAGCCCTTGACTTGGACAGCATCTGTAGCGGGGGAGAAATGATCCCGGTGGTTGAACATTTGTGCTGGCTAGTTTTATGCCAATTTGAGACAAGGTATAGTCATCAGAAGCAGGAGCCTTGATTGAGAAAATGCCTCCATAAGATCAGGCTGTAGGCAAATCTGTAGGGCATTCTCTTAATTAGTGATCAATAGGGGAGGTCCCAGCCCATTGCGGGTGGTGCCACCCTAGGCTGGTGGTCCTGGGTTCTATAAGAAAGCAGGCTGATCAAGCCGTGGGGAGCAAGCCAGTAAGCAGCACCCCTCCATGGCCTCTGCATTAGCTCCTTCCTCCAGGTTCCTGCCCTGTTTGGGATCCTGTCCTGACTTCCTTCAATGATAAAGAGCAACAGGCAATATAAGCCAAACAAACCCTTTCTCACCAAGTTGCTTTTGGTCATGATGTTTCATCCCAGCAATAGTGACCCTAAGATAGTACCAGTGAAGATGAACTTGTTACTACAGGCAAAATCCAGCCTGTCCTGGCCAATCCAGAGTCAGGGCCAGGGACAAGAGTCCATTCTTGGAGACCAGGAGAGAACTCCTTCTTCTTCCTTAGACCTTGGCCGTCACACTCCCCAACAGGACGGCGTTGCTCTAAGTGCTTCTGTGAGACACCTGGCACATGCGGCACGTTTTAAACAACAGCCCTTACCTTATTGTTTCCGTGTGGATCAATCTGCCACAAATTCCTTAGGCCAGAAACAGACATTGACAAAGTATGTGTAGAAATGAAACGGTCAGCTTAGGAACTGTGGAAATCAGAAAGAAGCTGTCCTGTAGGCTGCAGCTACTCTGGGAAAGAGACGGGACACAACTTAGCTCGTCAGAACCATTAGGCCTACAGAACCATGTCAAAGGTTTGGGCTTTTCCCCCATTTTGGAGATTGAAGCCAGGGCCCCCTGCATGTAAGGCAAGTGCTGTACCAGATGAGCTGTCCCCAGCCCTGTAACAGGCTCCTTTAAGAAGCAGCCAACCTACTTGATGGCTTTGGGACTCTTGCTGTTGCCTCAGTGGTGATAACTCTGTGTTCACACGTGACCCATTTCTGAACCTCACAAAGGCCTGCAGCTGTTTCTCGGCTCTTGGAACACTCGTTGGGTGCATTCCTGTCTAACCAAGTAGAGGTGCTTGGGTTAAATTTGAGCAGGCTGGCCCAGGAGGCATCTCTGTCCTCTCCCTCGGCCCACATCACAACAACAAACAGACCAAGCAGCACAGATGCTCAGAGCAGTAAGCCGCTCACACTTCATATGCGGCTTGAACGGGAAGTGTCCCCCACAGGCTCGTGTGTTTGAACTCTCGGTCCCCAGCTGGTGGCGCTGCTTTGGGAGGTTGTGGATCCTGCATCCTAGCTAGCATCAGTGAGTCACCAGGTGTGAGCCGTGACAGTGTCCTGTCAGGAGATGTGACCTACTGCCTGAGAGCTCTATTAACTGTGAGGGCTGTACCCTCTGAATGTGAGCCACACTAGGTGTCCCACGGATGAGACAAGGAACGCACCCTCAGAGGACCATCCCCGAGGAGGGAGAATCTAAATGTTCCTTGTGGGATGCCGACTGGATGTCTGAAGTGATGGGGAGCCCACTGCAAGAGCAACTGAAACACATGGGGACTTAGGAACAAATCTGTCCCCTTGTCTGTCCCCTTCACTTCTAAAGTCAGAGCTTGATCCAGTTACTAAGAAGCATCCTATTGGGGCTGGAGAGATGGTTCAGAGGTTCTGGCTGCTCTTTCTTCCAGAGGCCCTGAGTTCAATTCCCAGTAAACACATGGTGGCTCACAACCGTCTGTAATGAGGTCTGGTCTCCTCTTCTGGCATGCAAGCATACATGCAGGTAGAACACTGGATACATATTAAGTAAATCTTAAGAAAAAAATATTGTGTTAAGTTTTTACCTTCGCATTGATGAGAAAATAAACTAAAAGTTTGTGTAATTGACCCCTAAACGTGCAATTGCTGGTATTAGCCCGAAGTTGTTTGGTTTGGAGCACTGTTGTTCGGAGACAATGTGTCACCTGGTGTATCTGATAAGCCCGGCTCTCTGGGAACAGAACTGTCTCCTGGCAGAGGGTCCAAGGATGCACTCACTCTCCAGTCCTCGAGGCTGGATGTCTCAGCTGCGCTTGGGCATCCACGTGAATCCTGAAAAAGCAGGCTCTACGACTAGTGAAGGGATGCTTCTGCTTTAGGGTAGACGAACTGACCAGTGAGATTGAGGGCAAGCAGGCAAAAAACTAAAGCTTGTCTTTTGTGACCTTTATATAACCTTTATATAGGCTGCCAGCAGAAGGTGTAGCCCAGAGTTAGGGGGGTTGTCCAACCACAAAAGATCTGGGTCTTCTACCTCAAATGATCCAATTGACTAAAAATTCACAGGCCTGACTAGCTCCTTGGGTGTTCAGTTAATTCCAGATATAGTCAAGGTGACCACCAAGAGTAGCCACAGGTGGCCCAGATGGGCCTGAAATACTTGACACTCCTAAGGCTCCCCAGAGCTGGTGTTACAGGCATGCACCATACACCTCATCAGAATGGTTTCTGATTGCTGTTCCAAATGATTACAGTTTTACAAAACAAGTGTACAGTAAAAATACACTGATCTGCCATGTGTTGGGGCTCACATCTGTAATCTCAGCAGTTGGAGGGGCCATGGGAAGTTTGAGGTAGCCTGGGTTACACTGTGATTTCCAGGTTAGCTAGGGCTAGAGAGAGATGGTGTCTCAAAAAAACGAAAGGGGGCTGGAGGTGAACAAAGATTTGGGTGTGGTGGCAGAGGTCTACAGTCCCAGCATTTGAGTGGCAGAAAGAGCAGGAGTTCAAGGTCATCTTCAGCTGAGTAAATTCTAGGCCAGCCTGGGCTACAGGAAACCCAGTCACAATAAAACAAACAAACAAACAAACAAACAACAAAGAAAAACCCACAAAAACAAACAAATCATCTGGCGCGCAGAAGGCACGGCATCCTTGTGCTCACAGATAAACTCTGGGAACCTGGAATATTAAACACACAGGGTTGTTCCTTCAAACACCTGGGAGCAGGTGTGGTTAATAGCCTGTTGACCTCTGTGCTTTCTGTGTGGCTGAGACCACATGGGCTCCTCCCCCAGATCCTCAAAGTGAGCTTGTTTCTCCCAGAGAGTGTACAGACCCCGTCTTTATGGAAAGTGTCGCACACAGTCAGCCTACAGACCCCGTCTTTATGGAAAGTGTTGCACACAGTCAGCCTACAGACCCCGTCTTTATGGAAAGTGTTGCACACAGTCA
>NC_022019.1:7876966-7895163 GCF_000317375.1 Microtus ochrogaster
CAGACCCCGTCTTTATGGAAAGTGTTGCACACAGTCAGCCTACAGACCCCGTCTTTATGGAAAGTGTTGCACACAGTCAGCCTACAGACCCCGTCACGTGTACTTTACAAAGAGTTTCAATGTAGTCATGGCCGATCTTTATTTGGTGCTTTGTTGCACACGGGACCGAGTTAATTATCACCAGGAAACTTTCCACCAAATTGTTCTATGCTTAATTATGATGCCTAAAATAAACTACGTAGGGTCAGACTCCAGAAGTTTGAACCAGCACCAGATAGTCATGTTGAACTGGATTGCTCTCGTGCCCCTCCTCTGCTGGCCTTGGTAGTCAGGAGATTGTATTCCAGCAACCCCCAACCTTGGCTAACACAAACTCTACATATATTTCTTGTTGTTATTATTGTTTTTGGTTTTTCAAGTCAGGGTTTCTTTGCAAAGCCCTGGCTGTCCTGGAACTCACTTTGTAAACCAGGCTGGCCTCGAACTCACAGAGATCCACCTGCCTCTGCCTCTTTGGTGCTGATGCCCTGAGCAAAAATAAGCTTTCTGCTTGAAGCTGGTTTTGCTGAGACATTTTAACACAGCACAGAACTATGGCTAACATGGCGCTGCAGCATTTCCCAGATGAGGGAAGCAGCCCAAAAGGAGCTGGCACACGGCAGCGCCATCCTCCTCAGGCAGCTTTTGTCTTAGTCTGAGAAAGAGACTGTGTCTTGTCTTCAGCTGTTGCCTGGGAGCGTGGTGATAGGAACTGAGCACATACTAAGAGATACTATGTCAGCTTCCTACTGCTAGAGCACAGTGCCTGAGAGAATTATTAGGGAAGAGGTGCCGTTGGACTCATGGTTCTGAAGGTTCCAACTTCAGAAGGTCCTAGGGACTCATTGTTTTGGGTCCTTGGTAAGTTTGCCAGAGGTTGGCACCGAGGAGCATTCGACAGGCAAATGGGTGCAGGGTAAGTGTGTGAAATGGGTCCCACTGTGCACATACCCAGTGGCCTAAGGACCTCCTGACGCCTATGTTTTCCAGGAAGTGAGTCAGGAGAGGGTGTGGTCACTGGTAGAGATCCTACTTAGAATGTCCCAGGGCCTGGGCTCCTCCCAACACTCCGAACAAGTTCACCAAAGCAAAATCTGGGAAGAAATGAACCACACACAGCCAACACATGCTTCAGCTTCCACTGTTTTAGGGAATTTTTTTGAACTTTTACAAACGTGCTCAGGGGCAGACTTTCCCCTTAAATGAGAGTAAGGAGTTAGCTCACAGTTTAAAGCCCGGAGTACTCTGGATTCTAGGCCCTCCCTTTTCCTCCTTAGGCTTGGCTTGATCCAAAAGCCCATAAAACTGAGCCCTTGTGTGCTTGGAGCTCCCTGAGAACCGGCTAAGATGTCACGTTCCACCTCCTGCCATGAATCGAGACCAATGGTTTTCAAAAGTGGAAGAATCACACCAAAGAATTAAATTGCTAGAAAGTTGAGACCATCCATATGCTCAGAAACAGAGGAGAGTTTGGTTTCAGGAACCAGGAGGCCCCTCAAATCCCCCCCCCCCTCTCTCTGTGGACCTGAGAGGTCTTCCGGTACAGTTTGGGAGCATCCATTTCACCTGGGCGAACCCTGGCTACAGGCTGAACTCAGAGACAGGGCACAGGGTCAGCTAAAAGAAGGTCATGTGAGCACACAATTACGCGCTCAAGAACCATACTGGAGAAAACTGGATGCTTATGATTTCCTTGTATGTCGAGGAAGTTTTAAAAATAACAGGCTTGCTCTAAATTACTAATATGAAAATAGTTTCTGCCTCTATTCAAAATAGCCGTAGGTATGTAGTGTCTACTTTGAAAAATACAAATATATTTAAAGCTCATGAAGCTGTGCCTTGGGAAAAAGTGGGCAGCGGCACGGGTGGGGAACGACGTGGAGGACAGATGCAGGAAGCTGGGTAGTGGTGGGCAGTCCCCGGCATCAGCGCCCAGCTGGCCTGTCGTTGGGCCCGAGGAGCAGCTTGGCTCCTGGCTTGTCCATGCTGGAGTTGGCGCTGTCCGAGGCTTTATCTGGCTCGGGTACGCAGGTGCAGCCCACCGGGATTGTGACGTAGTGTTCGGCGTACACTGAGCGGCCTCCCGCACAGGCGGCGGTGCGGCGCAACACTACGGCCGGGGAGTAGACAGGTGCGCTGCGGTAGCGGAAGTCCTCCTCACCAAAGAGCCCGGTCAGGCAGCCTCGGCAGAGGCAGTAGGCTTCAGGCAGGTACCTCGGGAAGCGAGCAGGGTCGTACGAAATCCTGCCGATAGAGCGAAAGAGTGAGGGCTGCAGCAGAGGCACCACCGCGAGTTCAAGGCCAGCTTCGGCTACATAGCAAGCCAGGACACACGAAGACTTGAGCAAGGCTGGGACTCACAACGCATCCAGCAGTTGGCATACTGGGAAGGCCTACCTGGAACAGACAGTTACACCACTATGCCGTGAGCCCAGACCTGGAAAAGGTGGCTCTATCATGGCACTTGACCTCTGTCATATTCGAGATGCTCGATGCATCCTTGATGCCTATAAAACTGCCCTGTGTCAGAGCTGGAGGGATGGCTCAGCTGTCAAGAGCACTGACTGCCCTTCCAAAGGACCTGGGTTCAATTCCCAGCACCCACATGGTGAATCACACAGTCTGTAACTCCAGTTCCAGTGAACTGGACACCCTGACAGCCTCACATAGACACACATGCAGGTAAAAGTGCAGCACACAAGTGGAGCTGGGTGGTGGTGCACACCATGAGACACAGGAAACGCTCTTGTGAGGCCAGCCTGGTCTACAGAGTGAGTTCCAGGCCAGCCAGAACTGTCACACAAAGAAACTCTCAAAAAAGCAAACAAATCCACAAACAAAAGTAAAAAACACCAAGTATATATATAATAGATTATTTTTAAAAAAGAAAAAACTCTTCTCCTGGTACCACACGCAAGTGGCCACAGTATCCTCCTAGGCTGTCCTGTCTGCCCTGAGGGGCCATCTCTCGATTCCAGCTCCAGGCCTGCCAGGCTCTGCAGCCCGGATGCTTCAGGTCCCAGCCCCTGCAGACAGCCGCACCTGTGCAGAAGGCTACGCTGTGCTCCCTGAGTTAAAGCAGCAGCGGGGGACGAGAGTGCTGCCAGGAGGGCTGGCTGGGGTATTTGAAAAGCAAAAATAATCTTAAATTCCATCACTTCGATTTATCTCCAAGTTTCAATTCAGATGCCAAATGTAAACATCTCCAGGACAGCCTGTGGCCAAATCCTAGGGGAGGCCATAGGTCAGCTACATCAGGTGGCTCACTTGGAGACAAAACAAGCCCAGGATAGCCAGCAGTCACCTACGCAGCTGCAGAGGGTCATGGGCAGAATCCAGGACACCGCTCATGAGACTTCTGTGTGCCGACATCCATGCCCATAATCTGTGCATCTAGAACACAGGCTTTCCCTTATGGGTCTGCTCTCTCTAGAGACCCTCATGTCCATTAAATCTGAGCCCTGACCTTGCTAACCTGTCCAGCAGCAGACACACCTGAAGACCTACTATGTGCTGGCATGGGACGCACCAAAGAGTAGCCTGAGCCTAGTGAAGAGAGCAGAAGAGAAGGAGAGGGATGGGCTTGGAGATCTTTCTGTTCCTGGGTGGGCAGGAAGGTCACAGACCACACCATCCCTGCAGAGAGTGGTGCCAACCCCGGGCCATGCTTTCTCCTCCATCCCTAATATAATGAGGGCACTTGCCAACAAAATACCTCCCTTTGACAGGACATTCAGAGCGCCCATGTCAAGGAGGGGAACTGGTCTGCAGAAAGAAGGTGAGATTTGGGGGCCAGAAAGGTCTCCTGGGCATGGAACCTTTCACCTCCCCTCTCACGCTGTTCTAGGGAGCAGAGAAATGGCCGGGGAGAAAGCTCATAACTGGGTGGAGAGATAAAGGCAGATACTTCTAAAGCAAATACACGGATTGTGCCCATTTGTGCTTCCCGCCAACACAAGGTAGGTGAAAAATCTGCTTTTAAGTTTGTTTCAAGGTTGGAGAGATGACTCAGAGGTTAAGAAAACTGGCGACTCTTCCAGAGGACCCAGGTTCAATTCCCAGCACCTATATGGCAGCTTACAACTGTCTGTAAATCCAAGATCTGATACCCTCACAGAGGTAAACATGCAGGCAAAATACCAATGCAGATAATAATAATAATAATAATAATAATAATAAAGTTTTTTATTACTGTTTGCTCACTTCTGACATAGGGTTTGGGAGCAGAATAGACCTATCTCCCCCTCTCTTCGGACACTCCCTTTCACCAAACATTTGAAGGGAAAGGAGTCCTAAATAGCTAGACGCATGTCTCCAATTATTTTCAGCATTTATCCAACTCCTATCTGAGTTCTATTTCGGGCAGAACACCTGTGCCCAGCAGAGACATGCGATAGAAAGAGCACAAATAGACGGGAATGACTGGCCCAGATCAAAGGGTCGAAAGAGCATGTGGAGTGGGGGTCAAGGTGAGAGCTGGGAGTGTGGCGGGGGTAGAGCACAAGCTGAGAGGCCGGAGTGGCGAGTGATGCCCGGGCCAGGCAGGACCATGGGCACCAGGCACTGAGACCATAGCCAAGTCCCGTGGAGGGTCTGGGAAAATTCCTCAGGGACCTGGAAGATGTGGTTACAGTACAGGCTTCTCTAAGCCGCAGCAGAACGTAGCAGCACACACCAGGACCAGAGAAGAAGTAACTGTTGCAAAGGTCACAATGGCGGAAGCAGTGGTCTCAACACATGGGTCATGACCCCTTTGGAGGTCGCATATCAAACATCCTGCATATCAGATATTTACATTACAATTCAAAACAGTAACAAAATTACAGTGATGAAGAAGCAACAAAATAATTTTATGTTTGGGGGTCACCACAACATGAGGAACTGTATTAAAGGGTTGCAGCCTTAGGAAGGTTGGAACCACTGGGTTTGGATGATAGGTATGAGGGTTAACACAGGGATGTTGGCTGGGCAGGGGGAAGGGGAATGAGCATGTGTAGGAGAGAATGATTGTGTGTAAGCACGCATGTGTGAAGAAAAGCATGGGTAGAGGTTGGGTGTGAGATGAATGTAAGAATGTTCCAGAGGATCTGTGTGTGGAGATTCAAGTGTGAGCATATGTGGTACACAGACATGCTTTCCTATCCACGACAGCTTTCTCTTTTACTCCTACTTTAAGCTACTCCTTTTCATGATGCTCGTCCAGGTTTTGAAGGGAAGCATCTCTTTGTCTTGAAGGCCCTGTTAACAACGGTTTTAGCATAATTTCCTTCCAAATGATTTCTCATCTCAAGATATGATAATGGTCCAGGACCCTTTCTCCTAATAAAGCTAATCCCTGCTGGTAATTATGTTTGAATGTGTGAACGTGTGGGACTGAGAATATATGTTTGCATGTGGGCTCACGTGTGTGGTGGCAGGCTAGGGATCTGGTGGGAGGCACAGGGTATATAACAGCCCTGGAGCCAGAGCAGAGGACAAGACATTTAATCCCACAGCTCCTGGATGGGGAAAGAAGCCGGTTCGCCCAGGATCCAAGGAGATTGCTGGAGAACCCAAGAGAATTCCCGGAAGACTTATAGAGATGAGGGGCTTCTCTTTGGCACAGCTGTTTGACCTGAGACCATCATCCACCTGTTCTTGCACTGCCCAGCATCCTGGGTGTCCTTCAGGAGCGGTCATCTCTCAGGGGCCACTCTTGTTAGTTTTGTAGGTCAAACTGTTACTGCTTGGGCGCCTGGTGGCTAAAGCCTAATCCAACTAAAAATACCCATCCCAGCACTCCAGTTGGTCCCAGACCAAACCTTTCCACTTCACCTTGAAGCCTTCAGACTAAGGCTGGTGACAAGACCCCCAAACCCCCATCTCTACCTGCCACCTGGGATAGAACGGAGGAATGAGCAATAGGGATTTTCAAAAATGTGTCTTTGAGACCTGGATTGTTCCCTTGCACAGGAAGGTGCTCAACATGGAGACCAGATGTGCCATCCACAGCAGGGCACTCACGCAGAGTGACCAGCACCACGGAAAGGCAAATAGCCCCTGCGTTTGTGGATGCCCAGCTTCCTGTCTAATCTGAAGAATCACCAGCTCCTTGGAACAAAAGCAAGGCCTCCGTAAGAACCCTTTCTCTTCCAAACATGGAAACGCAGCCCAGCAGAAATCCTGCCTGGCCTCCCTGGCCAGTCCCCCGTTGTCTCTGCAAAACGCTGCTCTGTGCAAACTTGGCGCGGTACCTGCCTGGAACACAGCAAGTTTTCCCCACTGACGAATCTCAGGAGCGGCCCTGGCTCCGTGTGAAGTTTGGCTGGGGTGAGTGACAGCTGCCCGGGCTTAATCCAAGAACAAAGGACAAGTCCTCCAGGGATGATTAGAAGTGGTGGAAGCTGAGCCCCTGGAGGAATGTGAGTGACAGCAGGGACAGAAAAAGAGCGCTCCCCTGGGGCCTGGACACGTAGGAAACAATTCCCGGCGGTTCCGGAGGCGGGGGCGGGGCTCCGAGAACAATGAACGTGAACGTGTTCCCAGTCGGAATCTGCCACCTGATGAGCCATCCGGAGGGCCAAGGGTAGCTGGGCAGCCACCAGCACAGTTTGCCACTTTCCAAAACATATTTCCATTTCAAAGCAACAGAACCCAAGGGTTACTGATTCTCCCCGGGGGAACCCAAAAATCCCCAAGCCCAGACACCAGGCTAAGGGGTCCTGACCAGAAGTCCAGAGCACCCGTGACAGTGGGGGACAAGATGGCCTCAGCAGCCTGAGTCAGCAGCACTGAGAGCCAGTAGATTCAGCCCAGCAGACTTTCTAGAAAAGGCAGGGAACGGTCAGATAGGAGTCCTGGAAAGAAAACGTTGGTCTGGTCTAGGCACTGGCCAGTGACCCAGAGCAAGTCGGCTGCCAGCTGAAGGGGACAGTGTGACAGGAAGGTCACTTCGCCGGCTTCCTGAGGCCTTCGGACCAGGCTTGAGTTTTGGAAAGGTCTTGGAAAATTCCCTCCAGCCAAGCGTAATCTTTTAGTCTATAACCGACTTTCCCAGCTTAGAGCCTGGCAAACTGATTCTAAGACTCGTGGGGAAGGAAAAGGCCCAGGAACTATCAGAACAGATTCCAGGGAAAATGAGGGGGTGGACTTGCCACCAGACTGGAAGTGATTAAGAGATAATGGGAAGATCAAGACAGTAGACAATCCCTGGGGATCTCTAGGGATAAGCAGCTTCCTTCATTAAAAGCCGAGACTCCTCTGAGAAGGCCCTGTCCGTGCAGGCAAGACTGCCAACATGGAGCTTACTGAGTCCTTGTATCAGAACCAAGCATGGCTCTTGTTTAAAAGGAAGGGTTCTGGCAGAGTGTGGTGCGTGACACACACATCAATGTCGCACTCAGAAGGCTGAGGCAGGAGGACTATAAGTTCCCATACGCCAAGTATGGAATCCTGTTTCCTGAGAGGTGAGCCAATCATCACGACTTATTCATTATATAAGTAGTCATGTACTGAAACCTTACATGGTGCCTCACGAACATGCATAATCAGTGTGCTAGTAAAATTTACATATCTTAGAAGGACAGAATTATAATTTCCAGTCTTGTATGCTGTGGAATAGTACTTTAACTGTGTAAAGGTGTGTTGCGTTTGTTTATGCTGCGTTGTGCAACGATATAAAGATGTGTTGCCTTGCCTGCCTAGGGCACCTGATTGGTCTGATAAAAGGCTGAAGGGCCAACAGCTGGGCAGTAGAGGGGTAGGCGGGGCTGGCAGACAGAGAGAATAGGCAGCAGGAGGAATCTAGGCTCAGGAAAGGAAAGAAGGAAAGAAGCAGGGAGAGAGCTAGAGGCCCAGGCTTGACAGTCAGGCAGCTGCCAGCCACCCAGCCACGGAGTAGGACATAAAATAAAAGAAAGGAAAAAAGGCCAGAGACAAAAGGTAGATGAAGAGAAACAGGTTAAGTTGTAAGAGCTAGTGGGACAAGCAGAAGGTAAGGCCAAGTTTTCACATTCAATACTGACTCCGTCGTGCTTTGGGGCTGGTGGTCTGAGGAAGCCTGACACACTTGCCCACCCTCGGAGTGTGCTGATCTGGGCTCACTGAACTTGGGCATCTTGAAGATGAGTCTGCAGAAATATGGCTGCATCGAGCCGTGTCTGGCCACATCTGGCACTGGGTGGCTAGCCACTGTTACCATGGACACAGTAACAGCAACAACTGGATGACACGTTTTCATGGTGCCTTCTCTGTCTGAGCAAACAATCCCAGACTGCCCTCCGTGCTAACGGTAGTTCACACGGAGGTTGTTATAACCCGAGCTGGCACTGCCATGGAATGGCCGTGGGACTTACTTGTGCTTCACTGGAGGCACACAAGTGAGCTTTGTAAAAATAGCAAAGCTCTTTCTTCCCTCACCCCTAGAGATTCAGAATTATTGCTCTGGAACGGGGCCATGATGTTGCTATTTTTTAAAAAGCCTCCCAGATAATTCTCACAGACAGCCCTCCCTGTTCAGGCTGTTTGGTCTCCACATTTAAGAAAAGTAATGAAGCCAGACCCGATGATGCATACTTGCAATCCCAGCATTTGGAAGGCTGAGGCAGGAGGATTGCCACAAGTCTGAGGCCAACCTGGGCTATGTAACAAGACCCTGCCTTCTAGCAAACAAACAAAAAATAATAATAATAAATTAATGAGGGTTTGAGGGTTGGGTGTCTCTCCACGGTACAGCGTTGGCCTCATCTGAGAGAAGCTTTAGGCTCCACTCCCAGCACTGGGGGATAGAAAAGGTGTTTGTGAGCTAGCCCTCCCCGCAGCTGGGGTGGGCAGGGCTCTCCACACTATAGGGGTCTCCCTGCATATGAACTCCTGACCGGGGCTCCAGGCCTGGAGCAGTGGACTCCGTGGGGGAAGCAGGGGGTAACTGGGGACACCAGAGGCTACACACAGCTTCCCTCTAGGGGGAAGCTGTGGCCAGCAGGCCCATCAGCTCCACCCTCCTTCCATTTGCTAAAGCCCCAGGGAGCCAAAGAGCTGCAGGGTCTGCTGCCAAGAAGCACTGAAAAACCCTCCTCTCGCCCATGTCATCAAAGAGGACATGGAAAAATTTGTCAGGGACAGGCGTCCTGACTAGGACGTAGATCCCCAAGGGCTTCACCTGGCCAAGGACAGTTAGAGGTCCATCCTGCTCTGGCTGCGGCCATCTGAACTTGGCAGAGCTGAGGCTGAGCCTGAGGCAGCTCCAGGGGGGCTACTAGCAGCAGGCAGGCTCACCTGCCCCCCTTCCCTCTCACATGCGGGGAGGGGAGGGGGGGATAGAGGTACTGCAATGATGATGACTTCCCTCTCAATGTGGGAAACTGCAGCGGGGTCTGTGGATACTTAGCATTCAGTCCCACACCGGGCACACAGTGATGCTCCAACCTGGGGATCCGTTTATTCTCCACAAAACCTATTCACCAAGTGGCCAAGCCAGAGGACAGAGTTAGGAAAGAATTTGGAAGGCCATGGTTGGAGGCAGTGGGTCTTGCACAAGAAGAAGATGGAATGAAAATGACAGCCCAGATCTCTCGAAGGCTTTCATTCTCTGTCATGGCAAATGTGACAGTCGGAGCAGCTGGGAAGCAGCTCTTCAAAGGAAAAACTCCCTGGGCCCACAGGACTGCTGGCTCTCCAGGGGAAGCTGCAGAATGTGGGTCCCGAGCCATCTTTGATGTCCCCGACCTTGGAACAATGGGGATGTGTGAGGGAGGAGCCCACCTGGCCCAGCGAGGCAGCTGTCACCATGGAGGGGCCGCTCACATACACTAACCAGCCTGCCCTCTTCAACTCTAAGAGTTCCTGGTATTTTCTCCTCTACAACTTAGTAATTTGGGGAGATGAGTTCCCTCTCTTTCACCTTCCCACAGATAGCAGAAGGAATGTCACTTCGTGGCCTGTGTGGGACAGCTCGCATTTGCCCAAATCCTCCTGTTGGCATGGGTGCACACATTTAATTCAGGTGAGGAGCGTTGAAAGAGGTGTCCAGAGAGTGAAATATTGTCATCCTCCCTGGCGGCACCCTGCATGCTGAAGTAAAGCCCTGGCTGGGGGGAGCCAGCAGCCATCAAAGCCGATGGTAATCCGAAAACAATGCTCCATGACAATGCGTTTATTTTTGTCCCTGACAGGTGACAGGTGCAGCAAAGCTGGCTGGATTCTAAGAAGCCCGCTGGGGCAGGTCAGCTCTGCACTTGGACAAAGTCAAGGTCACTTGTCCATGATATGTATATATTTGGAAGATGCCAACATCTCTTAGTTAAGCTGCTTGGGAAAACCAAAAAATCATGCCTCCTTTTCCACAGTGACCAACAGGGACAATATTGTGACAATATTGTGGAGACTCCAGCCAGACCGACAGCATTCTTTCTGTGTGGGCATCTGTCCTTTTCCCCAAGTCACCCCCTTTCTTTCTTAACAGAACTTTATCCTGATGAGCTGGCTAGGAGGTCATAGTGCCTGTGCTGCCGTGGCTCACCCAGCACAGGAGATAAAACAGAATCCTAGTTTCCTGGAAGACAGGTTTGCGACACTGTCATAAGGTCTTTTTTAGTAACCCACAGGTATGAACCAGAGATGTAGGAAAGAGTGAGGTCACTAGGGAAAAACTTAATTAGGAAAGGACTGCCACCCCAAATTCCAAAGGGATGAGAGTCCCTGGGCCACCATCTGGCAGGATGCTTGCCTTGTGCTGCCCCCTGTTGGCCAGAGTTACAACTGCAAGGAAAGATGGATCCCAGGGCTTGGGACTCTGGTCAGTTTGCAGATCTCTGCACTGGAGCCTTGGCACAAACTGGAAAGTGTAACAAGGTAGGAGAGAGTGTCTTTAAAAGGCGAATAGGAATGTCTTTAAAGGCTAACTGATGTGAGTGTAGGTTCCCTCCAACAGTGAACTGCAGACTCTCTCTCAAGCCTTAGCCAGTACATACCTTCCTAGGAATGTGCCTCCCCATGTTTAAACTTCAGATAGCATGTTAGAGTTTAACTTCTAAATCCGGCACTCTAGAGTAGCTGAAATAAAACAGAGCAGTCAATACTGTAATAATCTCACTGCACTCTACTCTCCCTTCTCAGAGATGATCCAACATGAGATGGAGTGAGCACAGTATCCTAACATATCACAGGGCGACCGGGCAGGGGTCACCTGCACACAGCATGGCAATACCTGGATGTCCCTATGACAACTAAGGTGGCTAGCGAGCGACTGTCAGACAGGGCAGAGGGCAGAGTGTGGAGCAAATGTCTCAGGAAGGACAGGGTTTCATGACACTACTGAGATTGCTGGCATTTTAAAACTCATGGGTTTCTGGAATTTTCTACTTAGTATTTTCAGTTGACTTTGGGAAATTGAAGTCACTGAAAAGGAAGTCAAGTGTGAGGGTGGTGGAAGCAACGGTGCTCTAGATTTCTGTTCTTTTCCCTAATGTTCATTTATTTGATGTTTGAAGCAGGGTAATGCTATGTAGTCCAAGAGTCTCTCAAACACGATCCTCCTGCCTCAGCCCCTTGAGCGCTGGGATGGCAGGTATGTGCACGCCACCTTGCTGCCTCTGAGCTTTAAATTTTCTTTGAAAAGATTTGCTGGGCAGAAATTGATGTGAATGACACCTGTGCACATGGCTGCACTCAAGGCCAGTGGCGCCCTTGCTCCTTTGTCGGCTCGTACAGCCCCTGCTAACATCTGGTGGGTAAGACCCAAAGGTGCCATTGCGGGAAGATGGCATAACTAATGGACATCTCACAGGGCAAAGCGTTGCTTAGATGAGCCATCCTGTCTAGCAGTCTGGCTTTTTCTCCTCACACACGGAGAGCACGCCACAATTGGTCAGAGCCCAGTACCACTCGGAGTGCTCAGGTCATCACTGGGCAGGGGTGATGCCTCCTTGCTAACAGAGTAACTGGAGACCACATGCACCGCACTGGTACATTCTGAGAGCGGAAGGTTCTCAGGCACTGAGGCTCTGCCCCGCACCTGTGGGCAGGTGCTGAGGTCACCCCTTACTCCCTTGCTAAAGTTACACCTTCAGACGTCTGGTGACCTGTGTGTCTGGTTTTTGTTTTGTTTTTTGTTTTTCTTAGATAGGAGTTCTCTGTGTAGCCCCGACTGTCCTGGAACTTGACCTGCAGACCAGGTTGGCTTTGAACTCAGAGATCCACCTGCCTCTGCCTCCAGAGTGCTAGGATTGAAGGCATGGCTTCACTGCCTGGCTCTGTGCGTCCTCCCCAGCCTTTGCTCTCAGGCCTGTTCCACCAGGATGTTTGAAGAGGTGGCAAGGCCACTCCAGTGTCTGGTGTGGGGCAGCCAGGGTGCCCAGAACAGGGTGGGCTATGGAGACACGGCTCACATCACAAGTGCTGGCTACAGGAAGTGGGACTTCTTCTTGTGGAGAGCTCTGGAAGGCAGAACTTTGAACCTGAAGTTACCTTGAAAAGAGGAAAAATCAGGGACAGATGGCCTCACCTCAGAGGGTTGCCAGAAGAGTGCACAGACCACAGAACATTAGAAAGAACTTAAAGGGTCACCCGGCATCCGCCCACAGGCCTGCGGCAAATCTACTTGCTGTTGGTCACCAAGAGCCAACAAAATTGTGAAATAAATTTAGGTGTAGACTCTTACAGTCTTGGGGCTGGGGGAAAGTTATATTAAAAAAAACAAATAAAGCCTAAAAATAAACGATTTTGCATTATTCATATCCTAGAGAAAATAAAATTTTAAGCCTACTACTAGAATAAACAAGCTAAAATTGCTTAGAGTACTGGCAGGTATTTATCTTTGGAGTGTCATCACACAAGCTGGTGTGTCTTTAAACTTTAATAAACTCCAGTGTCCCAGCAATAGAGCTCTGAATATATTAATCTGCTGTTTAAAAATCTCCCTGAGCAATCAGGTTGATTTATTTTTGGCACTTTTGTTTTTTAAGCAAAGGAGAAACAAACACATAATTGCTACAAGGTGAAAGAGAAAATATTTTTATGCTCTGGGAGATGAATGATGCTTTCCCAATAACGCACTGGGCCCTGCCGGATGGATGAAGTCAGTGGTGTCCGGTATCCCAGGTCTACTGTTTTGGGTTTGTTACCAGGCAACAGTCTCTTAATGTCCAAGCTGTGATGTCTTCAGAGCTCAGCCCAGCCATGGAGTGACAGAGCTCTGAAAAGCCCACCTCAATGTCCACAGCACCCCTTCCATGAGCCCCCAGCTTGACCAGCAAACGAGCCCCTCACACAAGGCTCTGCGTGTCTCGGGAGCCGAAGCTGTATTTCTGCAACGTCTACCTTTTCCTCGGGGTTGGAAGCCAACCCTTCTCCCCACTTAACAAAGAAAACGTCTCCAGTAGGCACACTAGCACAGGTCTGTCAGCCCAGATACTCAGAAAGCTGAGGCAGAAGGATCATTTGAGCTCAGGAGTTTGAGACCAGCCTGAACAAAATCATCAGACCCATATCCTATAAACAAAAAGTGCAGCTGGGTGTGGCCATGTTAAGGTTTGGCTCCAGTACTCCTAGTTCCAGGCTAGCTGGAGCGTCATACCGAGAGCCTGACTCAAAGAAAGAACGAAAGAAAAGTATCATTATGTATGCGTGCTGTCAACTTCTCTTCTGGCACTAAAGCGACAGCATGCTAGTTGCACCTTTTCCCCTGAGGAATGCCGACCGATCTGCTTCTGTGATCTAAACGCTGCCTCCCTCTTCAGAGCTCTGTTTTATGCAACTCACAGTCTATTGGTGGACACAGCGATACTTTCCAACCCTGGTTGCTCAGCAACGACTGATATCCTATTCAGCCGTCATTGGGTACGTGGACACATAGGTCTGCAGGAGAGATGCTGAGAAGTCCGATCACGGGTCAGGTGTATCTAAAGTGTGATACGGAGCCAGGCACAGGTGTGCAACCACTGACGAGGTGGAGCAGGAGATCAGCTGAGCCCAGCGCTTGACGCCAGCCTGGGTAACGACAAGTCCCCGTCTCAAAACATACTTCTGGATAATTACAATCCCCATTTCTTCCTTCCCAAGTCATCCCAATTCACTCGCCTCCATTGCACCCGGGCTTCCTTCTTCCTCCACCTTCATCAAAGCAGCCTGATGATGGCTGCAAAAAACCAAGTTTCTCACTTTGGTTTCTACATGTGTTTTGCTCCCTACATTGCAATATTCAGCTCTTCACTTGCAGAGAGCCAGGTCGTGTGGTTTCCCTTCCACTGAGTGCCTGACCTTGGCCCATCTTCCCTTGAGGTCACTGGCTTTATCGGTTTATGGTTCTGGCTGTTTGGGGGAGAAGGCCTTTGTGACTCGGTAGCAAACATTTCTCCCCTGGCTTGCCCTGTACTCTAGTCTGTTTTGCCAAGACGACACAGCATGTAATTATATAACTGATTTTCTTAATCTTATCTTTTATGATGTCTGGGGCTGTGAGCTGCCAAACAAGCCTCCTCCACACCAAGATTATAAATAAAATGCTCGTGTTTTTCTTCCTCTTTGTGGCCTTATTTTTTTACACTTAAATCTTTGAATCATCTGGAATTTGTTGTCACAGAGGAGTGAGATCCAACCATATTTTCTTCCAGCTGGAGACCCAGCTGTCCTGAAACCAGGATTGCCATTCCCTAAAGACAGAAGCCTGCTGATAGTTCAGTGCCTGTTTAAACCCCGGATTCCACCTACAGCGGTCTCTCCTGTGCTGTGGTTTTTCTAACTCTGCCCATCTTCCTTAGCACTCTGCTTTGCCTATAAGAACGTGGTCATTTCAGTCCTCCATCACCATAGGGAACAGCTCTGGGAATCCAGGAGAAAAGCAAGCTCCCAGACACTCAGGTCCCATACATACAATGGTGTTGAATTTGTACAGCACCTACGCATACCCTCCTGTAGGCTTCAGCCATAGCTACACACCTAACACAGCCATGCTCTGTACACTGCCGCACCATGTCGCTTAGGGAGTAACAGTGAGAAAGACTGCGTATTCGGCACAGAGGCTAGTTCTCTCAGGTATTCTTGATCTGCGACTTGTTGGCTCTGTGAATGCAGAATCTGCAGATCTGAGGAAGGTTGAGTGTGCTACCTCTGTAGCTGGTGCCACTCCGGCACCTGAGCTGGTGGAAATTGGGGGGAGCGTGTCCATTCAGGACACCAGCGTTCTCAGAAGTCCCTTCCTCGGCCCTCACAGATGAGGCTCTGTACTTTCTGGGTTGCACTTTTTCTATCCTCCTCCTCAACTTAGGAGGTGAAGGACAATGTAGGGAGCACACAGAGAGGCAAGGCAACAGGGCCAGCTTCAACTGTCAGCACCTGCAGCAAGGGCCCAGCATGGTCCCCTAAAGCCTAGCTTCCATCCAATCAGGGTAAGCGACCTGAAGGATGGGGATGACCACAAGGTCAGCTCACCAATGCTGCTAAATACCGTGGGAGAGGATGAACAAGGGGCCTCAAGCTATCTGTCCTGGCCAGTGGCAGATGGGAGCAGCCCCACCAGATCCAGTTACCCCAGGTACGGGGGGCTCACCAACCACTTCCCTCCCTGCCCCTTCCCTGCTTTCCGATGTGGCCATGGAAGACACAAGGGTCGGCCTACAGCAGGAACAGCTTGCCCTAACTTTCTGAAGGTGCTGGAGTGAAGAACTCCCAACTGGTCCTCTCGAAGGCAGTAAGATTCAATATGCACCAGGCTTAATGCCACACTTCCTCTTCAAACACTTATCACAGGCTATGCTCTACAGCCTTGGCCAGAGCCATAGGAGACATGCCTACAGTGGGCTTGAGACTTGCTGGGTGTTTCCTGTGTGTATTTAAGCTCAGAGTGGCCTTTAGGCCAGCCTCAACTCCAGCATTGCTTCCCTGAAGAGCTAGGATGGGTGCCCCCATATGAGCCCACTTCCACGTGGGTGGAACAGTGAGAAGGGATGGACCACAGCTCATCTTAGCCTGAAGAGCAGCCATCCAAGGGAGGATGTAAACTTCAGCTTCCTAGGACAGCCTGAGGGTCTGGGCAATGGGGGTGGGGTGGGGTGTAAGGCAATGGGGGGGAGTGTAGTTCAAGGGAACTGACAAAATCAGTCCCAGATGACCCAGGACATAGGTCACACCTTTGTCCCACCGCCTCTACTCTCTCTCTTTGTCACTGTCACTTGCAGAAGCTCTGCAGCAAGCCACACCTCCCACTGGAACCTGCCACAGTTTGTGCCTCAAGGTAGCCAAGGCTTGTTCCTCAGGGGGCTGCAATTGGATGGTTGTGGAGCCTTGGCAGGTGGGGCCCAGCTGGAGGCCCCTTCCCATTGCTCTCTTTTGCTTTCTCATCGTGAGGTTTTCCTCTGCCACGTGGAAACCCATGGCCATCTGGAACCCCACTACAGCCTAAAAGCAATAGGCCTGCCTGATCATGGACCAAGAGCTCTAAACCCAAGCCAACCCTTTTTTCTTTTGAGTTCATTACCTCAGGTGTTTGTTTTTATTTACTTATTCTGTGTTTGAGGTGGTAACCTTGTATATGGAGGTCAGAGGACACGTGCTGGAATCTATTCCCTCTTCCTACTGTGTGGGTCCTAGGGATCAAATTCGGGTCCTGAGCCTGCCAGCAAGCATCTTTATTTGCCGAGCCACTTGTCGGCCCAGGTATATGTTACAGTAACGGCAAACTGACTAATAACATCCTCTCTGGAACACAAGAGTGGTGACCATATGCTCTTGGTAATCAAGAGACATGTAATTCCAGAACTCAGGAGGATCTCCGCGAGTTTGAGACTAGCCTGGTCTACGGAGAGAGTTTCAGGACAGCCAGGGCTACACAGAGAAACCCTGTCCCAAAACAAAGCAAAAACACACTACTCAGCGGTGGGATATTTCTCCATCTCCAGTACAACAAGGCAAACAAACAGCAAAGCCTTGCTAGTAGCATTCTGTAGGCGCCACATCCTTCCTCTCTCCTGGCCACGCTGTCCTCCCCTGGAGCCCACCCCCATCTATCGTGCAGATCTTTCTCATCTTCAGGGCAGTGTGAGGGCTCCCTCCTCTGCCTTCTGACATGAGTTCAAGGAAAAGTTACCATTGTCTGCACAGGCCCTTGTGGCCACACTTCTTACACAGCCCATACTTCCCTTTGGCATGCTCTTCTTTTGACACAACCCCTGATTAGGCCATCCTCAGAATCTGGCCTATCCTCCGCGCATCTTGAATGTCACTTTCATTCCCAGAAAGATGTTCTCTCCCTCCCTCCCTCCCTCAATTTCAAGCTTCTCTTGTCACCCCATGTTCAGTTCCCCAGACACCCTCTCAGAGGGTGTGCCTCCTAGGTCTCAGTTCCCAGTCACCTCCAAATCACACTCCCATAGGCCTCCTGTGCAAAGCCCCTTACAGAATTAATAAAGGGTCGCTCACGATGTATCAGGTAAAGAATAGGCAGTCGATTGGTACTTATTGCATGACAAATGCAGGAAGAGCTGGCAAGAGGACACAGTGTTTCTTTGAAGAACGTGACAGACCTCTATAGAGACCAATCGCTCCCAATTTAGTTATCCCATCTGCCTCTCCGGGCTCCTCCCGGAGCTCACCGACCAAGGGACACCAGCCCCACCCTGAGAGTTCCACCCTGCCCCACCCATCAGCTCTGCCACGCCCACCTGCTCAGACCCCGCCCCTCAGCCTCCAGTTGGCCCCGCCCCATCCCGCTAGCTCCACCCGATCCCCATCAGGACCCGGCCCTCGATCCCCGCCCGCCTATCCCTCAGGCTCCACCGGCCCGCCCGCCCCGCCTTCTAGGCCCCGCCCCAGCGACCCCACCCTGCCCCACCCACCTGTCCTGCAGGCCCCGCCCCGCCCCTCAGGCCCGCTCACCTGTACGCCCAGGGCGAGACGCTGCGCAGGTTGGTGGGCGGCCGGAAGCGGCGGTCGGCAGGCCTACCCCCGGCGGGGCAGCTGGCGTTGCGCGCCTGCTCGCGCGGCCCGAGCTGCAGCGTGTGGTGGAAGGCGCTGAGCACGCCGGCCGCCAGCCGTCCGTACAGCTGCTCCAGGAGCTCCTCCGGCCGGTCCGCGCAGTCCCGCGGCCGCACCGGGCGCCTACCGGTCCTCAGCGCGCCCGCCGCGCGGCCCGGCGCCAGAGCCAGCAGGAAGCCGACCGCGAGCAACCAGACCTGCGGCGGGACAGG
>NC_022019.1:7895438-7903904 GCF_000317375.1 Microtus ochrogaster
CTGCGCGGCGGGCTGCGAGTGCCCGTGAGACGCCGCTCCCGGCCGTCGCCCCCAGACCCTCAGCCCCAGCCCGGCCTGCTTCGGCCATGCCGTCGCCGGTCCCCCCGAGGGCGCTCACCAGTGTCCCCAGCATCGCGTCGCCGAAATGCTTTCCAGACTTATTAGGAGGGGGGCTGATGGCTCCTGAGCGAAGTAAATAAAGGCGCCGCACACGCGGGGCGTGTGGCCTGCGGGTTGGGTGTCGCTCCCACCGAAGTGGACTGGCGCGGTCCGCCTGGCTGGAGGAGGAGGTGGTGACTGGCCTCGACGTCTCGGCACGGCCCAGTGGGGCGGCGGGGATGCAGTCGGGAGGCCGACTTTGGCTCAGAGGAAATGGATTTCTCTAGGCATTAAAAGCGGTCCAGGAACTGGACAGGCCACTTGGAAATGAATGAACTCAAACCTAGGACTCTCCTCCTTGGGACCTCGACTTCTGAGATTTCATAGTTCGAAGAATTATATTAGAGATTAAAAAATAAAGCTAATGTTCTGTGAGGCGAGAGGAAACTGTTTCCCCCTTAATACTCATAAAATGACTCCTTGCCTCTTATTCAGCTAAAGGCAGAGTAATAAATACCCTCCCCCACCTGACACACGGCTGTAAGTGGGCATCTCATGGTCTAGTTTTACAGTGTTGGAGAACTCAACCATGATATTGTGTGAGCAGACGTGTAAAGTGAGCCTAAAGTTCTGTGAATTAACTAAAGGAAATCAGCCCAAATGAAGGACCATATTGTATCTCCTTGCTCACCTCCTTGTCCATTCTACAAAGCTAATGAATACGGTTACTTTCGAGCACTGACGCTTTGAAAATAAAAACAAATGGTTGAATCCAGCCGAAAGCTTTTTGAAAGTTTGCAAAATAATTTTTGATTCCCTAAAATGGCTTGCAGCTTTGGGTTTGAACCAAATTGTAAACCAGTAAACTGCATTTCAGTTATGCTGTGCAATAAAACACTTGCCTTCGATGCTTTAAAACTAAAGTGCTTTGTAACTGCTTTGCCACTAACGTCCTTCGAACATGACTGCTTAAACAATTTACAGTTCTTAGGAAACACATCTGGGTTTATGGAACATTTTCCGACTAGCACATAAATTTGTTAGCATTATCTCATTTCTAGGAACATGGGAATAAAGGCGGCGGCACTCATACTGCTTATTTACTGTTTGAAAGACAGTGTAGGAGTATTTCCGGGGTGAGCTTGTCATTACCAGAGTTCCATGCACGACTCACCAGTCCTATTACAGCATCTTTTCATATCCATAGTGGCACAGGGCCAGCCGTCAAAGGCCCTTCCAGGGTCTGATCGCTGGACAACTTCTCCCCTCTCCCAGCTTTCCTTTAATGGTTTTTAGTTTGTGGAAGGTCTTCGTTCCCGAAAACACACCGATCGGATCTTCAGATTCATTTGTGATTAGATAGTGGCACAAAGCTTACGAACAGGCGCAGAGTAACATCATAACGAGTTCTTCCCAGGTCTCCGCATTCTGTGACAAGATGCAAGTTAATAACTGGTCCAAACTTGGGGCTGGGGAGATGGCTCAGGGCTTTCCATGCAACACTGGTGGGCCAGGTTCTCTGCCACTCCACAGAGTTGTGCAGCCACCACATACACGTCATTTCACAAGCACAGAAATCTAAACAAATATTCTAAAGATTAATCCAGTTAAGAGCACTGTCTGCTCTTGCAGAGGGTTTGTGTTTGGTTCCTAAGCACCCAATGGTGACGCTCAGCCATCTGCAACTCCAGTTCCATTGGATCGATACCCTCTTCTGACCTCTGAGGACACCTGGTACACAGACGATGATGCACAGACACATGCAGACAAAACATTCATAAACATGAAAATAAAAATTTAGAAAATGACGTCTATATTAATCTATGTTGATGGGAAAAGAGGTACAAAGTACAGTAATTCTCCCCGTGCCCCTCAGGTAATGGTGCGTATTTGATGTTCTGTACTCTTGTCTCCACTAGCGTAGCTGTCTAGAGTTAGCTTGATATTTTCTTTCTCATCCCTTGCCCCACTCAGCTGTCCCAAGTCCAGCAAAGATGCAAGACAGCGTGGACCAACCTTGACGTGTCCACAGAGGCTACAAGAGCGCCGTGTCTCCTGGAACTGGTGTCACAGCCATTACTCAATACTGGTGCTGGGAACTGGACCCGGATCCTCAGCAAGAAGGATGGATGCTGGTAACTGCTGGGAGAGCCTTGAGTCATTATTTGGCACTGTAACTTCCAAAGCCGATGTGTGATTGGTTACTTCCATGCTTTCCTTGGAGTCTGAGTAAGTTGCATATGCAAAAATATTCTTTGACGCTCCCTCATGTAGCTCCTCCTTTTATTCATGGCTGAGTCTAGCACCTGGGTCTTGTGATGTTTTTGCTGCTTAATCCTGCATCATCAGCTTGTACAATACCACCTGGTTCTGAGTGCCCACTTGAAGTTTTGTCTTTCCCCGCTTTGTCTGATGTCAGCTATCAAATTGTGTGGCTGCATCCAAGGTCTCCTCATCAGGAATCGTTGACCACATCCCCGTATCAGATTCCAGCACTCATGTATGTTCTGTTCTGCACTTCTCAGACTTCCCTGTCTTCAAACCATGCCATTCCTCATTGACATGTCACCAATTCTCCCTTCTAGCCATTTCCTGGCTCATTTTATTATCATTCTTATGAACCCTTGGTGAGCTTTTCTTCTGCAGTACTTGCCAGCACTATTCCAGCTCTTTAAAAAAAATTAACTTGGACTGGGGAGATGATTCAGTCAGTAAAGTGCTTGCTATACATGGCAGAGGACCTGAGTTCAGTCCCTGGAATTAATGTAAAGAAGCTGGGATTAGCATTTGTCTCAGATTAGCATTTTCTTTTCTTTCTTTTTCTTTTTTCTTTTTTCTTTTTTTTTCCGAGACAGGGTTTCTCTGTAGCTTTGGAGCCTGCCCTGGAACTAGTTCTGTAAACCAGGCTGGTCTCAAGCTCAAGCTCACAGAGATCTGCCTGCCTCTGCCTCCCAAGTGCTGGGATTAAAGGCGTGCACCACCGCCTTGTTGAAATAAGAGCGGCGGAGCTGCGTCCCCAGCACCGCCGCCCACATGGCTAGCTTAGTTTATGCCCCGAAATAATTACACAGAAACTGTATTCTTTTTTTTTTTGTTTTTTGTTTTTCGAGACAGGGTTTCTCTGTGGCTTTGGAGCCTGTCCTGGAACTAGCTCTGTAGACCAGGCTGGTCTCGAACTCACAGAGATCCGCCTGCCTCTGCCTCCCAAGTGCTGGGATTAAAGGCGTGCGCCACCACCGCCCGGCTGTATTCTTTTAAACACTGCCTGACCCATTAGTTTCAGTTTCTTATTGGCTAGCTCTTACATATTGATCTAACCCATTTCCATTAATCTGTGTAGCCCACAAGCTGGCTTACCAGGAATGATCTTAACCTGCATCTGTCTGGGGTGGGAGAATCATGGCAACTCACTGACTCAGCTTCTTTCTCCCAGCATCCTGTTCTGTTTACTCCACCCACCTAAGGGTTGGCCTATCAAGGGGCTTAGGCAGTTTCTTTATTCTTTAACCAATGAAATCAACAGATTGATATATGACACTCCCACATCACCGCCTAGCAGATTAGCATTTTTTTATGGCTTGGAGAAGTGTCCCCCAAGGTCCATGTATTCAAGGCAGGCCACTGGGGCTGTGTCTTTTCCTGTGGTTCTGAGTTACCCTCAGATGAATGGGCTGTTCTGCCATGATGTACTTAGAGTACTGTCTTAGTCACTGTTCTGTTGCTGTGAAGAGACACCATGGCCATGGCAACTCTTATAAATGAAAGCATTTAATTGAGGCTGGCTTACAATTTCAGGTGGCATGCAGGCAGACATGGTGCTGGGGAAGTAGAGAAGTAGCTGAGAGATCTACATCCAGATCTAGGCTTGGAACAGGCTTTTTGTTGTTGGGTTGTTTTTTGTTTTTATTATTTTGTTGTTGTTTCTTGTATAGCCCTGGTTGTCCTGGAACTCTCTGTAGACCAAGCTGGCCTCAAACTTACAGAGATCCACCTGCCTCTGCCTCCTGGGTGCTGGGATTAAAGGAGTGCGCCACCAGTCCTAGCTGACAATGTTTTTTTTAAAAAAATATATATTTATTAAATATACAGTATTCTGTCTGCATATCCCTATAGGCCAGAAGAGGGCATCTTATCTCATTATAGATGATTGTGAGCCACCATGTGGTTGCTGGGAATTGAACTCAGGACCTCTGAAAGAGCAGCCAGTGCTCTTAACCTCTGAGCCATCTCCCCAGCCCCACAATGCGTTTTTGAAACCTCAAAGCCCACTCCTAATGACACACTTCTCTTTCAAATAGTGCCACTCATTGGTGGCCAAATATTTGAATCCAAGAGTCTACAGAAACCTTTCTCATTCAAACTCCACAGGTGTAAGTACAAGCTCAAAGCAACAGGACCAAGTAACCAGAGACCGAAATCAATGTAGCTTCAAACTATGATAAACCTTTCCCCCACTACAGGTTGGTTATCTCAGGTATTTTGTTATGGTAGTGAAAAGCTAGTTAGTTTTCTCATCACTGATCAAATACTCGACAGAAAGCAACTTTAGGGGAAACATTTATTTTGGCTCAGTTTGAGAGAACACAATCCATGACAGGAAAGGCATGATGGCAGGCGGTTCTGTGATGGCAGGAGTGTGGCAGGCAGCTGCTTGTCAGAGCTCAGTGGACCAGGAGACAGAAGCAGCCTATGTGTCAGTGACTCACTTCCTCCCACGAGGTGCCACCGCCTAAACATTCCACCTCCCCGAACACCATTGCCAGCTGGGGACTGGATGTTCAAGCACACGATCCACTGGGGAGCATGTCACATTCAGACAATAACACTGACTAACACAGCATTCAATACAAATACCCTATTGAATTTTCTACCTCTTCTACCTCTATTCCCTTTTCCACGGTCACTTTTTGTTTTTTTTTCGAGACAGGATTTCTGTGTAGCTTTGGAACCTGTCCTGGAACTACCTTTTGTAGACCAGGCTGGTCTCAATCTCACAGAGATCCGCCTGCCTCTGACTCCAGAGTGCTGGAATTAAAGGTGTGTTCCACCACCACTCAGCCTAAGGTTACTATTTTCTATCTGTTCTTTTTAGATTTCTCATTTTCTCCCATAGGAGAGTAGTCACCACCACCAGATAAAGACTGACCCGCTGGCCCTCAAACTCATACACTTCGGATCTTCCATGATGCATGCTATGAGCCTTCTTGACCCCAGGCATTAACTAGCTACCATCTCTGCTCTGCTTTGACAGCAGAGTGCTCTGGCTTGTCTTTGTTCTCTGGTTCTAAAAGTCTTACTTCCTGTTTGCTCAGTGTACTCCAGCTGAGGACCTTTCTAGTTCATTGCAATGACTTTGACAAGGTCATAAGATGATATAATAATAACACATAATATATAATCATTGCCCAAATCAAATCTTTATGAGAATATCTGTGTAAAAGTTGACTGCTCTGATATTCCTTTGGTTGGATTGAACTTTTCTTGCCCTTTCTATTTCAACGCATCTATACCTCTTCCCCTTCCTCATCCTATGTCCCCCCCCAAATTTATGATATCTTTCTTTTTGCTACATGTATATACTTATATATTATGCATACATACATGTATATATAACCCTCATATTTTAAAATGTTTCTGGGTGAAGTGTCATTTGCTTACAGTCCTAGCTACTCAGGAGGCTGAGCCAGGAGGATCATTTGAGCCCACAAGTTCAATACCAATCATTCTGAACAAGTGTGATGGAGCAGCTAATTCACTGGACAGTCTAGACCCTCACAGACAGGTCTAAAGGAAAACACAAGCTGTCCTGCCCCAGCCTCATGCTCTAAGCTAGGAGTGGGCCCACCAGTCTTGGGACCCCGCTTTACTGTGCACACACGGGGGGGGGGGGAACCACTGAAAAGAGCAAGGTTACAGTTTGGTGTCTTCTCTATTTCCGTTTTGTTATGCTGCCTTCAGAAGAGAACTGTCTTAACAGTGAGAAAGACTTCCCAAAGACTCCAAGCAATGTAGCTTGAATAAAGAACACATACATGTATGTGTCTATATATCTATATATCTTTGTAATTCTTAAGCAATTAAATACAGTAAGCTCACTACTGGCACTTTATATATAGTAATAAAGGTAAAGGGTATACACAAGTTTTGTGGCTGGGCAGTTACTTGCTGTTCTAAAAAACTGACTTCTCATTGCTGGTCAGTGTTACTAGAAAGGTAAGGAAGTCATTGGCCTAAGGTAGTAGTTTCATGGCTTTTATTTCATTAAAAATGACAGCACAAATCCATCTTCAGAGAACAGAATACATTTAAAGTTTCAACAGTGTACAAAATTAAAGTTTGGACATCTGACCCCAGGTTTAACATGCGCATTACCTTACAAGGTGATTTCTTTCCTTTAGTAAATGACTTACTGGGCCAGGGAGAGTATAGTTGGGAAAGTGCTTGCCTTGCAAGCCGAGGACCTGAGTTCAAGCCCCAGAGCCCCTTTAAGGAAAGATGGGTGTGGTGGCATGAGCTTACAATCTCAGCACCGGGGAAGAGGAAGTGGAGACAGGCAGATCCTGGGGCTTGCTGGCCACCGCCTACATAGTGTGTTCCAGGCCAGAGAGGGACTCTCACAAATAAAATGGCAGATGGGCAGTGCCTGGGGAACAACACCTGAGGCTGTCTTCTGGCTCACACACACACACACACACACACACCTCACTCACATCATATTAGAGTTTGTATTATTCTGGAAGCAAGTCATCTCCTAACTCTTCATCAGCAAAATCATCCTCGTCGATTCTCTTTTTGGCTGCAGTTTTTGGTCTTTCTATTTGGGGGCCCAGTGGATCCACATAGGAGGCATCTAGGTTTCAAAAGAGATCATGCATTAGAATAGAAGAACAAGGAACTTGAAAGCAATCTAGACTCAGTCCACCCGAACCCCATGACTCGAGTGAACAGAAACGCTCTTCCAAGTCTGACCAGTCTGTACATGTCAGTTCTCAGCAGTTCCCCAGGGCAGGACACACTTGCCACCTCCGGGTCTTCCTCAGACCAGCTATGCTGAGGAGCTGGGCGGGGGGGCCAGCACTTGCCTATTTCTTTGTTACTGCTACTTTCATAGGGTTCATCTGTCCCAGGCAAAGCTCTGAGCTTGGCACTCAGTCGTTCACTTTTACTACTGGCACTATTGTTCTGGCCACTATCTGAAAACAAAAATAAAAATGCATTTGTTTAATAAGTCAAGGATTCATGACATCACATTGCACATCTTAAATCATATGTATTTGCCAAGAAATACGTAGTCTGTTTCATCAGAAGCTGACTCTGGGGAATGGAATTCAGGTTTGAAAGAAATCTCTTGTTGGAAATCTGAGCACATATAAAACACAACTTGAGCATCTGCAGCCTGCAAATGTGGGCTTACTCACGGGCTTCAGTTTTATTTTTTACATGTATTTACTGTGTTTGTGTCTGTGTGCACTTGCCAGGTATATGTGTGGAGGTCGGAAGACAACCTGTGGGAGTAGGTTCTCTCTACTCAGGTCTTCAGGCTTGGTCACATGTGCCTTTCCCTCCCTGAGCCATCTTGTTGGCCCTAGGTTTCTTTTTCTTTTTTTTTTATATTTTATTATTTCTTTCTCTCTTATTTCTTTTTCTTGTTCTTTGGCCCTAGGTTTCAATTCTAGAGAAGCCGTAAGAAGCTGAGTGGTTGCCCTGAAGATTACAGCTGGGAAGAAAGCATCTGAAGGAAGGACAAACTGGCGGTGCAAAACTAGCATCATCTCAAGGTTGGCAAGGTGCCCTGAAGATGCCACACCAGGTGTGGTGCTGTTGTACTCTTTGTTTTTGAGACACGGCCTCTTGTGTCCTGGGCTCAGGCTGTCTTTGAGCTCGCTCAGTAGCTGAGAGATTCCCCTTCAATTTCTTATCTCCTTGTCCTGAGTGCTGGGAGTGTGCCACCACATGGGCTGTTAGCATCTGGAGACTGAACTGCAGGCTAATCATGAACTCAGGTGGGCAAGAAAACCTGTACCACACAAGTACTGTCTTCAGACATTTAAAGATGAGAAAGATTTTAACTATCAGGAAAAGCTTGTAAAGATTATGGCTGCCAAAAGCTAGCACCTATTTGGGGAAAACACAATTTATGTTAGTCAAGATTTTCAGAGACATGGGCAATGGTGGCACACACCTTTAATCTCAGGACTTTGGAGTCAGAGGCAGTGGATGAGGCCAGCCTGGTCTATAGAGCAAGTTTCAGGACAGCCAGGGCTACACAGATGAACACTGTCTTGGGGAAAAAATTTCAGAGAGACTGAACACTAACAATGATAGGAAATACCTGTATTCTTTTTCTTTTTACTTTTTTTTTTTTTT
>NC_022019.1:7904004-7939449 GCF_000317375.1 Microtus ochrogaster
CCTGCCTCTGCCTCCCGAGTGCTGGGATTAAAGGCATGCGCCACCATCGCCCGGCTTTCTTTTTACTTTTTTTCTTTTTCTTTTTTTCCTAGACAGGGTTTCTCTGTGTAGCCCTGGCTGCCCTGGAATGCTCTGTAGACCAGGCTGACTTCAAACTCGGATCCTCCTGCCTCTGTTTCCTAAGTGCTGGGATTAAAGGCATGCACCATCGTATTTGGCTTGCTCTAGGCAGCTTTATTTTGTTTTCGTTTTGAGATAGGGATTCACAGTGTGACCCTGACTGGCTTGAACTCAGTTTTCATCAAGGCTGTCCTTAAACTCACAGAGGTCTTCCTGCCTCCTGGAGAGAGCCCTAGGATCAAAGGTGTACAATACCACACCCGGCCCAGTATTTCTTAATTAAAAGCTATTGTTTTCATTGTTGTTGATGTGTATGCATGATGTGTTTGTGTATGTGGAGGTCAGAGAACAACTTTCTGGTGTTGGTTCCCTCCTCCTACCTTTATGAGGGTTCCAGGGAGCACACTCAGGTTGCCAGGCCATATGGCAAGCGCCACCACCTGACAAGCTACCATACCGTATGACAAGTGCTACCACCACCTGATGAGCTACCACATTGGGGATATTTATTTCATTTTCCACATACATACAAGTTGGCAACAGAACCCTGAGGTCTCCTTTAGGCCTTTACACTCTCCTAGAATCCTGACATGTAATTCCTAGTCATAGAAGATTCAAATCCTGTGAAAAAAGAAACCTTTAAGGAAATGAAACCTGAGTTGGGTATAGTGGTACAGGCCTGTAGTTCCGGCTAGGAGATGAAGGTCATACTCAGTCACATAATGAGTTCAAGGTCAGCTTGGGACATATGAGACCTCGTCTCAAAAACAAAAAATTACTAACCAAGCAACCAAACCCTTGACATCCTTTGATTAGCTTTACTTGTCCAATTGAAAATGTGGCTGGTGTAGTGGTACCCACAGCCAGCACTCCATAGGCAAAGGCAGGTAGATCTGTGTGAGGTACAGGCTAGACAGAGCTGCATAGACTGCCTCAATCAATCAATCAATCAATCAATCAATCAATCAATCAGCAAACAAAAAGGAAAAAATAAAAAGCAAAATGACACGTCTCACTGTATTGCTTAGAGTGGGTCTCACACTTCTGTGGGGTCAAATGAACCCCCTGCTTCAGCCTCCCAAGTAGCTTGGGCTATGGGCAGCTCCCCATGCTTGGCCCATACTACAGTCTGAGGGGTATATTATTAATACCATTGGGCACAAATAGGTTAATATTCATGACTGAGTCTGGCTGGAAAGCTGGGGAGAGGGCTCAGTTGGTGAAGGGCTTGCTATGTGGACTGACAATTTCCTAGAATTCACATTAAGTCAGGGCGTGGTCACAGGCCTTTAGTCCCAACACTGGGGAAGCAGAGGCAGGTGGGTCTCTGAGTTTGTAGCCAGGCTGGTCTATAGAGCAAGTTCTAGGACAGCCAAGGCTATTCAGAGAAACCCTGTTAAAATGTAAAAAAGGAAAAGAAAAAAGCCAGGATGTTAGGTAAGTTCACGCTTATAATCCCAGCAATGGGGGGTGGGGACAGAAGGATCCTTGGGGCTCACTGGTCAGCTAGCCTACTCTAGTTGGCAGACTCCAGGCCAATGAAAGATCATGTCTCAAAACACAAGATGGATAGCTTTTGAAGACAATGCCTAAACGTGAGCTCTGATCTCTACATATGTGTAAACACCGAGGTGTACACGCATTCATATACACAACTAAGAATATTAAATCACTTTTTAAATTATATATTCATTTCACTATATCAAAAATCAGTAACCAATATTTCTGAGGAGCAGCTCTTCCCTTCCCTGGCATGGCTAGAGAGGCAGAAGTCTGCACTTTGCCTTGTGTTACCTCACAGTTTGTGAAACTGGTTTTCCTGCGGTGCCCTACTCCATTCTAAGTACAGATGAAGGGGCAGGATGACCGACAAGGCACAGACTGACAACGAAGTAACTTCCTCCTAAAGGTAAAAGGGGCTACTCTGCTAAGTTATCCGAGTATACTGAGACACGGGCGTAGCAGAACTGTCACACAAACCAAGACCTTCACAGGACCTCCGGACTGAAGATGGGGACAACACTTCTGACTCATACCTGACACCAAAGCCTCCACCAACCTGCCATCTGAACACCTGGTTGGTGCACAGGACCAACAAGCAGAGAACCTCTGACATCTGTCCAGTTGTTTACCCGTCAGTCCTGTACCTCATGGTCCTGCATGTCCACTTCTGCAGATGAAGAGTTTCCAGAAACTTCTCCAACAGGGTTCTTATCTACCCCGCCTCTCCCCACAGCCTCCATATCTCTGTCAGCCCCCTGCCTCAGGAAAGCGTCTCTGAACTCTGCTGTAGCCTCCTTAGCTCTTCTGTAGTCATCCCGTAACCTACACACACATATGTGTAGATATGACTTCTGTGTCACGTGCAACTGTGAGCTCAGAGTCAGTGTTAGCAGGCTAAGACAGGGATGAAAAAAAACAAAAAACTGGTGTTTGTCCCAGCTAGCTATCCAGGGAATTCAGAACTACTTGGCAAACTGCAGCCAGCATAACTTTTATGAATTTGTCTTCAAGTCAGATACTGCGGAAAGACACAAATGTTTTTGATATGGTGTGCTCCCAACAGTAACCCTGAAACCCAGGCTTCCTGGATGCCACCCAGATTCACATGTCACATAATAGTTGTCTGGCTGAGACAAGGTATACGAGGTAGAATGTGGACTTTCTTTCTATGCATATCCCCAGCTTCTGCAGCTCCAGCTCAATAATCTGCTGGACTACAAAATGTGGCCGACTTCGTAACAGTAGCTGAACATTTGGACAAACCAAACATACTACAAAACATGACTGGCTTAGAAACAGTAGCTGAACATTTGGCAAACCAAACACCATGCTCTTTCTCTGCCTTATCCTCAACCCAGCTCCAACTCTGGAACAGCGCGGGCTTCCTGTCCCAGACTATTCACAGAAGCTCCCGGCAGGTCTTGGTACCAACTCCATCCTGTCTTGGTGACCAATTGTAACATTTTAGTGTTGTTGTTTTACATATGCACTCTTTTCCCCCTTGTGACAAAGTGATCCTTGAAAACATTTTTTTACATTTAGTTATTTTATGCATATGAGTGTTTTGCCTGTGTGTATGTATGTGAAGGTCAGAAGAAGGCACCCTATCTCCTGAAACTGGAGTTACAGGTGGTTGTGAGCCACCATGGGTTCTCTACAAGAAGAACTGCTCTCAACCCCTGAACCACCTCTCATGACATTGTGATCTTGTCAATATAAGGTCTCTCGCCAAACTAAGAAAGGCTAAGGGGCTTATCTATATACACTTCCATCACGTTTTCTTCAAATAAAAATGAATTTAATTCCCGAGAAAGGCGTCTTTGCTTGTTGAGAAAGAATATGCTTCCTAATGAGGCAATTAATCATAGAGAATAACTTGGGCTAGCACACACCCATCTCTGAACAATGTACCTAGCAACCTGTTAGCAACCTAGGACCCCGGCTTGCATAGAGCTTGCTTTAAACAAGAAGAATAAACTACTCTCCTGAGCAACCTTTTGATACTCCTTGGTTTCAATTGTACCATCTGGGAACTACAGGCAATGGGTCAATCAGCCCTAGACTGGTTTTGGGTACATGTGTGCAAGCAGGCAAACTGTGTCCTTAAAGTGAACTTTTAAAGAGAATTCTCTACTTACTGTCTTATGCCTGTGCATAATTTGGGCATCCATATGATTAAAATCAGATGCATTATGGGAAGGGACATGCACAGTAAGCTTATGTAATCCAAACCTGCTGGTGAGAGGAGAGAAGCACCTAAATTGCACCCATACTAACCAAACTTCCTGTCCAGTTAAACTCCAGGAAAGGAAGCCCCCAACCAATATCTGGAGTCCTTGAGCTCTCTGACAGAGTTTATCCCAACCGCTCAAGTTCTTTGCTTTCATCAAGTTTTCCTACTATTCTGCAATCTACATGGGCTTTAATTTCATTCTCAAGTAAGAAGCCAAGAACCTGAAAACCCAGTCTGCTCCTTGCCCAGTGATAACATAGAATAAAAATTATTTACAGTGGTTGATAAACTCAGGCAAGAAAATGGTAAAGAGAACATAAAATACAATGCAAATTTTGGCTAATTTTCTAAATGGTTAGAATAATACTGAGGGTTTGCTTGTTTGTTTGAGTTAGGGTTTCTCTGTAATCTTGGCTGTCCTAGAACTAGCTCTTTAGACCAGGCTGAACTTGAACCCACAGAGATCCTCCTGCCTCTGCTGGGATTAAAGGTGTGTACTACCTGACATGACTGAGATTTTAAAATCAGATTCAAATGCAATGATTTGCCCAAATTGAGTATATTACATTCACATAAGCAGCGAAAGCAAGAACAATGCGTGGACATGGCCCCTTCAGCACCAGTGATGGTTTGGACTGTCATGAGTGTTAACCACTGCTGCACCCAGTACAAGAGGAAAGGACACCACACTTACTCTGGCCACCTGATAGCCCGAAGGTGGCTTTTATCTTAAATAGTTCCATGAAGTCACATCCATAAAACATTTTAAACAACCAATAACATTCCTTGCATTTTTCTCCTTTTATTGATTTCTGAGAACTTTCTAGTGAACACCATTACTGTACTCTGGCTGCACCCCTAAAGTTATGTTAGGGCATCCAGGTTTTAGGGCTCCCAGAGGTAAAATCCTCTCTTAAATATAGCTAGGAAGTCTGATAGCAGATCCTGTCCAGGGTAGGTAGCAGGGGCCTGCAGTGACTACCACCGGACAAATTACATCTGGGGCTATGTGTAGTTTACACCTCATTTATCCTTAGTGTTTTCTACCACAAATAATGTGCTACATATTGCACTGTGGGTACTTTACTCTCTCTCTCTCTCTCTCTCTCTCTCTCTCTCTCTCTCTCTCTCTCTCTCTGTGTGTGTGTGTGTGTAACTCTGTCTGCATCTGGGTCTCTCTCTGTTTACTGGGGACATGTGCTCATTCATACGGGGACAGATGTCATCTTCATCATGTGCCTTGGACCTTGCTTTTTTAGAAACAATCTCTTATTGGCCTGGCAATCACTGGTTAAAACAGATTTCCTCACTGGCAAAGCTGCAGGGAGGGACCCTCCTGTCTCTACGCCCCAGCACTGAGATCATAGCAGGCACCACTACACATAGCTCTTTTTGGTTTTTTTTGAACATAAAAGCTTTATTTATATGCATTCATTCACATTGCTCTTACAGTCTCCTGCACCCCAGGCTTGCCTACAACTTATTATGTAGCCCAGAATGACCTAGAACTTGTGATCTTCCTGCATCCTCCTCTCAAGTACTGGGATCTTGGGGGTGCACCAACAGGGCCAGTGCTTATGAAGTACTGGATGTGGAGCTCAGTGCTTCCTGAACGAGAGACGTGCACTCTAACACGGAGCCACATTAAAAACATAATTATGTAAAATGATAACTATATCAATGCATTGTTTAGTTTATGTCATAACAAAGCTCTTTATGTGGGTCCTGGGGATCAGCTCTGGGGCCACCTGGGCTTGTATGGTGGGTACTTTACAGACTGAGCTATTCTCTCTCCAGCCCTGATTATCTTTTAAGAATTAAACACCCAAATTTAGTAAAAACTGGGATTCTATTCCTATTTTCATAGCAGCAGTATTTCGCCCATGGTGGTGGGGGAGATAAAGACACAGTGTGGATACGCGTGTGCAGGGAGCCGGACAGGATTGCCATTACAAGATGGCGCCGACATCCTGTCTTGTTGGTAATAAACAACCCCATATTTGGCTAAGCCTTTGAGAGCTGCGTGTCCCCCGCTTCCCGCATGCTCGGTGGATAAGGGTCCCTCGGCCTATCCCGATGCAGTCTGGTGGCAGCTGTTGGTGGCAGCCAATCACAGGGCGACCCGTGTGCCAATTCCCGATATAAACAGCTGCCTTAGGGCTCTCGGGTCCCTTCGCTTCATGCTCTCCTTCAACCAAGGGCATTCCAATAAAAGCATGTCTGAGAAGAATCCTCGTGTGGTGGTCGTTCTTTCTCATTGGTCGAGGAGTTCGCCGCATGCGTGTTACTACAGCACACAGAAAGGGGACAGAGTATCTTCTCTCCCTGCTGCCCGCTTACTCCTCAGATCACAGGATGTGACTATCTCTGACTGGCCTCAAACTGCTCTCATCAGGGCTACACTGGTCACTCAGGTATCAAGGACCAACTGATCGATCCATACCCAATAATTCTTCAACCTCGCCTTTCTCTTAACGTGAGAAGTCCTTCAGATGCCACCCATCAGCTTATTTTGGAAAGGAAGTGCCTCTTAAAAAAAGAGCTTTTCTAAAAAATAAACCTTTGCCATTCATCAGAATCTGTCATGAACACAGTGGCTATGACTCTTTCAAATCTGTTCTTCAAGAATTCTCCTTTGAGAATATAACTATGATTCTCCAACTGTAACTATAATATCTGTATGTTCTCTAATCTATAACTATGATATCCTGATTCATTAGACATTTTAAAAGTTATTTTTGGTCTTTCTTTCACCCCCGAGATGATACTGATATAAAAGTAACCAGGAGACACCGTCTGGGAGTGTGAGGAACTGCTGATGTCTAGAAACGCTGCCGCGGACAGACGGACGGACTCATCTTTACACGGCGAGGGCTGAGGTGTTCACTCTCCTCTGCTGACCTAAACACATCGCACACAAATCAGCTGACGTGGGAGACTTTGGAAAAGCTGACTCTGGCAGCTGCAGTTACTAGACTGCTCAGGAGAGGAGAGGGAGCCTACGCAGGGATTAAAAGTGTACACCACTAGCACCCAGCTTTCTTTCTTTTTGAGACAGGGTTTCTCTGTGTAGTCCTGGAACTTGCTCTGAAGACCAAGGAGGCCCTGAATCTTCCTGCCTCTGCCTTGAGAGTGCTGGGACTAAAGGCGTGCACCACCACACCTGGCTCAGCAAGACCTATTTCAACACAAATAGAAATACAGCTAGGAAGATCAGAAGGAAAACAAAGGAGTAACTGATAAAAAAAAAAAAGTTTGTGGGTTGCGCCAGGCAGTGGTGGCTTATGCCTTGAATCTTAGCATTTGGGAGTTCAAGGCCAGCCTAGTCTACAGACCAAGTTCCAAGACAGCCAATGCTACAAGAGAAACCTTGTCTTGAAAAATCAAAAAACAAAAAATAAAGAAAAAATAGCTATACATACAATAGCTATACATAAAATTCCCATGAGGCTGGCAAGGTGGTCCAGCAGGCAGAGGTGCTTGCCATCAAGCCTGACAACCTGAGTTTGATCTCTGGGACCTATGTGGTAGAAGGAGAGAACAGACGTGTGTGTGTGTGTGTGTGTGTGTGTGTGTGTGTGTGTACATGCCACAGCACATGTGTGGAGAGCAGAGACAACTGTGGATAAGTTTGACCTATGCCTGAGTTCTGGGGACTGAGGTTAGGTTGCCTGGCTTTCAGGACAAGTGCCTTTACTGCGGTACCTCACTAGCTGTGACAGTCACTGCTAACTCCTCGCCTCCAGGCGAGTCTCTGGGTACCCCTGTGGGAAGCTGTCTAGATTAAGTCAGCCTCTGAGAATGTGTTACGGTTCCACAGGAGGCCACAGACACAGAGAAGGCAGGTCGAGCGCCCGCGTGCACTTGCCCCTGTCCTCCCCTTCTGGACTCTGGGCACAGAGGGGACAACGCTACCAGCTGCCTCAAGCCCCTGCTGCTGCGGCTTCTCCTGCAGGGAAGGGCTGTGACCTGGAACTGTGAAACCTCTCTCCCTGAAGCTGCTTTTGTCAGGTGTTTGGCTTATCACGGCAGCAGGAAGAAGAACTAACATTCTTATCTTGGGTGGTCTGTGATTCAGTAATCTGTTTCTGACATTCCAAGTGGATTCACCGACATTTCCATTCACGGTGTTACTGGGATAGTCAGTCAGCACTTCTGTTAAAAGCGATCTCTTAGTGAGCCAGCAATGTGTTTCTTTCCTGGGGCTTTCATGTACTTGTACATGTTCCTCCAGCAGCCGGAAACAAACTTGGGCAGAGCATGGATGTGGAGCCAGCACAGTGGTTCAGCGAGGAAAAACACAGAACCAACTCAACAAACTTGTCCTCTGGCCTCCACATACAGTTTATGACACGGGGAGCCCTTCCGTCACATGTAAGCACACACAATAAAGAAACGATAGAAAAGAATACGGATGTGGTACTAGGGCGGACGGCAGTGTCTCCAGTTGTGCTGAGTGAAGTCGGAGCACCGCAATGGCCCATACCCAGTGGAGGCCCATGCCAGACATTACTTTAAAAGCTCTCAGTGTAAACTCATTTCTCCCTCTGGGCAGGTGGGTCCTAGTCTCCTTTCATGTTACTGACAGGAAACTAGAACCAAAGGCTTGGTGACTTGCCCAGGCTCACTTACAATATAGTTTGACAAAGGAGTTCAGGGACTAGGGACTAAGCATAGTGATCTTAAACTCAGCACAAGATAAGGGTCATAGGAGAGGCAAATGTTCTCCTGAAAACACAGAAGTGTAATCGCAAAACCATGAAGTTGTTAAGGGAGATGTTTCTGGAGGTAGCTGAGATGTAGCTAACGAAGTTTGAGGAGAAGGGCATGGACATGGAATCTCAGATCGCTGGAAACTGACACTTAGATCATGGGGCAGTATCATATGTCACTACCATCACAGAAAGCTCAGCCTGAGCAGGGCCTGACACTATAGACCTGAGACTTTTTATACACACAGCAAGCTAGGGAAAGGTTACACATTTCTCAGGGGTTGGGGAAAGGCAAAGGAGAATATATTGGAACATTTGAATATCATGGTCTTTAAATCCTTATGTCTAATAATTTAGTCTGATGCCCATTCATTTGTATAATGTGCAAAGATGCTTTCATAATTCAATGGCAGAATGGAGTCATATCATGGACATGTGGTCTGTAACCTAGATTATCCATGCATGGTCTGGCTTGGCTTACAGAATTACTAAGCCAAATGGAATGCCCAGAGCATCTTAACAGTGGGCACTACTCTGCAAAGTTCCGGATGTCAATACTGGGGGATTTTGGCATGTGTGTCCCTCTGTCCTCTAATGCTTATCCCTAAGAAGGCATACGTGCTGCAAAGTGGTCAGAAACTAAGGTGTCCAGCAAAACCATCCATTTGATCTCTGGAGTGAAGGGGCTGCCTAAGGTACAATGCTCAGAGACATGACAGTCTCTGGCCCAGCCCTCGGGGCTTGCTTCTCCACAAGAGAAGCCCACTCCCTTCCTCCAGGTGACTCAGGTGTAGGTGTAATACCTCCTTGGCAAGAAGACTGTAGCGACCATCCAGACCAAATCTGAGGATCTCTCCATCCTTGGAGGCATAGGTGTGTGGCCTTTTCAGTCTTTGCTTGTAATACCATGAAAACCCAGAGAAACTATTGAAAGGTGTTTTCTAAACAAAAACAACAAAACCCGGCCTGCTTTGGGATTATAATCTCCAATTCAAATTTGGACTTTTACAAAGCTAAGATGTCCTTCAGAAAGTGACTGAAAAGTGGATTTCTGTTCACTGAGCCATAGTGATTTCTGTTCACAAAGTCACTCGGAGCAAAACCACACATCTCCACTGGAGCAGTTCACATCCAGGACACTGTCAAAAATTACATGACAAAGCACAGCAAGCCACTACAGTTACACAGAGCAAACGAAAAAGAGCAATTCACAACAGAGCCTTCAGTAACATAGCACTCAGGAGAGCTCACAGACAGTGCCAGGGAGCGTCAGGCAGCGCTTTACCAGGAAGCAACCTTGGACTGGAGAACGCTGACACGAGAAGCAGACACGTAAACAGTTTCCTGACCTAAGTGGAGCCAGCACACTAGGAGAGAACAGGGTTCTCCTCCTTCGTTTACCACGGAGAACAGAAACACCGGAACTACTCTGAACTGTAGAATACGTGGTTCTCATTTTGGTGCTGACATTCTTTTTTAAATTTCATTTATTTATTTATTTGTTTGTTTGTTTGTTTATTTATCTTGAGATAGGGTTTCACTGTATAACAGCCCTAGCTGTTCTGGAAGTTGCTTTGAACTCACAGAGATCCACCTGCCTCTGCCTCCTGAGTGCTGAGATTAAAGGTGTGTACCATCACTGCCTGGCTAGATGCTGACATTCTTGATTTAATTTTTTGCATGTCTATCAATATGCTACTAAACCCTGACCCCCAAACTCTGCTTATAAAAAGCAATGCATTTTTTTTCTTTGAGTAGTTACAAAATATTTCAATTCACTTGATTTTAGTTAGTTCCGTAAAAACAAAGTTCTGAAAATCCTAGGCATGGCCTCAGTACGTGGGAGGCTGAAGCAAGAGTGTGGCAGCGAGTTTCAAGGTAAAGCTGGGCCACCACAGCAAGTGTGTCTCAAAAACACCCACAGCAGAAAGTGTCATGTGTTGAGGATATGTGTCCCAGGCAGTGTGGAGGCTGGCTCCATGGCTGTGCACATAAGGGAAGAGGCATCACAAGGTGAGCCCCTGTAGTGCCAGTGCCAGGGTGAGACCTAAGGCTGGGTACCACACTGACACGCACTGGGAAGCGGCCATGGGAACAACAGGATGACCTTTGCCTGCAACTGCATCACATTTAGCTTTGGCATTAACTGAGTGGAGCCATGGTTCTCGCAGCAGGGACAGTAGGACTGGCAGCTCCTCAGACCCTAGGAGTCTTCAGCAGTCTGACGAGCCTTCTGCATGACTCGAGGCTGGAGCTACTTGGAGAAGGAGAGGTGATCTAGTCTGATCCAAAAACACAAACCCAATCAACACACCAGAGTTCTCAGAGGTGAACCCTGCAGACAGCTACACTGTACAACCATGATCCTGACACAGTGGGTTCGTTGTATCCTTCTCTGATCAGACTTTCAAAGCTAGTTTATGCCCCTGTATTTTTGTTTGTTTTGTTTTGAGACAGGGTTTCTCTGTGTAGCCCTGATTATTACTCTATAGACCAGGCTGCCCTCAGACTCAGAGATCCACCTGTCTCTTAAGTGCTGGGACTACAGGCATGCACCACCATGCCTGGTTCCTGCATTTGTTTTTACCACATTGTACTTGCTTCAGGAGGGCTTTGTGCAGATCTCTACTGAGAGCCTTTCTTCCCCATCTGATCTGTAGATGTGTGGAGGCTGAGTGCTGTCCTACTGTAGAGACTACCAGGAATCACGGGTTCACCATGGAGGTGTGGAGAGGCTCTTTCCCTCTAGGAACTCCTAAACGGGAATAACGGGGATGGGAAGGTGGAGCACCTGAGGACAAGGGGGCTGTTGTAGTGGGCTTGCGGGTATCCTGGGGCAGGGGCGAGGGCCTCCCAAGGCAGACAGAAGAAGGCAGGCATAGCCTGTTTATGCTGACTGCAGGGTGGGTGCTGAGAGAGGTGTTCACATCCGACAGCAGGATGAAGTGAAGACGTCGGGACTGACGTGCTTGAGGTGTCAGAAACAGGGAACATTTAAGGCCAGCGCTAGGAGAAGCCGCAGCACCCGGGGAAGGTCCTGGGCAGCCCTTTAAACTGGTGCCAAGCAAACCAAGCGACATGAGGCCCTGCGTGGAAAGTGTCACCAGGGCCAAGTTTCTCCTTGGGACGGCTTTTTGTGAGTATAAAGCTCACTGTGTGCTAGCAGTATTTGTTTTGGCCTGACATGGACTGGATGGGAGAAAGCAGAATTGGTTAAAACTGGCAGTGGAGCAGTGGGAGGCAGGGGCTGGGGCAGCTTCCCCTGACACACAGGCATCCCTTCTCTCAGCCTGACTGCAGAGGAGTTAAGGCCAGTTTGGAAGGGCACTGGAGGGTGGGCAGTCTTCCTGGAGACTGCTGAGAGCCCTGGGCAGCCTTTCCAGACTGCCTCCCCAGCTCTCCCTCCGCTGCAGCATCCTTTACAGAGCTAAGGCAGGCTTTTCAGAAACCCAGGAGGCTGAGGCTTCCAGATGAACAAGCAGCCCTGGAAACGGAGTGCAGGGTGGCAGGCATCAAGAACAGGCTTGTCTTTATTCTGAAAACTCAAGGTGTGCAGAGGTGCTGTCCTCTGAGCTACTAGAATTTTTTTTCTCTTTCTCTCCCCTGCCCCGCCCACCCTCTTGTTTAGTTTTTTTTTTTTTTAATTTTCGAGACAGGGTTTCTCCGTAGCTTTTTGGTTCCTGTCCTGGAACTAGCTCTTGTAGACCAGGCTGGCCTCAAACTCACAGAGATCCACCTGCCTCTGCCTCCCGAGTGCTGGGATTAAAGGCGTGCGCCACCATTGCCAGGCTCTCGTTTAGTTTTTTGAGACAGGGTCTCGTTCTGTAGCCCCGGCAGACCTGGAACCAGCCCACTGTTTAGCACAGGCTGGCTTCAGATCTGTGGTAGTGATCCTCCTGCGTCAGCCTCCCAAGCGCTAGGCTTACAGGCGGGGGCCACTCACCCAGTGTGGTCCCGGGATTTTAGTGCATGATGACTGCTTTCCTAAAGGTCAGCTATGAACGGGATACTAAGTTTTAAAGGAGCCCAGGTCACATATCTTCCCGTTTCTATGAACAAGCACTATCAGTTTGATCTGGGGAACCTTCTAAGTTTCTTCTTTTGAGGGGAAGGTAGGGATGATAGTGTCTTGGTTTGTAGCCCAGTCTCTCCTAGACTGCTCCTAGACACAGCAAACTGACTTTGATGCTACCTCCTGCCTCTTAGGCTCAACACCAACTACTCCTCCTCACTTCTCAGACTGTGTGTCATGGCTCCTGTGGCCTAAGGAGGAGCAGGCCAGGAGGTAGAGGTTTATCTGGGGAGGATGGTTTGGCTCTTGAGGAACCAAGCTGTCTGGCTAGAACTATATGTCACCAATGACTACAACTGCCTAAACACAGCAAAACAGAGCTCTGGATTCATGGTAGACTCTGTCTCAACTGCAGTTTTCTGTCCACAGGAAAATCAGAAAACCCACGTGCTTTTCTACCCAAGCAGGCCTGGCAGTGGCACTGAAGCCCATGTCTTTCTAACTGGATGTCAACCGCCTCGCCAGCAGGGACCGCATCCCACTCCTCCCCACGTGCCAGCGCCACACCCCTGCATTAGGACACTACAGGCAACCTGCTGGCTTGTCAGCCAGAGCAGGGCGGGGTGCGGGACAGCGTGGAGTGTGGGGATGAGAAGACGGAGGGAAACGCAGCATTATATTTCTTTAAAAATTAGCTTCTTTAAAACCATTACATTTCTACTGTCACTACCACTACCTGACAGAAGCTGAGAAAAAAATAGAAAATGCACTATAATACTTTGTTAACAAATGATGCCACAAGGAACCAAAATCAAGGAATTTAAAAAATGTCAAGAACTTCAAAAGCATGTAAAGTATTAAAGGCTAGCTCACAAGCAGAAGTGTGCTGTCAAGATCAAGACAGGATGTGACACACATCCCCTTGTTAGAAGGGCAACGCCGCTGAGGTAGGTTAGACTAGAGATCTGGGCTGTCAGCATCCCCAGGGCCACATTGCTTCTCGGGCTGAGTTCTTTACAAGGGAATTTTGAAATCTTTTTCTTTTTGGTTTGGTTTTTCGAGATAGGATTTCTCTGTAGCTGTAGCTTTGTCTGTCCTGGAACTAGCTCTTGTAGACCAGGCTGGCCTAGAACTCACAGAGATCCTCCTGCCTCTGCCTCCCGAGTACTAGGACTAAAGGCGTGTTCCACCACGACCCAGCTGGAATTTTGGAATCTTAACAGTCAATCCTCATTCATATGCCCATCTATGCCATTCTCCAACGTGAACTTGACTAATCAATGGGCAGAAACAGGCATGTAAATTAAGAACTAAATAAGGCAACATTTACAAACACATATCTATCAGAACAACCACTTGCCAGGTTAGAATAGGTGAGGTTTCACTGTGTACATACATAAACAGACATAGAACATACAACATGTAGAGGACCCCCCGGGGTGATCTCCATGTCTCTGTGGAATCCAGAGTTCTAGAGCATGGAAGATACTCACCACTGCCAGCGCTCCCCTCTCGTTTGCTGCGGGAGCCTCCACTGCTGTCTCTGCCTGATTTTATGCGCTAAAGCAACAGGACAAGGAGAGAAGAATAAGTGACATTCCTTCAGAACCACACAGAACAAAAGAGTGATGTAAAACTAGCATTACCACGTGACCCTCAGGACTAATTCATCACCATCCAAGAGCTGAGTCAACAGAAAAAAGGACAGAATCTTTTTATTTTATTTTTTTGTTTTTTCAAGACAGTATTGTATGTAGCTTTAGTTGACCTGGAACTCGCTCTGTAGACCAGACTAGCCTCGAACTCATATGGATCTGCCTGCCTCTGTTGAGACTAAATGCAAGTGTCATCATGCCTGGCTGGACAGAATTCTTTTGAAAGTAAGGTCTGACGACCCTCCCCACTCCCCACTCCAGAACTACAGAGTGAGTTCCATGACAGGCTCCGAAGCTTCAGAGAAACCCTGTCTCGAAAAACAAAACAAAAACTTCCAACAGCACTTTCTTGATAAAAAGATTCAGGACATTATAATAATTTGAAAGAAAAAGTGGAAGAGGAGAAAAACATGTACCAAAGGCCATTTCCTACCCCATCCCTAATCTGTGACAGTTAACCCAGTCCACTTGAGGGTTCAAAAAAACAAAACAAAAGCATCCTGGCTTTTGACATTATACTTCTAAAATAAAAGTGTTACTAAAATCTCACACGCACTTACGGTTTGGCCAACAGTTACTGTTCTGGACACTCAGAAGCATTTCAATAGGCATCTCCAGGCTGTGATGGGCCCATGTGTGAGCAAGCAAGTATGTATGTGTGTGTTGGTGGTGCGTATGTGCATATACATGTAGGCCAGAGGTTGAGGTTGGATGTTTTTTTTAGTTGCTCTTTACCTTAATTTTGAGACAGGATCTCTAAGCCTGGAAGTCAGGGATATGTGGCTACACTGGCTAGCCTACAGCTCCGGGAATGCTCTTGCCTCTGTCTTTCTGTGCTGTGATTACAGACGTGTGTCATGCTCAGCCTTTACATGGGGACAGGATGTCAAACTCAGGTCCTCAGACTCGCATGGAAAACTGTGGTATTCTTTCAATTTCTTTCCATAATATATGGTTGTTTTGTGTTTTGCCTAAGTATCAAACTTTTTATTTAGAGCTGTTCGAGTTTTTTTGTTTGTTTTTGTTTTTTGCTTTTGTTTTTCTGAGACTAAGTTTCTCTATAGCTTTGGAGCCTGTCCTGGAACTAGCTCTTATAGACCACGCTGGCCTTGAACTCACAGAGATCTGCCTGCCTCTGACTCCCAAGTGCTGGGATTAAAGGTGTGCGCCACCACCGTCCAGCTAGAGCTGTCTTTTAAGTACTTTATTTAATATTCATACATGCATATAATGTATTAGTGCCCAACCCAAAAATTCATCAAACAAATATAATAACTGTAAATATATGAGCAATGAATATTGGAGCTCCTGGTTTCATAAAACAAACCCCAAATGGTCAGGTGGGTCCTGAAACAGTAATAATAACTGACTTCAGCACTCCATTCTTCTCTCAGAGTTTCAGCTTGGATGCAATAAACTGCAGAGTTAACTACACTATAGATTAAATAGACTTCACATATCTACAGAATATTCTATCCAATGGATATGGGATATACATTCTTCTCAGCAGTCCATGGAACAGTCTCTAAACAGTTTCTAGGCTACAAAGCAAGTCTTAATAGCAACAAACAATAAAATAATTTTAACTGTTTACGTCTTGCCAGTTAACAGTCAAATAAAACTAGAAGTCAACAGCAGAAAGAAACAGAAAACACACAAAGAGTTGGAGACTGAACAATAAACTTTGAGTGATCAGCAGGTTGTTGAAGAAATCAGGAGAAATTTAAACATTCCTAGATCAAAACCTGTCAAATATGGCTAAGGCAGTTCTAGGAGGAAAGTTTATGGCTGAGTGTGCACAGGAAACATCAAAGGTCAGTGGGAAGCTCGGTAGGTGAAAGTACTGGCCTGCAAGTCTCATGGCCTGAACTCGATCCCCGGATCCACTCTAGGGTAGAAGAAGAGAACCAGTTCTACAGAACTGTCCCCTGGCTTCCACAGGCGTATTGTGGCATGCATGCCCCTCCCCCCAATCATGTACACACTCACAGCAATCCTTTTTTTAATTAAAGAAAGCTGAAATAAACAACCTAATGATGAACCTTAGAAAAACATCCAACACACCAGATGACAACAATAAGGCAATCAATTTGTGAGGCAGAGATAAGATAACACAGAATTAAATAAAAAGTTGGCTCTTTGCAAAAACACTGAGACTGAAAATCCGTAGCCAATTTAACCAAATAAAGAGAAAAAAGACTCACATTAATAACATTAGAAATAAAAAAAAAAAAGGTTATCAGAGTCCAGTGAAATCCAAAGGTTATTATAGAATACACTGAAAACCTACATTTCAAAAGACTGGAAAATTTGAAGAAATAGATAAATTCCTGGACACATACAACTTACCAGAATTAAATCAAGAAGACAGAAATAACTTAAAGAGATCTATAACTAGCAATGCCATTGAAAATGCAACAGGAGTCTAACAACAATGCCCAGGACAGGATGGATTCACTGTTAAATTCTACCATGCATTCAAAGAAGAGCTTCCTTAAATTGTTCTACAAAACAGAAGGAGAAAGAACATTATTCCAAACTCATTCTACAAATCTACATTTCAGCAGTAAAAAACAAGGACTTCTTGAAGTTTGCGTACAAATGGATGGAAATAGAAAACACTATCCTGAGTGAGGTAAGCCAGACCCAAAAAGAGGAACATGGGATGTACTCACTCATATTTGGTTTCTAGCCATAATTAAAGAACAGTGAGCTTATAATTCTCAATCCTAGAGAAGCTAAATAAGAAGGTGAATCCAAAGACAAACATATAGGCATCCCCCTGAATATTAACCTTCATCAGGCGATGAAAGGAGACAGAGACAGAGACCCAAATTGGAGCACCGGACAGAAATCTCAAGGTCCAAATCAGGAGCAGAAGGAGGGGGAGCACGAGCAAGGAACTCAGGACCGCGAGGGGTGCACCCACACTCTGAGACAATGGGGATCTTCTTTCGGGAATTCACCAAGGCCAGCTGGCCTGAGTCTGAAAAAGCATGGGATAAAATCGGACTTGCTGAACATAGCGGACAATGAGGACTACTGAGAACTCAAGAACAATGGCAATGGGTTTTTGATCCTACTGCACGCGCTGGCTTTGGGGGGGGGCTGGGCAGTTTGGATGCTCAACTTACTAAACCTGGATGGAGGTGGGCGGTCCTTGGACTTCCCACAGGTCAGGGAACCCTGATGGCTCTTCAAGCTGATGAGGGAGAGGGACTTGATCGGGGGAGGGGGAGGGAAATGGGAGGCGGTGGCGGGGATGAGGCAGAAATCCTCAATAAATAAATAAATTTAAAAAAATCTACATTTCCCTAATACCAAAATTGGGTACAGACAGAACAAAACATTAAGAACACTATAAAACAATTTCACCAATAAACATAGGCATAAAAATTATCAATAAAATGTTTGCAAACTAAACTCAACACATTAAAAAAAATGACACATCATAACCAAGATGGCTCCATTCCAAGGATGGAGAACAATCCAGCAGACACAAACTAATAAAGGTAACCCAGCACATAAGCAGACATGAGGACAGAAACCACAATACCTCCATACAAGAGAGAACGTTTGACAATGTTCAATATCTCTTCATTATAAGAGCCTTGAAGAACCTAGGAATAGAACTAAAGATCCCAAGCAGCCAAAGCAATCCTACGCAGAAAGAGCAACGCTAAAAAAAAAAAAAAAAAAAAAAATCACAACATCCAATTTCAGAGTCACCCCATCATGTGTGAAGATGACTCCTGCATCCTGCTCAGGTGGCCTGAGGTGGGAACAGGATTCTTAGGGAGGCGTGAGCTTTCATAGCCACCAAATTATTTTATCCACCGTGCTGTCCCTGCCCTCAGCTACAACCTTCTACCCCTGTTTGAACCCTATTTTTCTAACAACCACTTAAATCTCTGCGTTCCGTCCATCTGGACTCCTGGCCCACCATGGGCACCCCTCGTCTGACTCATCTCTCTGGCTCATTCACCAAGAGAAACCTGAGCCTCGGCTGCTTCTGTGACTCTCCTCTTCCCAGGACACTGGGAAATGGCCAAGCACGCAGATGGGCACCACAGGGCATCAAGGATATACTCAGCATCTCAGCCCATGCCCACAGAACTCCACTCTCTCTCCTCTTCACCCGTGGCAAGTGTGTCCTGCTGCTGCATGGACTGGAGGTGAGAGCATCCTGTAAGGCCCCTAAGTCTTCCTCCAGTTCCTCTATTTGGAGATGCCCCGTGTGTCTCTGCTGGCTCAAGGTTTCCTCTAACACCCTGTCTGTAGAACAGTATTCATCCTTACTCCCAGCTCAGCATCCACGTGCACTCAAACCCAACAAAAACCCAACAAATAATGGCCACAGGATATGGCTCGGCAGGTAACAACACTTGCTGTGCAAGCCTGATTCCTGAGTTCTATCCCTGAACACACAGCGGAAGCAATGAACCAGCTCTTGAAAGTTGTCTTCTGACCTTCTATGCACTGTGACACAGGCAGGCTCACATTCTCTCTGTGGCTCTCCATAGCTCTTTCTCTCTTCACACACACATTACATTTACAAAATTAAAAAAAAAGAAAAACCAGCAAATCCAATCAGAAAGGAATCTAATGGGCCAACCACTGTTAAGAGCCATGAAAAGGGTTTTCTACAGACGCCACCAAGATGACAAAGAATAGGAACCATGAAGCCTTAGTCAGCTGTTCACTGCTGACACCATGGGGAGAAGTCTGACCATCGGTTTCCTAGGCGACCATTCTTCCTCAGTGGGTGCAGAAGAAAGTCCCCAGGGACAGACCTGTGACAACAGCAATCCCATCAGGCCATGGGGCTGACTCTGGCACGTCCCCCAGGGATTCCAGAGCTGGCTGGGAGTTGGTCTTGCCCTGTCAGTATAGAGAGGGAAAGCAGCCAAGGCAGAGCCAAGAAAAAACCAGAAAGAACTCAGGAGCGCCGGGCTACAGTGCTATCGAGCTACCTAACAGGTAATCTAGGCAAGGCCAGGGAAGAGAGACCCTGTCACAGGGCATAACACAAACGTGGCAGCCAGCAGGGTGAGTGGGCTGAGCCGAGGCACCTCTGAGATGAGAAAATAAAGGTCAGGTGGGAAGTATATTAAGATAATGACAGGGTGGATCTAGAATTTGTACAGTTAGACAAATTCTGAGATTGGAGAAGCTGTCTGGAGAAAGCATTAACTATGGAAATCAAATAGGTACAAAAATATAATTTATGTATGAAGGGTAAATGCAAATGGGAGTTTGGAGTTGGCTCTGTGGCTCCAGAGCCATGGTGTCAGCCTGGCCATGGTGGCCTGCACAGCACTCCAGGGTCTACTCTGAGACTGATGTCTGATCCACAGCCCAACCCAGATCCATCCAGGACCAGGTCCATTTCCGGAACTCAACAGTAGCTGTTAAACAGCATCATGGTGATGTTCTTGCTACACGGGAGATGCGGGTTTTGTAAATATTCAGAGTCACACTCATTTCGGGCGGGGTGTGATGGTAGACACAGGAGGCATTGGTGCCGTGACAATGATGGCTCTCAGTTCCTCAGTGCTTAAGTGAGAAATAGCCATATAATAGAATAAAGAGCAAACCCGACAGCAACAGACACTGGCTAGCAGTGTCTGTGTTATTTGGCTAAGTGGAGGTTAAAAGTTGTAAGGTAGTGTTTTTGTAAGTCACTCCCTTTAAGAACATCTGTGTGCCTTTAATCCCCGCACTGGGGAGGCAGGAGCAGGCGTAACCATGAGTTCAAGGCCAGCCTGGTCTACACAGTGAGTTCCAGGACAGCCAGGGCTACACAGAGAAACCCTGCCTTTAAAAAAATAACAAAAGAAAAAAGAATGTATGTATTTACATATATTTGTGAAAACGCCTGGGAGCATAACATGTTGACCGATCTCTACAAGTGGCAAGAGTGATTTTCACCTTTTTATTTTACTTGAATGAAAAGTTATTTAGAGTGGGTCACAGTGGCACATGATTGCAGCGTGGGCAGCTGGGATGCGGAGGCAGGAGGAATGCGAGTGTGGGATCACCTTGAGAACTTCTGAGATCCTTTCTCAGTAAACCAGAGTGGTTTACAAAGGAATCTGCCTGACTTTCCCCAGGTGCTGGGACTGAGCACAGGGCTACACACACCACGGAAGCGCTCGACACTGCCATCAGCTCTATTACTCTCTCTCCCTCCTCTTTCTTTTTTTGTTTTTTGTTTTTCGAGACAGGGTTTTTCTGTGTATAGCTTTGTCTGTCCTGGAACTCGCTCTGTAGACCAGGCTAGCCTCGAACTCATATCTCCTGTCTTTGCTGCCTAAGTGCTGGAATTAAAGGCATGTGCCACCACCGCCCAGCCTCTAATGCTCTTTTAATTATTTGAGACACAGTCTTGTTGAGTGTTGAGTTGTTTTGGTTGGCCATAAATTTGTCATCCTCCTGCCTCAGCCTTCTGAGCAATCAGGATTAGCCCCCAGATCCAGCTCTGAATTTTTAAAAGAATATTTATTGTTTCAATAATAGGAAAAAGATAGCACTCTTATTTTGAAACTCTCACTTAGTGGGCAGGGAGAGGAGAACGGAGTGAGAAAGGTCAAGCTAGAGCACAGGACTGGGTACAAGCTCTGTGGTCAGTGGGTCTGACCGTTCTCATTCAGTATCACAGTATCAGTGAGAGCAGCTGGATTAGTTAGCAAGGCCGAGTGCTTAGACAGTGCTGGCCTCTAAAATGCTCCATAAACATAAGCCGTTGTTTTCATCTGCAGTGCTGGGGATGGAATCCAGGCCTCCCACACACTCAGCAGCTACTTCAGCTCGAGCTACACCCCAGTGCCCATGGTTACAATTACTGTCTAGTGCTGTTAACGTACTAAAGTTAATAGAGGGAAACCTGCCACTAGGAACACGGAGAAAACTGTTAGGGTCACCCAAGCTCTTGGCTCTGGCTCTCTTTCCTGTTGCCAACCCCTGCGTCCCTCTTCCTTTCTGATCACAGGGTTAGTTCTGGATTCTCCAGCAATTCTGGGTAAAAGCCAGCTGTGATAAAAGTAGTCTTGAATTCAGTCACATGGCCATTGCACAGAATGTCTCTGGTCAACTTCTCTTGCAGGAAGAACTCACAAATAAAATTATAGGGGTTAAGAACTACAGCAAAACAAAACAAAACAAAACAAATAAACAAACAAACCCCTGAAAATCTGACTGGTCATAGAAAACTGTATTTAAAAAAGACACGAGAGAGCCCAGAAATGTGGAAATGTTTCAATAAATTAAAATATACCTATACAGGTATCAACAATAATGTCTCTGAAGAAAATTTAATTACAGAAGAAAAAACCCTAAGGATTGTAAGCAAGAAACACACAGATAAAGCTTCAACTTTAGAAGAGAATATCCTTAATTCAGAAATTTATTATATTTTCTCCCATAACTAATAATGTTTTTTTTCCTTGTAGAAACCAGGAAACAGAGACCTGCGCCATAGGCTCACAATCTAAGACCAACCAACCAAGATGGGACCCACACCAATTATTAGAGAAGGTGGCTTTCCCATGTGTCCATCCATCTCTCAGCCCTTCTTATTCCTTCGATCTAGCTCTGACCGTGCTCTTCTCCACTCCATGCTGATAACTCAAACTTAAGGAAGAGACCACCCAGAAAATGTTTCTTTGATGCATGATGCAAAAAGAAACACTGAAGAACAAAGAAAACGGTTTTTTTCCTTTTTTCTTTCTTTCTTTTTTGTTTTTTCTTATTTCCTTTTTTTTTTTTTTTTAATGTTTTTGAGACAGGGTTTCTTTGTATAGTCCTGGCTGTCCTGGCACTGGCTATGGAAAGCAGGCTGGCCTCAAACTCACAGAGATCTGCCTGCCTCTGCCTCCAGAGTGCTGGGATTAAAGGCATGGGCCAAAAACAATGCTCTTATGTAAATAGAATTATGGGTGGAGGGCAGAAAAGAAAAACAGGGAGCACAGAGTCTGTAGACGGCAAAGGTTCTGAGGAAACTGAAGACTGAGGGAGAGTATGAACCATTTAGGGAAAGCTGTAGTGACAGAAGACGTCTACGTGACAGTGGGCGTCACAGGTTACCCTGACCCTAGTAATGTAGTATCTGAGGCCCTGAGTGGGCGGAGCTGTTGACGTGGTGATAGGTGAGACAGACACAGAAGAGTCTGAGGGAGCCATCCAGAAATAAGAATTAGTGGCAGAGAAAGAAATCAATTATTTGTTAAAAAGATTTCTCTAATCCCTGAGGGTCCCTGACAAACGGTTTGTTCCTCTGATGTACAGTTTCCATGATTGATTGTACCCTCCCAATGACAACAAGGCTTGCCAGATCCTGGTCTAATCTCCATTAGGATGGATCCTCAGAAGAAACCATTCTTTTCACCATAAGAAGGGAGCTTTATTTCTTCAGGTCTGTGCTCCTTAATGAACATACAAACATTCTGATGCAGAGAAACAAAAAGGCTGAGCAGGAACAAGAAGGAAGAGTGGGTCCAATGATGTCACTCTAGTCATTTAAATTCAGTAATGTCTTTTAGTTCCTGGAATATCAGTCTAAAGATGTCAGTCGGATTTTAAGAAGGGTCCCACTACTATAGAGACTGTAATAAGGAGAAAGAGGGCAAGAGAGGATACAAGGGCCAAGAGAGACAAAGCAGAGGCTAAAGTGACTCCCACAGAAATGAAGAATGAACAGCAACCACACTGATCCAACTCAGCTCAAGGTTAAGATGGGATTTTATTAGTGGCGAACTGAAAATATTGTGAGAAAAGGAACTCTAAGTATACTTAATCCCCAAATTTCATTGCTCAGGAAGTTTTTGCAATCAATGTTTCTTTAAGGTTTATTTATTTATTTTATGTATATGAGTGCTATATCTGCATGTGCATCTACATGCCAGATCAGGATCCCACTATAGATAGTCATGAGCCACCATGTGGTTGCTGGGAATTGAACTCAGGACCTCTGGAAGAGCAGCTGGTGCCATCTGAGCCATCTCTCCAGCCCACAATCAACGTTCCTTAAAGCTTACGCTTACAATAAAGTTAAGCCATTGTGGCCTTGGTGCAGTGGTACATACCTATAATTCCAGCAGGCTGAGGAAAAAGGATTGCCATTAGTTTGAGGCCAACTTGAGCTGCACAGAGAGTTCCATGTAACTCGTAAGGATGGGCTACATAGTGAGACCCTGTCTCCAAAACAAAACAAAAGTTGCTAATGAACTACCCACAAGTGCCAAGAAGCCAAGAGGCTACTTTTGAGGGCGGAGACAGAATTCTTCTTGGAAGTCTAGGAAAGCAGGACCAGGGCCGGAGGCACAGAAGTGACTAATGGTATCTAGAAGTTTGGGCTTACTGTAGACAGTAAAGACTCAGAACTCAGGCATGCTTGTTCAGTAAGAGACTCATCTTTGCACAAGCTCCCATGGTTCTGCATGAGGGGCCCCAACAACGAATTCAATTCCAAAATGTGCTTCATTTAAATACATACTTTTTCGACTCCTATTAAATACATAATTACAGTTATAGTCACCTGAACTTCTCCTTACAGCGGTGCGTGTGTCACAAGCCTCTCACAGCTATGTCATTAGCTTTGGTACGGTGCACAGACTGGCAATTACAGTTATAGTCACCTGAACTTCTCCTTACAGCGTTGCGTGTGTCACAAGCCTCTCACAGCTATGTCATTAGCTTTGGTACAGTGCAGACTGGCTATTACAGCTCATTTTAATGGTGTAGCCTCGCTTGGCAAATAAACATCAACTTGATGTTTTATAGGACTTTTAAAGTAAAACTAGTTTGCTCATAATATTTTTACAGGATATTGGATGACATCTGAGAAGCGAAGCCAGCCAGCCACATTCTGCAAGCACGTGAGAATTAGATCCTCTCTACAATCAGGATAACTGCATATAAGTCATTGCCGCGACACTAAGCCTCGCCTAGAATTTTATTTCTATCTGGATGTTGTGGTGCTCACCTTTAACCCCAGCACTAGGGAGGTAGAGGCAGGAGGATCTCTGTGAGTTCAAGGCAGCCTGGCCTACAGAGCGAGTTCCAGGACAACCAGGGTTACATAGTGAGATCTTGTCTCAAAACAACAAAAAAACAAAAAGAGAGTTTTAATTTCAATATATCAATATTAGCTTTAAGAACATATGTTTTCTTGGTAACGGGCAAACATTCAAAACTCACATACACGCTAGATGTTCTAGGCTCAGGTGTGGGGGAGGTAGTACAAGCGGGAACCCTGCTATCCATCTGCTGCAGAAATGCGCCGGCAATGGCTTCTCTGCACTGTGTTCTGCCACAGGGACCTCAGGAGCAAAGCCCTGACGCCACAGCAAGCGACAAACAATCTCTCAGTTACTTCCTCCTCTGGAAAATGGAAATTATCCATCTATCAGTAGCCCTCCGCTAAGGACTCCACAGAAGCCATCTGGAGTCCTATCCTAGAAGTTGCCCTCCTTAGATAATTTCAGAGATATTTCCATAGAGAGGAAAAAGCAGTTCAACTCTGCCTCTTCCTGCCATGCTAGGAACTGAACCCAGGTCCTGCGCACGCTCACTAAGAAAGTGAGCTATCATGAGATACAGCCCAGCTCTTCAACTCTGCTTTAAATACTGTTCTTCGTTTTATCATTACTTTATTTTTTTTTTAAATTTTTATTTTATTTTTTCGAGACAGGGTTTCTCTGTGGCTTTGGAGCCTGTCCTGGAAGTAGCTCTGTAGACCAGGCTGGCCTGGAACTCACAGAGATCCACCTACCTCTGCCTCCCGAGTGCTGGGATTAAAGGCGTGCGCTACCACTGCCTGGCATTATTTTATTTTCTAGGCAAACCACTATCATCTAAACAGTAAAAGCAAAATGGCTGCACTGGAAATGCCGCTCAAGTGCCTGCAAATGTACACATTATTCTCAGATTTTAGTATTGACAAGTAAAGTTAGTTCTGTATTGATTTCTAAGATATTTCTTCTTTTTTGTTGTGAAAATTGGCATTCACAGTATAGATATCATCACAGCATTTTGAACAGAACAGGTTTTAGTAGAGTCGCCTTCCCATCAACTCTTCCACCCCCTGCCACCCTTGGTTCTCTCTTGTGCTCCTCACTCCATCTCTTTTCTCTTTCAAGTTTAATGTGTCTTATGCCTATCCCCATCCTTCCTCATTACCTATTTTCACCTTCTCTTGGTCTCCTTTCTAGGTTTCGGCGACACACACACACACACACACACACACACACTTGGGGTGCACACATGAAAGAGAACACGTGTTTTGGCTTACAGAGTTTAAGTTGCCTCACTTAACATTATACTTTGCAGATCTATTCACTGTAGTAATATTTCATTTGTAATAAATAATCCTTGCCTGAAGATCAGAGAGTAAAACAGCTCCACTGGTCAGCCTTACAGACCAGGCAGTGGTAACACACACCTTTAATCCCAGTAGCCACACTAGTTGCCATAGAAACCTGGCAGTGCATGCCTTTAATCCCAGCACTAGAGAGGAATATAAAACGGGAGGAGACAGCTCTCACATACAGTCTCATTCTGAGATTCCTGAAGGCAGGATCGCCATTTCGGACTGAGGCTGAGGTAAGAGCCAGTGGCTGGCTGCTTTGCTTTTCTGACCTTCAGGTTGAACTTCAATTTCTCTCTCTGAGTTTTTATGAATCATTCTTCAATTCATTTTCCAGAAAATTTCATTTTTTGCTACTGTTGAGTAAAATTACAGTTCTGCTGTGATGTAAGCTCCTAACCCCGTGCATTTCAGCTACAGCAGGCTGACATTTTGAAAATTAACAGACAATAGTTTCCGGCCCACATGAGATACCTGTTCCCTCATTTCTTTCATTTTTTCCAACCGCTTGAGTTTTGTGGCATATTCTTGAACTTCTTTTAATCCGATATCCGTGCAGAGACGAACCAAGAAACGCAAACCTAAATTAAAAAACAAAACCAAAAACAAAACAAAAAATATTTAGGAAAGGAAAGATGCACAGAGCAAACCTGACATTTGGCAGAGGCTGGATGCTGACAGCACTTCGTTTTCTCTTAAAACATAATTATAGTCAGGCGATGGTGGTGCACGTCTTTAACCCCAGCACTCGGGAGGCAGAGGCAGACAAACCTCTGTGAGTTCGTGGCCAGCCTGGTCTACAGAGTGAGTTCCAGAACGGCCAGTCTCACCTCTCCACCCCAACCCAAACTCATTACACCTTGCAGTCTTTAGACCTGGGAGCACCTGTTATGCCACCAGACCACAGGGAGGGCACAGCACAAGGATGACAACTCAGGGCTGCAACGTTTGTTAATGTGCCAATGACAGATACACACACAAAGATTCCTAAGGGAGACTTGGCTATAAAATGGAGAGTGCACAGGGAAGGGGGAGGAAAATATTACCAGTAAATGTTCTTTTTACTGCTGGTAAATTCATTGTTTTAATCAATATTATTTACATTAAAGAAGCACACTTTATAGTTGGGCTTGAAGCCAACATCAAATATGTATAAGACAATTACAAGATGGGTGGATGTGTACACTCTGAGCTGACACCCAGGTGAGGCCCTGGAAGAGTCCCAAACTTTGCCTCAGCCTGTGCTCTTCCCATCCACCCCACACTTCCGTTCCTGGAACTTCTGTGTGTATGATCATCACATCATAAAACAGCAAGAAAATCCTCTCAGCACTTATACACCTCACTCAACATATTTAGTTGGGTTCACACAAATGATTAGTTTATTTAGAGACAAGGTCTCACGCATCCCAGGCTGGCCTCAAACTTGCTAGGTAGCCGAGGGTGATCTGGCTTTTTCTCCACAGAGCTGAGACTACAGGCACAAGCCACCAAGCCTGCTTTATTATTGGTATGTATATTAGAGTTTGCTTTTGGATTTAAGATTGTATTGATAAATTAGCAAAGGTGTGATGATTTATAGCCGTAATCCCAGAATTGAAAAGCTGAGGCAGGAGGATTGCCACAGTCCAGGCCAGCCTGGACTAAGAGTAAGCCCCATCTCAAAAGAACAAAGTTTTAAGATGCAAAGAATGAAAAGCAAACCAAGTAATTTCTCTCTGACCAATGAGAACACAATGCACAAGACGCCTGCCATTTGTTGTCTCATTGCTTTGTGACGCTTCTGTGCCAGCTCAAAAGATTTGGTTTCTGTCAATACAAGAGCAATGCAGACCATGGTAGAGCATTTGTAAGTTAAGTACGGGTACAAAGAAAAAATGAGAGTTAATAATTTCTCCTCTATCCTCAGACAGAGTTAAATATTTTAGATATTTCTTTGTACTCTCTTGTCAGTTATCAAGACAATAAGTAAAAGCTAAGTTAAAAGCTAGTTTTGGAGGGATGGAGGGAGAGAGTACAGGCAAGACAACTGGAATGGGGGGCAATGTGGAAACCTAGTGCAGTGGAAACTTCCTGGAACTTCCTAGTGAGGACTCTAGTGATGGAGGATACAGAGCCTGAAGAGGCCATTTTCTGTAGCCAGGCAAGGTGTCCAGTGTCCCATATCTGTCCTGCCTGTAAGATGTGCTGGGGCAAAGGCGGTTCAGAGCTTGTGGGAATGGCCAAGCAATGACTGGTCTAACTTGAGGCCCAAGCCATCAGAAGGAGCCCATGCCCTCACTTCCTGGATGGCCAGGATCTGGAGTTGGATGGCTCAAAGACCTAGGGTAGAACCAAACATGATTAACTAAAGAAACAAGTCAATGAAATGATTCCTAACGGTATTCTGCTACACTCATAGATTGGTGCCCAGCCCAATTGCCATCAGAGAGGCTTCCTCTGGCGGGTGATGGGATACTGCCATCAGCTGATGATGTAGACACCATAGCCAAACCTTAGGAGCTCAGGGAACCCCAAGGAAGAGGGGGAGGAAGAATTAGAAGGCCCAGAGGGGTTGAGAACACTAGGAGAATCAACTAGGCAGGGCCCATGGGGACTCTCAGAGACTGAAGCAACAAGCACAGAGGAGCCTGGAGAGGTCTGCACCAGGTCCTCAGCAGACAGGCTGAGGTTGTTTAGCTTGGGGCTTTTGTGGACTCCTAACAGTGCGGTTGTCTCTGACTCTTTTTGCCTGTTCTTGGGAACTTTTCCTCCTAAGCCTTGCTATGACAGTTTGTGCCTAGTCTTTTTGTGTCTTGTTATGCCATTTTTGGTTGATGTCCCTGGGAGCCCTGCTCTTTTCTGAAAGGAAATGGAAGAGCGATGGATCTGGGGGATAGGGGATGTGTGCATGGGACTGGGAGGAGCTGGTGGACAGGCTGTGGTTGGGATATACTGTATGAGAAAAGAATAAATGAAAAAAAATAACCCACTAGTTTTTTGTTTCTTTTAAAGGCAGGGAGTCATGCATGTGGCCCAGAGTGGCCCACAACTCATTATGTAGTTGGGGCTAGCCTATGACTTCTAACCCTTCTGTCTCTGCCTCCCAGACAAGCAACACCACACCCAGCTTCAGCAATGCTGGGGATCAAAGTTAGGGCTCCTTCGTTTCTGGGCAAGTTCTCTACCAACTAAATTATATTTTTAACCCCTAAAAATAAATTTCTAATACCTAAAAATAGCCATAATGTGATGAAATTGTGTTTATTTAATTGAAAAAGTAGTTCCAAAATGTACCCGTTTCCTTGTGATAAACTACAAAGCAGAAGACCCCACAAATCTGAACTTCTGATCACTCAGAGGCTCCTGATAGCTAGCTCAGTTCCAGCTTCCAGGAAGGCTGGACTGGCTCCCAGGCACGTCAGTTTCTGAGTCACCATGTTCCTCTCTATTGGGCGGAGTACTGCACACACAGTAGGTGTGCTGGCTCTGTACTGCTTCTGTCTACCACGACCCAGGTTTACATTCTCCCTCTTGCTCTACTATGCTGCCAGGCTGTTTGTTTCACTTCCTTTAGTACTGCTGGGCTGCAGGCACCTACCATCCTGCCAGGCTTCAACCATACCTCCTGACAGCCTTAGAGTAAAGGGGTATAGAGCACACTTCTCCCCTTACCACAACTACCATCAAAATTATACTTTATAATCGTTAGCTAGATGTCAAAAATTAATTTCTTTTCTTTTTTTGCCTTTTATTTTTCAAGACAGAGCTTCTCTGTGTAACTACTCTGGCTGTTCCAGAACTCACTCTGTAGACCTGGCTGGCTTTTAATTCACAGATATCCACTTGCCTCTGTCTCCCAAGTATTGGGATTAAAAGTGTATACCACCAGAAGAAAGTGACTGGCAAACTGCCAATATAGGTGGAACTGTCTTTGAAATTTCCTGTTTCATGGAAAAGTCTGCTGGATACTATGGACCAGTAGGCTGAAGATGGATGCCCCAATGTTACAGAAGAACTTTGGGTGACTGTCCAGGCAGCAAGATGTCTCTGTCAATTCTAGAGTTTTAGAAGTTGCTTACAATGCACTTCCTGTTTACTTAAGTAATATTATATCCTTCTGGAGTCTTTGATGGAGTTGAAGAGTAGATAGTAATAATATAACTTTACTTACAAGTAAAAAAGATAAAGTATATATAAATATTGTAAGTGTAATTCTTGTTTGAATTGAATTGAATTCTTCCTTTTATCTATGTGTTGCTTTTATTGGTTAATGAATAAAGAAACTGGCTTGGCCTGACAGGGTAGAACAGAGCTAGGCAGGGAAAACTAAACTGAATGCTGCGAGAAAGAAGAGTGGGGTCAAAGAGAAGCTATGTAGTTGGAGACAGATGCTGGGAACTTTACCTGGTAAGTCACAGCCACATGGCGATACACAGATTACTAGCAATGGGTTAAATTAAGATATAAGTGTTAGCCAATAAGCAGCTAGAGCTAATGAACCAAGCAGTGTTTTAAATAATATAGTTTCTGTGTGATTATTTCAGGTCTTAACTGCTGGGCTGGAATGAACAAGCGACCTCATATGACAGCAGTTGGTTGATTAAGTCCTCTCTTCTATAAGCAGGGCTTCAGTACTTTTCAGAATTACCCTGCCCACTCTCTATGGTTGACTCCATTCCCACAGATGTCGTTTTTCATTGCTGTGCTCCCTGGCACATCTCTAATTTCTCCTTTTCTGCTACACTGTTCCCTGCAGTCTACAAACGGCCATCTCTTCCATCCTTAGAGAAGCAGCCCTAGACCACTCCTCACTCCCACTGCGTATTTCAACCTGCTGCTCTTCTGTTTCTGCCTCTACTTTCCCAATGACTTTCCAAAGTCAGTGGCTTTTGGTTGGTAACTTCTGTGATTTTTTTTCTCAATGCTGCATATGAAATCCGGAGCATCTGAGTATAATGCAAGCATTGCCACTGAGTGACGGTCCCAACCCCAAGTGCCACAAGTCATAGTGTCTTCCTGAAGTCTATCTCCCTTGGCTTTGGGGGCACTGCTCTTGTCTGCTCCCCAGACCTCCTTTCTCAATCCCCATGCGTCCTCTTCTCCACTTGATTGTTGGTGTTCTGCAGGTCCACTCTTGGACTATCAATTTATGATCTCTCCTGGGATGTCGCACCCATTTATCAACCTCGGTCAGGCTACATCTTAATAATTTAAAGCTAGTTTCTCACTCCAAATGCACATTTCTCCTCAGTGTTTACCACAGTTGTCTCTACATCTCATGGTAACTTTGTTAGAGGAGCTTGGATGGTTCAGCCACATCACAAGACCCAAGAACACCTGCCCCACGCTGACATCACCACCCCAACTCTTCCTCCTACGTTTCCTCTACATAAATACTTAAGTTACACTTCTCTTTCACCTACTTTCACAATTACTCATTTTGACTATTAAATATCTTGTTTGAGTATGTGCATGTGATGTATGCATGTGTACATGTTCATGTGTGTATGAGTGTATGTGTATTTATGTGGTACCAGATATAATGAATGCCTGTGTACATGCTCATGTGTGTATGGGTGTATATGTATTTATGTGGGTACCAGATGTGATGCACACATGTGTACATGTTCATGTGTGTATGTGTATTTATGTGGGTACCAGATGTGATACATACATGTGTACCTGTTCATGTGTGTTTGGGTATATGTGTATTTATGTGGGTGCCAGATGTGATACATGCATGTGTACCTGTTCATGTGTGTTTGGGTATATGTGTATTTATGTGGGTGCCAGGTGTTGATGTATGCATGTGTACACATTCGTGTGTGTATGGTGTACATGCATTAATGTGGGTGCCAGGTGTCTTCCTTAATTGCTCTCCACCTTATATTTGAGAGAGGGTCTCTCAGTGGACCCTCAGTGGTCTATGCTACATCAGTGTTGAATAGTGTCTGGAATATAGTCTTCATTCATAAGAGTGTGTACAAAAATAGCCAATTTCTGATCAGTAAGACACTGAAAGCAGCAGGTTTAAAATAAGTTGCAATGTCACAATTACTAGGTAAGTCTTCTGTGTACACACTTATCTTAGTAATCCACAATGAAAAGGTAGTCTATGCTTTGGGAATAATATACCATTGTTGCTCCCTTCCCCCTTCCCACAGAAGAGCAGCTTAGAGGCGATTTATAGAAAATAAAATGACTATTTCCATGGCTAACCTGAGCTACATAGTAAGTTCTTGCCTAGCATGGGCTACATGAGACCCTGCTTAGACAAACAAACCCCGACCAGTTTAGGTAGTTGTCCTCTGAGATGCAGGGTATCATCTGTAAGGCTGTAAAATAGGCCAATTTTTAAATTTAAAAAGCTCCATTTTGTGTGTATGGATGTTTTGCCTGCACATATGTCTGCACCACATGCATACAGTTCCCTCAGAATCTTGATGGGTTCACCAGAAAATGATTCTGTTTCAGATAACATTCCGCAGATTTCCCCACTAAGGCTCCAGCTATGGTCGTCAATTGATTATACTTGTTTTGAGGATTATACAGGCCAAAGTCATCTTAGATATTCCTTACAGTGTACACAGTCATTCATTTAACTTTTAGGGTAACTCTTAAAACCTCTGTAAAGGGAAACAATGTGGCCTTGCTGGCCCGGCACCAAGGCATTGTGGCTGCTCCAGAGATTTTCATCTGGAAGCAATTCTACCCTTGAAGGGGCATTTTGCCAAGTCTGGAGACTTCGAATTTCAACAAACGGGGCGGGAGTGCCACTAGTAGGTGAAGGCTGAGGACGCTGCTTACAAACCTGCTGATCTCTAGGGAAACTAGGAATGTTAAATACACTGGGTTCTCTTCTCAATGGTCCTGATATCTTGCCCAGAAGACTGGGAGTGGATTTTGTTAATAAGCTGGTAACCTTTTTGCTATCTGTGGAGAAAGAAAGTGGGTGTGGCAAACCTTACCCACCTTTTGCTTAGAGACAGACCTCACCCAAATTCCCCAGAATGATTATCCTAACTTTTCTTTCCCTGGAACACTATATAGTCACACTTGAGCTTTACTGTGCACCTGGAATTAGACGGATTGTTGCCCGGAAACCTTCCCCCAAATTGAATTATGTTTTAAATATGCTGACAAGCCGGGCGGTGGTAGCACACACCTTTAATCCCAGCACTTGGGAGGCAGAGGCAGGAGGATCTCTGTGAGTTCGAGACCAGCCTGGTCTACAAGAGCTAGTTCCAGGACAGGCTCCAAAGCCACAGAGAAACCCTGTCTTGAAAAACCAAATAAATAAATAAATAATAAATAAATAAATAAATAAATAAATAAATAAATAAATAAGCAAGCAAGCTGACAGTGAACAGCCTGGCATTGGATGCCCAGAAGTCTCTGATCCAGGTTGATAAGGTTTTCATTCTCGTCTTTCTTGAGGTTTGCTTCCCTGTCTGACACCTGCATGGGAATCCCTTCAATGAACCAGGTGGCAGGCAGGTTCCACTTTCAAATACTGTCCCTGGACTTCTTATTCCCAAATGGTCTCTGAAGTGACTGAGACTAAAAACCACACAGAAAGTTTCTTTTTGAAAAGGAACAGGGAAAATAGATGCTAGAGCCAACTGCAAACTACAATTCTGTACTTTTTAAGAGTTGTACAATGATGGCCCTGTAGGCCCTTTCCTCCCTGGTGTCTGCCTCCTGTGGCTATCAGGTGAGGAACCTACTTCTTGTTCCTGAACCTCTTCTCAGTCCTGGGCAGTGCAGCTCTTCCAAGAGCCAGGCAGAGACTCCACCTGCTCCTTGGATCAGGCTGCATCATCAGAAACCCGAGCTCAGGAGAGATGTGTTTACTGTAATGTGCTGCCTGTATTTATTATTTTAGAGAACAAGATGAAAAAGACTTTTCAAAGATGTTCTCTTCGCTGCAGCGCTGATCTCAGCACCGCCCACGCCTCTCAATGACTATCCACACCATGAATGAAGAGATTTCTTCTCAAGGAATTGCTTTTTGTTTCCTAACAAAGATGGCAAAAATTCTAAATTGACTATGACTTTCCTCTTTTCTTTTTGGTTTTTCGACACAGGATTTTCTCTGTGTAGCCCTGGCTGTCCTGGAACTCGACGCTAAGTAGAAGAGGCTGGCCTTGAACTCAGAGATCTGTTTGCCTCTGTGCTGGGATCAAAGGTGTGAGCCACCGGCACCCAGCTGACTTTCCTCTTTGACTAAATGCAACTCAGGACAAAACTGACAATTAGTGGTGAGATGCAGCAATGAAGATGGCTGTTTTCTCTTTCCTTAGCCCAGATTTTGCAGTAATCCTGCACAGGACCAGGCACAGTGACAAGAGAGGCGGCACATGGACACTTCTGCAAAGCTCATTTCACAACTCACAAGCAAGTAACATGTCAGGATAGCATTTTAAAACTAGGGGTGGGAGAGACGAACAGCCAGTAAAGCGCTCGCTGTGCAAACATGAGGATCTGAGTTTGGGTCCCCGGAACACCAAGCATGGTGACACAGAGTTCCAGTGCTGGAAGACGGGGACAGGTGGGTCTCTGGGGCTCACTGGTAACCAGTCTAGCCAGACTGGCAAGCTCCAGGACAGTAAGAGACCCTCCCAAGAAATGAGGTAGAGAGCAATTGAGGAAGACTACGGATATTGCCCTGTAGCACATGCGTGTACCTATGTGCACAGTGACCACACACACACAAATACATTTAAGTGCCACTAAAAAAAAATCACCAGCAAGATTATTCATGCTTTGTTTTAAAAAATAGTAAAAGTATCTTTTTTTCCAACCTGAAAACATCGAACACTAAAGTGGGTAGTTAAAATGCTTTTCACGGGACTGCCCACAGGACTTACTGCTCTTGCAGAGGACCTGGGTTTGGTTCCTAGCACCTACATCAGGCAGCTCCCAACTACTTGCAACTCCAGTTGCAAAGGACCTGACACCCTCCAGCCTCTTTGGTCCCCTGCACACATGTGGTACATATGAATTCACACAGGTATACACACATACATTAAAAGACTCTTAAAGACAAGCTGGTCTTTGTGTTTTTTACATCATGCATCCCGATCCCATTCATCTCCTGTTCCCTCTGAAACACCCCCCTCCAACAAAACAAAACAAAATTTAACATAAAAACGGAAAAAAAGAAAGAAAGAAAAGAGGAAGAAGGGGAAAATCTCCACATGGAAGCTGCAGTGTGACAGTGAGTCACAGTAAACCCTTTACCCCTACATCTTTACACGCAGGCGTTCATCACAAAGAATCACTGGTTTGGTTTGAGGCCTGTCTCTGCTGCACCACTGACACCGGGCCCTCACTGGGACTCTTCCCGGACATCCTGTTGCTGCCCTGTCTCAGAGATTGTGAGGCCTGGGCTGGAAGGACTGCTCCCTGCTCCAGCCCGTGCTCCAGCAGATCACAGATGGGTTAGAGTTGGGGTGGGCCAACATTGAACCCTGGTTTTGAGCCTGGGTAGTTGCAGGGTTGGTCAACCTACACCTCTCCCGTCTTCACCACCAGGGTGCCATGGCTAGTTCAGCCCTTGCAGCTATGAGGGGCCAGTCTCCTGTCACATCCTCAGGGCGGTTCTCTCACACTTATCTCTCTCCCCTGAACACACCGGAGGAGTGATGGGGACAGCGCTCCCACCTGCCTCAGGCGTCGGTGGGGTGAAATCTCGCCTCTGCCCATGCCAGTGGTACACGTCTTTAATCCCAGGACTCGGGAGGCAGATGCAAGCAGATCTCTGAGTCTGTGGCCAGCCTGGTCTACAGAGTGAGTCCCAGGACAGCCAGGGCTACAGAGTGAGTCCCAGGACAGCCTGGTCTACAGAGTGAGTCCCAGGA
>NC_022019.1:7939549-7992961 GCF_000317375.1 Microtus ochrogaster
AGCCTGGTCTACAGAGTGAGTCCCAGGACAGCCTGGTCTACAGAGTGAGTCCCAGGACAGCCAGGGCTACACAGAGAAACCCTATCTTGAAACAAAACAAAACCATTAAAAAAAAGAGTTAAAAAGTGCTTCTCCTGGGTTGGCAAGATGGCTCATCCTCTAAAGGTGGTTTCCATGCAGATCTTGTAACTTAAGTTCAATCCTCAAAACCCACGTAAATGTGGGCGAGAGACCCCACTCCACAAAGTTGCCCTCTGGCCTACAGAGGCACACTATGGCGTACGTGTGCCTACCACACATTATATATATACTCCAATAAAAATCCTACAAACGCCTTCCCTATAAAGCATCGGTGTCTATATAAACTCAGGTGACCGAGGCTGACCTGAACTCTGACCTCTAGCCCTCCCGCCTTCACCACCCGGCACTCAGAGCATGGCTGCTTTGAGTTGGCGAGGTGGTCAAAGCAGAACTTTGTTCATGCCAGGCAAGCATCATTCTACTAACAGTGCTACAGCTGCTTCCCCCAAGAAAGCCCTTAAACTTTTTAATAAAGGACTGAGATGCAGATTTGCTTAAAATAAACAGAATGTGGTGTTATACTTAAACCTATCAACAACTAAGTTCTATAAAAATGTGCACTTAAGGAGTCAAATTTTCTGACTGTATAAAAACTTTAAAGATATGTACCATAAATGAGGCTTCGTTTATGAATACTGTTACTACAGCAAATTTAACTATCTATTAGAACACAGAGTGTGGTATCTTTGCCTTCAAAGTTACAAAATACAAGGTCACTTACATTCAACATTCTCTGGAAATTTCCTGTGAATCTCTTTGTAAGTATCTAAGGCCTTTTGGTAGTTACCTGTAAGTAAACAGAGAAAAAAATGTAATAATAGTTAGCTATATAAAGTTATAAAAATATTACTAAATTTAATTAAAATGTTGATTCCCATCCAAAGCATTTGTATACCATAATGGTTGAGATGAGAGCTTACTTTTCATGTTTGCACAACTCTGAGTCATTTCTGGGAGAAATAGATATACAACGCGGGTGTGCTGTTTCATGCCTGTAACCTCGGCACTCAGGAAGCAGAGGAAGGGGACTTCTGTCATGTAGAGGCCAGCCTGATCACACAGTGAGTTTCAGGACAGCCAGGGCTACACAATAAGACTGGGTTTCAAAAAACAAAACCAAACCCCCAAAATATATGAATAAACAAAACTGAAAAAGGGTCAGAGTGGAAGGAAATGGTTGAGATTTAGTACTCGCTTCTCAACAGAACCAATGCAGTGACTAGCTGATGGATCCACTCTGAGTCGGGTGTGGCTCAGTGGTCCCATGCAAAGGAATGCGCATCTCAGTCAAACTGTCCTCTGACCGGAGCCATGGTCGTGCTAAAGAGTGAGCTCTCCAGTGCAGGACCAAACTAAGTCTGTGATGGATGTCCTGGCCACTTTGAAGACACTTTGAAGACACAGACAACCTCAGTTTGTGCTTCCTTCGGGGTCAGGATTATCTTTTCCTGGGCGTTCTATGGTCTGTGTGGGGTTTATGAACGTAACTCTGACCTCCTAGTTGACTCTCTGGCATTTAAGCTACAGGCATCGTCTTTGGACAGAAGCACAAACCTCTGCACCTAATGACGTCTGTTGTAAATAACACACAGTTCTCGCTGTCCCAGGTCTGAATTAATCACTCGGGCAGGAAATGGAAATAGAAACTAATATAAAAAGAATATTTTGTGGTTAACATGTAATGATTTCACGTTAATTTTGAGAAAGAACTCGTTTTTAGGAGAGTTCCTGGAATAGCCTGCAGGCTATGGTGTACTTAGTGGTAGAGTGTTTGCTATTAAATTCAAACCCAGTGCCAATCCATGGCCCTTGCCTTAAATAAAAACAAAACACCCCCACTTTGTAAGCATGACCTTTCCTGTATGTAGTAATTACTATGTTTTTCACATAATATGTATAATAAATTATGTGTGGTTATTCAGAAAGTTAATGTTTAGTAAACATTCAACTGGAACACATTTATATGCATAACTACCTAAAAGAAAAGACAGAAACTAAATAAGAAATGAATAAAGTCAAAACGCTTACCACTTCTTCTGAAACAGCTAGCTACCATCAGCTGCCATTTCACTTGTGTGGGTCTAGAAAAGAAAGAAATTAGTGGAAATTAGAGATGAAAAAATAATGAGATGGTGAAACAGATTCATTAAGCTTTCTACCTCTAATTCCTTTGAGTACTTCAGACCTTTTGTTTATTTAGTCTTTATTAACAACATACAGGCTCACACATTTAGAACAAAAAATTCTTGATCTTGTGTTAGAACAGCCAGGCTTTAATCCAAAGAGAGGGAAAGAGAACTCTATCTATGTCCCTTTCACCTTTAACAAAAATCACATTCTTTTCTAAAGTAATAATCACAACCAGGACCTCTAGAGACTGACTTTACACCCAAGACAGGCATGCGGGCACACGCTTGTGTTCTCAGCACTCACAGAAGGCTGAGGAAGGAGGATTGCTGTGATTCTGAAGCCAACTTTGGCTATGCAGTGAGTTCTAGGCTGGGCTGGGCTACTATGGGAGACCCCCTATCTGAATCAGGAGCAGTCTAGAGAAGTGTTTAAGATTCCCTGCCCTCCCAATCTCCCTTGTGCTTCCTCAGGGGCTTCCAGAAGGCCTTCCAACACCAAGCTAGTCTGATGGCGAGCCTACCAGTCTGTGTGAACACATACGGGCTTCAATTTCAACACTGCGATGTGCAAGTTATTAATTTTAAGCCCACTGCCCACACACCTATCCACTGCAATCTAAATAAAATATGCAGTTAATTGTATTACTTTCCTCTTTGAAGCCTGTCACCCTCTCCACCCACTTGTTACACCCAGGGTTCTAGCCAGGCAGTGGGGTGCACACCTTTAATCCCAGCACTCAGGAGGCAGAGGCAGAAGAGCCAGTGCCAGGAATGTTTCAGGACCGCCAGGGCAACAGAGTGAGACCTTGTTCTCCCAACCCATTTTTTTATTCTTTGAGAACTTCATACATGTATACAATAAGTAAGATCAGACCCATTCCTGATTCGCCCCTCCAACTTTCCCAGGGCACCTCCCAACACGTCCCATTCCTATCTTCTTTTTAGATGACTCACTAAGTCCAATTATGCTGCCATGTGTGCATGGGTGTGACTCCCGCTGCCCAATGCTGGGTGCTGCTAAGCATCTTTGTATATGTTTATCAGCGGTGTACACACTGTCTTTGGGGAAAAATGTCCTCAACCTTTGCTCATTTTTGTTACTGTTGAGTTGTCGGAGCTCTCTATATATTTGGGTAATGACCTACTCTGTGGGTTGGTTTTGTACTCTTACTTGTTAAGCAGAAGACTGAAAATTTGGTGAAGTCTAATATCACCTATTTCTGTGTTTTGATGGCATTTCTAAGAGTTTTGGTCACATTCAATGGCATGAACAATTTCCACTAAGAGTTTTTATGAGTGTTTTTCTTTTTTAATTTTATGTACATTTGTGTTTTGCCTGTGTGTATGTCTCTGTGAGGGTATAGGATCCCTGGAAGAGGAGGTACAGACAGCTGTGAGCTGCCATGTGGGTGTGGGGAATTGAACCCTTATCCTCTGGAAGAGCAGCCAATGCTCTTAACTGCTTGAGCTATCTCTCCAGCCCTCTCTTGTGAGTTTTTATAGTTTTTAGTCTTACATTTATTTGGGTCTTTAATCTGTTTTAAATTTAGTTTTGCATACGGGATAAACTAAGGGTTCAACTTTTTGTGGTTGTTGTTTTTGAGATGGAGGACTGATTTGTAACCCAGGCTATCCTTGAACTCTCAATCCTCCCACCTCAGCCACAGAGTAACCGGATTACTGGTGTGCACCATCGGTTGGTTTCAAACTTCATTTTCCTGCCATGTAAATATCTAGTTTGTCAAACAGAAAATAGAAAACAGAAGTATAGGCTTAGACCAGTAAGAACCACTCCATCATGAAGACACAAAACATAAGTGACACGAGAGGGGTTTCTAGCATGAGCATCACAAGAAGCAATAAAACTGAATTAAACCATTTGCCAAGTCGCCATAATATGTAAGGAGTTATATGACAGAGGAATGAACATTCCCATTCCTTAAGAGCTTATGTTCTTACGGAAGAAGCAGATTTTATACAACAATAAATACTTAGCACATATAGCTACAATTATTATGTATCAGTTGAAAACAATTTTTTAAATAATTTTTTGTTTTTTTGAGACAGGGTTTCTCTGTGTAGGCTTGACTGTCCTGAAACTTGCTTTGTAGACCAATCTGGCCTCAAACTCAGAAATCCACCTGCTTCTGCCTCCTGAATGCTGGGATTAAAGGCGTGTGTCACCAAGCCTGGCAAAATAAAAATGTATTTTAAAAATGATTTAGCATACCAGAAAGGAAATTACAGTGTACAGTACAGAAACTACATGATCAAAAATATAGAGGAAATGTAATTAATGTATACTGAATGCCTCTGTCACTTAAAAAAAAACAAAACATAAGACCAGAAGCAAATGAAGGTAAATGCAGAGAAAAGTAGGGAAAGATGTGTAAAGGGACTTTACATGAGAGACATCCATTTTCAGGGAATCTGAAGCATGAAGCACGGAGAGGAACTGAGGAGCTCTGAGAGGAACGAGGAGATGCTGATGTGACACAGATGTATATAGCATTGTTTACCAGGTCACATAGCTTATCTGGACAGCTGTTCCTGGTGGAATAAATGGCTGAATTAACCCAAGACAAAACTCTGGCAGAGCAGACAGGCCAGCAAAACAAGAGAGAAAATGGAGTTGAGAGATGTGAGCAACTAGACATTCCAGAAAGGCCATGTTCAGAACTGAAGCCAGGAGGAGGCTGAGATTAAAAAAGAAACAAAGAGTAATGTTCAATGTATGGCAATTGTAAACTGAAACCAACACAACTTCCTCCTATTAAGGCTCTTCTAGGAACAAACCTGTCCTATGACTGAGAAAGTCACTTTCTGATCTGTGAATAAAATACTGCTTGTTCGCTGAGGTTTGGGTAAGGAAAACAGACAAAGTACACTATAAAAGGTATTTAAAATTTTTATGCAAAGGCAAATATATCTGTCACAATAGAGACAAACTAAAATGAAAAAAATACAAGAAAATAAAAACTCATTAAAAGATGTTCATGAATTTATTACACTTATCAGATACTTAATTTTTAGGAATTAAAAATAGCCTCAATGCAAGACATTAACTAAATATAAAATCTAAACAGCTACTTACTGTATAAGAGATGCTCTTTCAAAGTACTGAATAGCTTTTTCACAGAACTGGGTATCGATGTAATAGGCTCCAAGCCACTCAATGACCTCAATATTAGAAGGGAAATACCTGTATGACTAAAGAACACCCAGAGGGCGACAATGTGACATCAGCAGCAACACGGAAACTACTCCTGATTACCTTTCCTAGTAGTGGACCTATTTATAAAAGCATGAACTAGCAAAAGAACTCGACAAGTTCTAAAAGTATACAATACTTACAAAACATAGGTATGCTTGACAGTTTTCAGTTATACATCTGAGCCATATTAATATTTAAAAGAATCAGAAGATGCAAATCATGGTTTAAGGAAAATGAGTTAGTATTTTTCATTTTAATTAATATAATCAAAACTATAGTTTAAGAAAGTTGAATTTTAACAAATAATTATTAGTTCTAAACTAATACGCTTTTCTGAAAAGTTAGGATCCGTGAGAAACTGGAAGGAAGCGAGCCACACACCCACCTCATAGTAATACTGGAAGGCCTGGGACTTGTCCCCTTCACTGTCGTACAGCTCGCCCAGTTTAGACAGAGCTTGGGAATCAGTTGGAACAACGCTGATCAGCTGCATCAGCCACTCAATTGCTTGGTTGGGATCTTCCATTAGCTCGTATCTTGGGCAATGTCAGTTAAGATTCAGGCACCAATAAGTGAGATTGGAACGTGATAGTGAAAATGGTTCTAGGCCTCAGGACCTTGCTGTCTGCATTGTTAACCCTACATCTCTGCAGGAGGCGGGAGGCAGGGCAGTGCTGCCCAGCAACACCCTTGCTCTCTCTCTAGTCTGCTCCCCTATGGCTTTCTTCAGTTGTTTCTCCTGTACTCAGAAAAGCAGACGTGTGTGTGTGTCTGTGTTGTAATGCCCCTCACGGCACTGGAGAGCACTGGGACTCTCTCATTTTGATGAACTTTGACTACAACGTTGGGGAAGAGTAAAAGTTTAGGTAGATTTTTCATATATTGTTACCTTGGTATGTTTCATGTAAATATGTTTACACCTGTAAAACTTTAAGAACTATCCATTCTAGATGTAGGTTTAAATTTTTTTCACAAACTTTTAGATTATTACAATGTTTTTGTAGAGCTGGAAATGGAACCAGGACCAAATGTCTAGCAGAATCACTTGAAGCACTGCCCAGGAATGCCGGAATGTTTGCTCAATGACCCCAGCTCTCTTAAGCTCAGCACAGTAAAGAAATTGTCTTCCTGTATTTTTCCTGTGTGTTTTCCTAATTATAGTATAACCCTAAGGTCAGACCATCTTCTCTCTGTAGTTTCCTTTAATAGTAAGTCCTCTGCAAATGCACAAGCATTTTGTTTGTATCAACATTTATTGACTATTACTTATTTATATCTGATGATGAATGAAATGAACACATCCCAACACACGGTTCTTTTTATTTAGCAAGAAATCTCCTGTGGTTTTCAGTTTTGTTTGTGTCAGGTTTTGTTGTTGTTTTGGAGATGTCGTGTTGCCAAGCAGGCCTTGCTCTCCAGATCCTCCTGCTCAGCCTCCTGGCAGCTAGGATTATAGGTACTCATACTCAGCTTGGTCCTTGTTTTGAACATGGCAAAGCAAATGTGATACCACAAGAAAAAAACATAAGATTCATTCAAAGAGTCTCAAATGCATCAACTAACTACTGCCCAGTCACTAACTAGGCACGAGCAGAATCATGATGCTTAGTTTCAGGAAAAAAGGACAAATTATACCTCCTAGGGTGTAGCTCAGTGGTAGAGCATTTAGCCAGCAAGAGCAAGGCCCTATGTTCCATCTTAAGCACTGCTTGAAACACACACACACACACACACACAAACAAAAGGAATAACTAGAATACTATCTGTTCTAAAACTTTATGAAAAAATTATAATATACTTTATCCAAGTAGAATGGATAGTACTTAGTTTAATAATATACCCCACCTTTCTCTAAATATATTTACATGAAATATATCAAGGTAACAGTATATTAAAACCTACCTAAACATGAGCTCTTCTGAATGGCATGGCCAAAGCTCATCAAAGTGAGAGAAATCACAGTGCTTTTCTAATACAGTGAGGGGCATTACAAGACAAACACATCGACTTTCCTAACCGTGGGTGGGGAAAACAGGAAGCTGAGTGCTGCAGACGCTGACATGACACAATACTTCATAGTACTGCATGCAGAGAGCTAAACACAGGATCTAATCCTGCATACAGCACACACCGGTGAGAGTGCTGATGAACGAGGCCATGCAGCACTGAAGACTTTTGAGGATAAGTCTCCAGAGAGCTATATTCACTATATCTACACAACAGCTAAAATTAATACACTATCCAAACTCAATAGTATACTAGCTAGTCATGAATCTTCAATAGCCTACATGAGCTTTTTAAACAAAATCAGAATTAGTACAATGCGTTAAAGTATCTAATTAACTTCTAGTCAGAGATTATGTGTATTCAAAACATCCTCAATTTCTTCAATTAGTTTTTTAAAATAAAAATAAACAACCATTATTAACTAATTCTTCTTAGGATGCAAATGATCTTTTACCAACTGAACTATTTTCAGCAAGTTAACCTGTCGTATCATCCTTATCAGTTATCTCCATGGCTAATATTATTTAATAATTGATATTCAATTTCCAATTGAGGGAATTAAATTAATAATGCCCTTAAGCTTTCAAGAGAGATACACATTTGCTATCTGGCAAAGAACTTGAGCGCTGTTCCGAAGGATTGCATGCAGTTTCAGGAAGGAGTCCAAGGCTTCGTCTAGACGGTTTAGCTTCTTATAGGTGAGGCCTTGAGAAGACAGAAAGCAGCAGCATCACAGGCAGAACTGTACTCAAAGCAACAGCATAAGTATTTTTTTTAAATATTTATTTATTATGTATACAATATTCTGTCTGTGTGTATGTGCACAAGAGGGCACCAGACCTCATTCCAGATGGTTGTGAGCCACCATGTGGTTGCCGGGAATTGAACTCAGGACCTTTGGAAGAGCAGACAATGCTCTTAACCACTGAGCCATCTCTCCAGCCCCGCAGCATAAGTATTTAAATGCATGCAAAATCATCCAGAAGAAAAAAAATGAAAGTGAACTGCGACGTTTAAAGAACCATACAGGTTGAGATTTCTCCAAGCAGACATGAGACATGCTATAGACAGCTCCTGTGATTTTAAAGTGGGGGGCGGTTCATCAGGGACAGCAGACAGGAACCGACAAATAGACTCAGAGAATGGAATACATACTGCAGACATGGATCCAGCCATAAAACTTAACAGAAGGGATAATCGTGATGAACTGTGCTAGGACACAGTGATTGTACACTACAGGGACAAGGGTAGAAGGGGCCTCGCTAGGAAAGGAAAGGGGTCAGCAAGAGTGTGGACACTAGAGAGGACAATGGGCAGAGAAGGCAAATACTTTGTGTTCATGAAAATGTCATGAACATGTCATAATTAAACCTATTATTAAGTATGATTAATACCCGCTAATAAAATGTTTTAAAAACTCAAAACTTACTTTTAAATTACATAGGAAAAATAAAGCTGAGAGAGTCTAAAAAATATCTAAAATTTATAAAGTAAAAACAGCATCTAAGTAGGCAACTAAGTGACCCCAGGAGGACTGTGCTCTTCTCTTACCTATGCCAATACAACCCTTTCCAGATTTCAAGTGTCGCCTCCTCAGTCCCTTCTCGCCATTTCTCAGTGAGGTGTCTCCACTCCCCATTTCTTCCCTGGTCCCACACCTCATCTCCAGAGCTGGCAGACAATCAACTGGCAGGCCAGTCTTCAACCAAACAGAGCAGTCCAGACTGGGTGCTTACGTAACTCAGTTCATCGTTCTAATGAACACAGATCTATTCATCTTCCCCTCTTCCTGTGGTATCTCTGCTGAGGCCAGAGATCATACTTGGTATCTTCCTCAAATACTCTCTACCTTTATTTTTTGGAGGTAGGGTCTCTTACTGAACCTTGAACTCACCAATTCATCTAGACTAGTCGGCCAGCAAACTCCAGGTTACGTGCCTTTCTTTGCCTACCTAGTGATGGGATGACGGGTATATGTTGCCTTGCCTGATTTTTTAAGTGAGTGTTGAGGATCAGAACTTAGGTTCTCTTGCTTGTGTGGCAAGCACTTTACCAACAGTCATCTCCACAGCCCCCCGACTGAGTTTTTATTTGCAAATTCCTAAACACCAGGAAATAGTTTAAGAGCATCAGACGTCCAAGGAAAGATAACAATGCAAAAAAGACAAGAAAAAAAAAAACAGAAAAGAAAAAAAACCCCCAAAAATACAAACTAAATTCATAATCAAATAAAAACACATTCAAAAAGAAGCATATTTGAAAAGAAACATTGATAGCCAAAGAAACTAGCCCCATGCTACAGACATGTATGTGTTTGGCAGCACCTCAGAAGCAACAGTGCTCATATCAGACAACCTCTGAGGACAGGAAGGAAATGAGATGGTCATGAGCCTTCATGTCTTGTAAGAGTACAAATAATACAGTCTGAGCTGCTGGAGAGATGCTCAGTTGTTAAGAGCACTGGCTGCTCTTCTGGAGGACCTAGGTTTGGTTCCTAGCAGCCACACAGTGACCACAACCACCTGTAATTCTAGTTCCTAGAGATCTGGCACCCTGCTCTGGCCTCTGTGTTCCAGCCACACAAGTGGTGCACAGACAGGCATACGGACAAAACACTCACACACATAAACATGGAAAAAGTATTAAAAATTCTGAAGCATATCTGGCAAAGCATTAAAATGTGTCAAATTGTGGCACTAAACAGCTTCCAAGTACTTTCTGCATATCTGACATTTCCCTAATTACAAAGGAAATAGGTGCCCCCCTTGGGAAACATTTAAAAACACCGTCTCATATCATCAAAACTTGGGGACACAGTCAGTCTTATAACTGGTTGACAGAGATATCAGAAAAGTCTTTTTGGAGAACAACATAACAATGCTGACCCAAATTTCACATAGCATGGCTTTTGAATCATTAATTCCACTAAGAATAATGCTATTTTTTAAAAGATGTTGACAATGCATTAATGTCACGTGCCACGTTGAACTCACCAATGTTATAAAGTGCTTCAGTACAAGAAGAGTCGTTTCTCAGGGCCTCCTTATAGAATTCAGCTGCCTTCTCATAATCACCGTTTGCAAAAACCGTGTTCCCTTTATTAGTGAGAGCGGATGGGTTGTATCTATCTGAGTTCACAGCTAAATCTGCATAGCTGCTGGCTTGGGCAAATTCATTTTCCTAAAATATAAAAGATATACAAATTTCAAGTCTAAATTTCAAATCTCCTCAGATTGTTCTGAAATTATTAAAACAATAAATGGACTTTCTGAGATTATAAACAAAGATGAACAGAAACAAATATTTTAAATATCTTAGTTTGACAGGCTATTTGCAGTTGTCAAGCTCAAACAGCCAAGTATCGTATGGTTGGCTTTTCTAGTCTCATGGTTTGATAACAACAGTATTTATATGTAGGTGGTTCCATGTTCAACGCCCAAGCCCCGTGTCCTCATTTGCTGTGCGATGCCTTCCCACCTGAAGCACTGAAATAGCTGGAAGGGCCTCAGCGTCCCCTGCTCTGCACCTGGCTGCGGCACCCACTAGGCATTTGTACTTCTGCCCATGCAGGGCTTTCTCTTCCTCTCTCAGCCACAAGCTTGATCAAGACCTTGCCATGGTTCACATGACGCCCATGGACCCCTTCATTTCACTGGGACATGGCCAGCTCTGCCAGGTCAGCGCAGTGAGACTGAGAACCCCTTTAAAATGCCCAAGGCAGTGGCAAACACTACACAGGGTTGGAGCAGTTACCACTATGGCCTTCCTCCAGGTCCTTTTCTGCCCTCAAGAGAAACCCTGAGCCCGCCAGCAGCCACACTCTGCTTTTTCTTCCCCAGGCTCTGGAAACCTGTGCTCTGCTTTCTATTTCCCTTTCTAACTGGACGCTGGCTATTATCTGGGAACTCTGGGTCTGGCTTCTTGTACTTGGTGCGTTTGTAAGGTCTTTGGACCATGTATCAAGAGTCTGTTGCTCTTAATGGCCAACTAGCATCCATGTATGGACCACACGGGGTTTATCCCTCGGTCACTGACGCATTTATGCTGCTTTCATCCACCTTTTGGTTGTTAGGAACATCTATGTGTGGACTCTGAACTACAACTTATACAAAAACCACACACCAGGAAGTGGAGTGCAGCTGTGGGAAAGCTAAGCCCTACTGTTGTCTTCTGGACAACAACGAGAACTTAGAAACGCTGAGAGGGCTGCTGTTGACACTGTCGAGGGGAACTCAGCGGAGCCTGCAGAGGTGGGAAGGAGCTGCCATCTGAAGCGGGGTAAAGGGCAAATCAAGTTTGTAGCTGGAAGGCAACTGGCATAAGTGGCGCCCACCTACTTTCAGGAGCCCCAGTGATTGGCATCTAGTAGGCACCCAGTGAATGCTTGTTACAGAGGGTGTTCCGCAACCCTATCTAAGTCATTTAACCTGAGATACCCCGTTCTTCATCACAGCACCACGGCTCAGCACGGTCTTGTGGCTGTCAGTCCACGACGGCTGGGGTCCTCACTAGCAGCCTTTCTCCCTCACTTCTTTAGAGACAGTCTTCTTGCTCATGTCTGCAAACTCGGCCCCTGGCAGCACTTGTCCCAGGCAGCCCTCGTTTACCTCTTTCCCCTCACACTTTGCATCAGTCTTCTCTGGAGGACTTCCTTAGGTGCATTCCTAGGCAGAGATTTAGCAATGCAAAAAACATCCCATCAACAGTTCTCAGCTGTAGAGAAGCAAACCTACCAGGTAATACAGGAACGAGAGGTTGGTGGCAGCTGCGCTTTTCACTCTACTGTCCTTTTTTTCAAACATCTTCAAGGTGTCTACAGCCTAGAAACAGAATGTCTGAAATTACTGCCCGTCATACAGCAGTATCCTAAGGTGCAGTTCGGGAAGGTGTCTGTGTGGACTGGGGACAGAGGGGACAGGGGAGCAGCTGTAAATTCAAGAAGACAGTTGGCAGGAGAAAAATTTCATTCAAGGAAAGAACTCACCAAGCAGGAAAGGGTGGAAATCTTACAGCGAGGAATCACAGTTGCATTAAGAGCACACAGATGATTTTAGAGCCCATCAGACCGAGCTGAAGAAAGGACTGATGACTGGAAGCGGTCAGCTGGGAATAGCAAGCCTTGTCAGTCAGAGAAGCAGTTCCCTCTTCACCCTGCAGCATGGCTGGGATGAGGACCTCAAAACTTTTGCCTAACTCGGTATAACTTCTTCGTGACCGAATATTCTGAGGCTTCTAGTTACAGCTATTACAGACTAATCTGTGGGCTATTTTCCAACAGAAAGCAACCAGAGAAGTTATAGAAACACTATAAACAACTTGGAGGCACTGGAGAGCTACTGAGGTAACCAGAACTTGAAGACCAAGATCCCACAAAGGGTTCCGAATAAAGTACAGCAAAAGGATGAATATATTTTAAGAAAAATGTTCTTTAAAAAGAACACAAGACAGAGGCGAGCACAGGAAAAACGGCTTTTATAAATGTAACTGGGATGCTCGGAGGAGGAGGAAAATGAATCGCTTAACAGTTTTCAAAATCGATAATAGGAAACAATTCTGGGAATGTTACCAAACTATTATCTAGAGTAGATAAATATACATCTTCAAGTCCCAAGAAAGGAAAGTACGTGTTTAGCTACCTGCCAAGTCTGCTAATGCTACACAAATGGTATGTAGAACAGTCAGACACCTTACATGAACAGTACGTGGTTATTCAACCTAGAAGTGATTTTCATACAAGAAGGAAAAGGTGAAAAGGGATAGTGGGTTTTATTTTATTCCTTTTTAAAGAATATATTTATGCTTGACATCTTGGTGTCTCCAATTTATGGCAAGCACTTGTGTGCAAGCAAAGATCCTGCCTCTGTTTCCTACTACCACCAGTCACACCTACTGCCACTAGCCAGGAGAATGTGCCATGCTGGAGTCTAATGCTGGGCCAGCAAGCACGCTGACCCAGGTTTGAATAAGAATGAGTTTTTAAACTAGTGGATCCCAAAGCTACTGGGGTTGTGCAGGTACAGCTGGCCGAGAATGTAGAAAGGTTTTGTGTGATGCTTAGCATCACAAGACAACAACAATAACAACAACAAAACCCCAAATTTCATAATGTTGGTTCCCATATGCTAGCACTATTTTAAACGGTTTCAATGACCTTAAAAAACAGTTAGTCATTTCTAGGCGAGTCTAACACCAGAAAGGAAATATTCTACATCAGATCCTGCCTTCTCAAGCTGAGGAAGGCAGACCACAGTGAGCTCGAGGTCAGTGTGGACTTCACAGCAAACACAAAACCACACACACACATGCACACACACTAACAAACAAACAAACACCCCCCCCCAACCAAACCAAAACCAAAACAACAAAAAATGAGCAAATAAAACAGGAAAAAAAGGAGATAACAAGATCTGAGTTAATTTTAATAGAAAAAGCTAAGAGTGCTTATTTTTTAATTTTAATTTTATTATATTATATGTGTTAGTGTTTTGCCTGCATGTATGTCTGTACTGCTTATATGCCTGAGGCTTGCAGAGGTCACAGGGGGCATTAGATTCATGGAGCTGAAATTACAGGTGGTTGTGAGCCGACACGTGGGTGCTGGGAACCAATCCCAGGTCCTCTGGAGAACAGCCAGTTTCTTAACTGCTGAGACAACACTCCAGCAGCAAGAATGGTTAGTTTTAGATGGACAGTTATAAAAACATGAACTATGGAAATGCACTATTAACCTGTTTTTAAAAAAATAAAAACAAACTTAAAAATAAAATTTTCTGCACTATGTCACCTATAACAGTATACTTCATATTCATAGATTATTTTTCAGGTCCCAAGATCAATTCAGCAATGTAACAAAGACCAATTTGTCTCACATCCTATGATTACACTGCAACAGGGCTTACAGCGGCTGTCTGTTTAATACATGGTTTCATGGAACTCAGTTGACCTCAAACTTAACAAACAGCTGAGGATGACCTGAACTTCTGATTCTCCTGCCTCCACCTCCCCAGTGCCGGAATTGCAAGCATGAACCACTGAGGCTGATGGTGGTATTAAAAAGATTTATTTTAATTATTGTTCTAATTATGTATGTGTGTCCTTGTGTGGTTATGCACATGAGAGTGCAGGTGGCCTAGAGTCCAGAGGGGAGTGTCAGGTCTCCTGGAACTGGATATATAGGCAGCTGTGAGCTTCCAGACGTGGGTGTTGGGAACCAAACTCAGAACCTCTGCAGAAGTATGTGCTCTTAACCTCTGAGCCATCTCTCCAACCCCCAACAGCAGCATGTTTAATGGTTAAAGGTGTGATGAGTTAATAAAATGACACGACAGACATTCCAGAGGATTCTCTGGAAGTTTTAGTGCTTTGTAAATACTGAAAGACTTAAGTATGGTGATTGGATTCACACAATTGCCCACTTTCTGGTCCTACAGCATAGCAACCATTTAATTACTACATGAACACAGGGATAAGTCACTCTGTTCTCCCCAGTTTCTGGAAAGCAGTTACTCCTTTCTATTGTCTTCCAGACAAGAGGAGGATCCTTCAATCAGAACGAAAAGAGAAGGCACAGGCTTGGCCAGTTTGGGGAGGATGCAGTGGCTTCCCGAGCCTTGCTCAAGAATGAAGTTAAAGAGTTGCAGGCGCACATGACGCCCTCACCAGCTTAGGAACCAGGAAACCACGGTCATACAGCTTGCTCTTTGCTATCCTGCTTCTTCTTAAAACTCTGCAATCCTAGCCGGGCGATGGTGGCGCACGCCTTTAATTCCAGCACTCAGGAGGCAGAGGCAGGCGAATCTCTGTGAGTTCGAGACCAGCCTGGTCTACAGAGCTAGTTCCAGGACAGGCTCCAAAGCCACAGAGAAACCCTGTCTCGAAAAACCAAACCAAACCAAAACAAAACAAAACAAAACCTCTGCAATCCTCTGCTTCTGTCTCAGCTCTGCTCTACCCGAGCTAGCATGGAAAGGAACAAAACACTCTACCCCACCCCCTAGACAACCAGGTAGGAGCTTGCCAGTGAGGGATGCCAGGGTTCTAAGCCAGTGTCTAGCACAGGGAACCCTTCAATCCCAAGAAACATTTGAAACGGCCTCTGAGAAAGCTGTTCATAGAGGGCAAGACAAGAACATGGGACTGCTATTTGGGCTCCCCGCACACACCTGCTTCTCCACGCCTTAGCACTTTGCAGAGCAGTCTGGAAATTCCTAGGCCTGGGCCAGCAAAAGGGTTAGCAATTTAACAATATGATATATAAGGAAAGTATTTGTATTTCAAGAAACAGAACCAACATGTAAAAATTGTTAGAGTTTTATGGGTGGGGTAGAGCTCAGGGGTAGGGCACTTCAATAATGTTCTAGAAAGGAGTTCCCCTGTATTTGTCGTTTGGACCAACTAACATGAGAGATGCTGTTGGACTTACTTGGTTAAAGTCCTTCTGTCTCAAGTATGTAATCGCTTTGTTAATCTCCAGATCGTTGGCCAGCTCTACGTACTGAGACGCTTTCACTACTTCCACACACCTATGAGAAAGGCGAGACAAAAAGGGGTACTTGCTTTCATTTCACTCACTTGTATTCTTGACTCTCCAAGTATGTGTACGTGTGTGTGTTTGCACATCATATATTCCCATTTTTGGGTACATACATATACATATGTGTGTGTGCACATATACGGAGTCCAAAGATCAAGGTCAGTGATATCCTCCATCATTCTCTACCATGACCACGGCAACTCTTACGGGAGAAAGTATTTAACTGGGACCTGGCTTACAGTTTCAGAAAAGCATGGCGGGGAGACTGGCAGCAGGCACAGCAGGTATGGTGCTGAAATGGTTAAGAGCTAAATCCTGTTCTGCAGGAAGAGAGAGCCTGGGCCTGGCATGAGCTTTTGAAACCTCCAAGTCCACCCTCAGTGATACACTTCTTCCAACAATGCTACACTTCCTAATCCTTCTATTCTTTCTAGTAATGCCACTCCATGGTGACTAAGCATTCAAATATATGAGCCTATCAGGGTCATTCTTATTCAAACAAAAACACTTACTAATTTTAAAAACAATTAGCTGGGCAGTGGTGGCACAGGCCTTTAATCCCAGCATTCAGGAGGTGGAGGCAAGCGATCTCTCAAGGAGTTCAAGGCCAGCCTAGTCTACAAAGTGAGTTCCAGGACAGCTCAAGATGTTACACAGAGGAACCCTGTTTGAAAAACAAACAAAAGAAGAAAAAGAAGAAGAACAACAACAATAACAACAACAACAGAAGGTGTGGGCTGTTTCATTACCCCTGCTTCAGGGAATAAAGCAGAGGACTATTTGTCCTAAGGGTATGGCTCAGTGGCCTATTCCATAATTCAAAACACAAAATCCTTTCTTCAACACAAGCTTTCCTGAGAAGCCTTATATAGAAGAGTCTGCCTGCCTGATACAGGGACAGGGGACTCGAGGTCTCTCTGCACTGTACCTGACAGGGACAGAGGACTTGCGGTCTCTCTGCACCCTACCTGACAGGGACAGGGGACTTTAGGTCTCTCTGCACTGTACCTGACAGGGACAGGGGACTCAAGGTCTCTGCACCCTACCTGACAGGGACAGGGGACTCGAGGTCTCTCTGCACTGTACCTGAAAACTCAGGACTACACAGCAAATATTTATTAAATGCTGACTACATGTCAGACATTATGTGTTGGTGCACGGGCTGCAAGAGTGAACACAGTAGAGAATAGGAAAGAACAGTAAGGCAAGCTTTTTACAAAAAAATTTAAGGAGTCTGATGCTGATACAGATACTGCAGCTCAATTTGGAGCACAAGCATGAATAAATTGAGAAAAGGAAGGGTATCCTAGGATGAATAAACAATGTATCTAAAGATGCAGAAGACCAGCAAGCTGCACCTATGTAAGAGACTCACTGGCTCCATGGATAGAAAGCGCTCAGGAAGTGGAAAGAGAGACGGCCTGAGAAGCCGGCAGAAGCCACGTCATTCAGAACTTCTGTGAAAAGACAAGAATGCTCACTGTACTCTCAAAGTTCAGGGCCAGGATTGAGGACAGTAAGAAACTGAGTGTCGGCGCAAATTCTACACTTAGAAGAATTACTCTAACAGTGGTGGGGAACCATCAGATGATAGGTAGGCAGGATGGGAGGGTTCTGAACAAAAGAGGTTTGAACCCCTACGGCAGGTAGAAAGAGGCTACAGGAGGCCATTCTGAGAGAAAAGGAGGCAGAAGTGATGGGCGGGCGCTGGAATAAAGGACATGGAACTAAGTTGATCTCTGGCTTAGACAGCTGCTTAATTAGTGCTATCACTGCCTCAGATGGGCAGTTCAGGACGGTGCATGTAAATTCACGTTAACACAAGTTAAAAGATAAGCTTGGAACTAAAAAGTCTGAATTACAAGCATAAAGAACATAGAGAACACAGGCTGAGCTGGCAGTTGAGCATGTGAGCCTACAATACAACACTGAGTTTTAGAAAAAGTACTTGGGATTTGATAGAAATAACCGACAGTAAGAGGCAGAAACGAACTGAAAACCTTTCTCTTTACTCGTCCAACACAGACTGTCTAGAGGCTTCTACACAAAGAGAGCTTCTGTTTCTCTTAGCAGAAAAATTAGCTGTCTTATATTTAACTCACTTTTGTGACTGACTTAATGAGCACAAGGCTGTCCGACACTCCAACCCCTGCTGTGCGGTGGGTCCGGGTTCACACCGCACCCTGAAAGTAGCAGCAGAGAGGAGGCTCTCGTCAGCTCCTTAGGTCCCACTACTTGCTGTCACAGCACACAGAATAGTACCAGCTTATCACAAAGAGCATTATGAAGGACACAGATAAAGAAGGGGATGATGGCTCAGTAAGATGGCTCAGTGGCTGAAGCACTTGCTGCTTCAGTGAGCATCCTTGTTTTCCCCATGTGGTTTTCCAGCATGTGACAGACAGTCCCATTAGTGTGGTATATGGAGCTTTAACAGCTGACCCTAGCACCAGGAACCGACCTGATTCTATACTATCTGCTTGCCTTAAACCAGTTACAGCCTGGCTAAGAAGGTACTTTTGTCTTGACCACTTTATAAATTCCAATCTTCTGACTCAAACTATAAGGTTTTACAAACCCCGACCATGCTTCTGTTAGTGAGCACCCCAGCACAAGGAAATGGCACTCTGCAGTTCTCGCAGATCTGTCGGCCTCTTGGGTCATACAGCACATTGGAACTAGTTCTCATGTACTGGGCTCAGGTTGTTTGGGATACATATACATACAGTCAGATGGTTTAGGTGCGGTTCTCAGAACCAGTGGTTTCTCAACACTAGCTCTTCAGAAGCAAAAGAATGAAGTTAGGGCCAACCTTAATTCAGTCACAAAAGTTAACTTAAAACTGATCACAGACCTAACCGGAAGACCTAAAACTACTTAACTCTCGGAAGAAACTATAAGGCAAATGCCTTAAGACAGGGCTGGTGAGATGGCTCCGCAGGTAGAGGCACACGCTGCTAAGCCTCCTGACCTGAGTTCCCTCCCTGGATCCATACGGTGGAGAGAAAACGAGTCTGACCTCCACGTGCACACAGTGGCATGTTCATGTCCCTCCTCAAATAAACATGTAAAAAACTAAGCCATCTGGTTTGCAATTATATCTTGGATATGTAACCAGAAGCACAGACAATGAAAGAAAAAACAGAAAAATTAGAATTTGTGTAGAAAGACAATCAACAAAATGTGAGAAACTACTTATGAGTCATAGCTGGTATTAATATCTAGATACAGAGAATTCCTAAAGCTCAACAACAAAATGACAACCCAATTCTAAAATAACAAGACTTGAAAAGACAATGTCTGATATGCTCATGAAAACATGCTGAACAATACAAATAATTATTATCTCAAAATACAATGAGGTAAAATGTCCCCGTCTATTAGATGAGAAACCAAACAAAAACATCTCCATCAGCACTTCTCCTCACAACTGACATGAAGGCCCTACTAAGGCAAAGGAGCTCAGACAGGCCTGGTGGTAGAGGCAGGAGGACTGCAAGCTTGAGGCCAGCCTAGGATAGACAGCAAAACCCTGTCTCAGAAACCAACAGACAGACAAGGGAGATGGCTCAGTCAGAAAGTGCTTGCCACAAAAACATGAGTTCAAATCCCTAGAAGCCTCTGTGACTCCAGCATTCCTCTGAGAAGACCAGAGGAAGGCACAAGAAAATCCACGAACATTAGAGGACCAGCTAACCTGCCATAAACAGTAGGGAGGAGAAGAAGAGAGACCTGCCTCAAACAAGGTTCAGAAGGTGAGGTTCAACATCCAAGGTTGTCCTTCAGTATACACAAACGTGAGCACGCACAAACATACACACACACAAACATACATCCTCCGCAAGCAAAGCATAAAGGTCAACAAGAAAAATGAAACTATGATTATCTGTAGATGGTGTAAGTGTGGATATTCAAAGAACATTTAGAGATGGCTACTCAAGTTAGTAAAAAAAAAATCCAAGGGCTGCTGATGGCTCCATCCCAAATACCAGCAAATAAATAATTATAAAGTTAAAACTTAGCAAAAGAATTAATCATATAAGATAGCCACTTGGCAAATAAGAAAGCCTTAGAAAGGATGCTTGATTTCATAGAAAATTACAAATTACAATGCCAATGAGATACTACTCCACATCAATTAGAAAAGACAAAACTCAAGACACCAACAACAGATTCTGGCAAGGATGCAAAGCAACACCGCTAAGAGGAATTCAGAAGGGTACAGATGCTTTGGAAGACAGTGGGGGCAGTTTCTTACAAAATGGTCGGGCTGCTGCACTCCTTGGTATTTATCGAAGAGTTGAAAACTTAGGTTCAAACAGAAACCTATGCATGCATGTTTTTAACAGTGTTATTCACAAATGCCAAAACTTAGAAGCAACCAAGGTGTCCTTGAATGATCAATGAGTAGATACTTGTGAAATGAAACATTACTAAGAATTAAAATGTAGTGAACTATCAAACCTCAAAAACACATGGAGAAAACTTACAGGCATGCTACTGCATGCCAGAGCTAACATGAAAAAGCTACATAATGTATGACTTCAACACTATGACGGTCACAAAAAGATGAAACAGTGGAAGTGAAATACAGATCCACGTAGTCGAAGCTGTGAGCTGATGGAGGAACGAGCAGGGAAGTTTTATGGCAAAGATACATAAAATACACACTTGTTATGTTTCACTCAGTCTAGGGGTGTAACCCGCCTGGTAGGGTCAGTTATTCCAGGGTCCCGGAGAGGCGCTATCTGGAAGATATGGGCGGGAGAGAAGAAGAAGGCTAGGCAGATTTGTTGAAGCCTCCGTTTATTAGAATCATGGTTACAGCTTATATAGGATGAGGAATTTGGGGGGCAGGGGCATGGGCTCTTGCAGCGTGGTCCACGCTGGTCACGTAGGCCAGGAGGTTACGATAGGTCAGGTCATGATTCCTCAGGCAGGAGTTCACAAGTTGACACACCTAGTTCTCTAGAAAGTTTGGAATGTGAGGCGGGTTCTGCTAACAGATAGCTCTCTATTAACAGATAATTGGGTGCGGGGTAGGCTCTGCCAGTAAAACAGTTCTCAATACAATTGGGAAGTGGGGTTCTCTGTAAATTCCTTAGGACAATGGTTCCTGTGTACTGTGTTCACATAGGCTTACAATAAACCTCCCGCCATCAGACTCCCCAAGTTTGATCCAGCCTCGCCTAGCTGAGCAAAACTGGATTTTCCGTTTTTCTTCATATGGATCATTTCCCTGCTGGCAGTAGGGCTTGCAGGGACTCTCCCAACCCCCGGCTCATCCCCTCAATGTCCAGATTTCAATGTGCTAAAGTGTTTCACAGCAAAACTAGTAACCACTTAAAAAACAACCCCATGGCTACCATTAAAATGGGCGATGGTGGCTCACGCCTTTAATCCCAGCACTCGGGAGGCAGAGGCAGGTGGATCTCTGTGAGTTCGAGACCAGCCTGGTCTACAGAGCTAGTTCCAGGACAGGCTCCAAAGCCACAGAGAAACCCTGTCTCGAAAAAAACAAAAAAACAAAAAAACAAAAAAAAATCCTTTTAAGTAGAAATGAGCTTCAAAAAGCTGGTCTGAATGACAGAAAGTAGTCTTTGGACTTCGAAGCAGCTTCCCTTTAACGGAATAATTTTAAACATACAAACACAGACCTGCTCAAGAAGTTAAATTAAACGGAAGGGTTGATTGGCATCTTTCTTAGGAATGTCAGTTTAAAATTATATATAAACAGAACAGATATCAAATAGCATAATTTAAATGTTTTATTTAATTTCAAGTCTTAAAAGTTCTCCAAACACTGAACAGCTGTCAAGTCTTGAAAAGACTGTGGCTTAATCATCGGCAGCTAGCAAGGTGCAGGGGAGAAGCAGAAGGCAGAAGCATAGCAATGACTGTCGTGTGGAGTGCTCCTGCATACTAATGCTAGAAGCCTGCCTCTTCTTGCCCTCCTTCACTCTCACCCATTCCTCCTCTCCCTGCGCCTCCTGTCCATTCCTTATTCTATTAAGTGTACAGAAAATGCCGTGGGATACCCAACCTCTCCTCCTTCACTCCTTCTTCCTCTAGCCACTTGTAGGATGCAGACAAGGTCGTTCTCCTGAGCAGGAATACAGGCTAGGAAAAGGGCTCCAATGTATGTGCTCAAACTGCCCACTTTGCCCTGAGACACAGCAGCAGAATTCTCACAGGTTTCTTGTACAAACCATCTTCTTCCCAAGCTAGGAGACAACATTGACCAAATTCTTCCTTTAATTCTCTTCTGCTTTACACATCTCACTCACCTCCTGGGTCTAGGGATTTTCTAGAAGGCTGTGGACTAAGACTTCTGATACATCCCATGGTGAAAATTAACACTCCAGCTTGGAGAACAATTCAAGTTTGGCTATGCAGTGCCCCAAGGCCACCAGGCTGCCGTGGTCATCCCGCAGCACCCATCTCTGGCTTCTCGACACCTGTGTCCGCCCTAAGGTTCTCTTCACAACAGCGTACCACAGAGTGACAGAGGCTGCCCAGACACCCCTGGACTTCCTGAATACGGATGGAACACGGCAATGGATCCTAAGATGGTGGGCAAATGGCAGGTTCAGAGACAGAGGCCTGAGATAGTCTAATCTCAGTCATAAACTCAAAGGTTGTCTCCAAAGAGTATTACCCACTATGCTCTATCTGCAAGTATAATTTATGTACATATAAAAAGTCATACATACAAACATAGCTTATATGTGTATATTATAATATGGATACAAAATATTCATCTATAAACACATATTCATATACATGTACATGTCAACTACTTCCAAATCTTGCAAGGCCTGAGTCCTGGAACCCTGACTAGAAGCAGCGAGGATCTGAAAGACAGACACGTGTTTATGCGGTACAGTACAGCACACAGGGCTGGAAGTCTCTGTGGGTGACCAGGCCCAGGTAGTAAGCGCTGGAGAAGGCAACTGCAGCTGTTTGTCTTCGCACACACTGACCAATCCCTCTGACTCCCCAGGGAAGCTTTGCCACCCCCTTCAGCCTGGCCCATACAGGTTGTTACCAATGGGACAAAAACGTCATTTGTCCCATAGGGCCAAGGCCTGGGAGCCCTCAGTACGTGTCCAAGTGAGCAATACAATTCACCCAGGTCTTCCATTGCTCCCTACAAATTACAGTTTTTAAGGATTATATAGGGTAATTTTATGAATATATATGTATTTTTCAAGCTATTAAAATCAAATTTGCACGAGTTTCCTGTTATGTGATAGCTAGCAAAAAAAAAAAAAAAAAAAGGGAAAAAGGTTTTTTGATATAGGGTCTCGAGTAGCCCAGGTTGGCCACAAACTTATTATATAGTTAAGGATGGCCTGGAATTCCTCCCAAATTCTGGGATTACAGGTAGAACTTTTGTTTTTTTTCAAGACAAGGTTTCTCTGTGTAGCCCTGGCTATCCTGAAACTTGCTCGGCTGGCCTTGAACTCAGACATTCACCCATATTTGCCTGCCTAGTGCTGGGATTAAAGGAGTGAGCTACCACCTCCTGGCACTTTTTTTTTAAATTGGCCGGTCCCAATTTAAAAAAGGAATGGGTGCCTATCTAGATAACACATAGGAAAATAAGACATATTTTAGGTTGCAAATGAAATCCTAAAAGCCCTTCATGGTAAGAAATATAGTAAGGGGCTGATGGCTCTGGCTAAGAGCACCTCTGAACCTCTTAAGAGGACCTTAACTTACTTGGTGGCTCACTTCTGTAACTCCAGCTTTAGGGGTTCTGATGCCCTCTTCTGGCCTCCGAGAGTACCAGGCACACACAAAATACACAGACATACATGCAGGCAAAACACCATATAGAAAGTAAAATAATAATTAAAAATTTAAGAAATAAAAATAGTAGAACACTATGCTCTTTGGTTAAAACAAATAAACATTCATATTTAAAAATGTTAAGCCAAGATAAGAACTGCATGAGGGTAAACCTAGATCCCTCCTATTAATGGACTGACATGCATCTCTTTAGACAGACTCCAATAGTGGTAGCTCATTTCCTATGTCACTGCCCTCTGTTAACAAGTCCTAAGCAAACCTACCTTTTTGTTAACTGGGAGGCTATCATTTCACAACAGAAATAGACTCAAGAAGAATCTTTACCTTGGCTTGAAGCAAGGGTTGTTAGGTTGAAAGAAACACCTGCCTAGAGTGATCTGAAGGATTAGAGATGCCACGTGGGAGCTGTATACACTGTCCCCTGTGCCTGTGAGCCTAGCCCTGGGAGGCTGCAGTAGAAGGAGCAAGTGAGCTCCAGCTGGACCACTGTGACGGCCAATCCTGGCTGTCAGTTTGACTAACCTGGATGAACTAAAACACAGTCTTGAGAGATTTTCTTGATTGGATTACTTGAGACTGGAAGACTCCCACAAAATCCGGGCCACACCTTCTAGTGGTAGCCACATTAAAAGACATGGAAGAAGGAAGCTTTTGTTTTTTGCCTGATTGCTCTCACTCTCTCTGGCAAGTTCATCTATCCTGCTACTGAAGCGATTCTTCGCCTGTATTAGAGCTAAGTTTGAGATCCCAATATATGCTGACGATCAGCAGAAATCCTTAAGACTCCAGTGCCAGGCTGGGACTGTGAGACAGCCAGCCCTGTAGACTGAACAACTACTGAATTCTTGCTCTCAGGCCTGAGACAGCCACTGTTGACTACCTGACCACAGCCTGTAACATACTCTAACACATCCTTTGTACACACACACACACTCATATATACATAAACATGTGTATATATATATATACATATTTTAAAGATTTATTTATCTATGTATTTTTTGTATATGTCTTTTTTCTCTGCATGTTTTTTATCTGTGCATAAGAAGAGGGCATAGGATCCCATGGGACTACAGTTATATGCTGTAGTTATAGACAATTGTGAGCCACCTGTGGTTGCTGGGAACTGAACTCAGGACCTCTGAAAGAGCCCCCAGTGCTCTTAACTGCTGAGCCATCTCTCCAGCCCTCTACGGTCTTTTTTCATTCTATCACTCTGTTCCTCTAAAGAACCCTGACTAAGGCAACTACAGAATGAGAACCTGTCTCAAAACAAAAGGGGAGGGGGCGGGCACACAAGGTGGCTGACTTAACGGAGCGCTCCTGTGGTCCTAAAACCAAGGAGAAGGAGGGAGGACGATCATTCAAGGTCATTCCCAGCCACTTAGGGAATTCAAAGGCAGCCTAAGGTACAAAAGACCTTGTCTAAAATCCACAATGAAGGAGTAGACTTGCCTAGCCTGCCATGAACTAAGTCTAACTTAACAAAAGCAGTTAAGAATTAAAGTCTGACTAACAACGCATTACACAAAAAACATTTACAAATACCGCTGTTTAGACAAAAGAATCTGCTGTTTGACACAGTGCAGCTCCCAGTGCCACAGAGACCAATGAAGAGGCTGGAAGGAGAGAGGAGTCAAGGGTTTTCCTTTTTTAAAAAGTATTATTTATTTTTATCTAATTTTTATTCTTTTTTTAGCTTTCCTTTGGGAAAAGAAATTCAAGAGTGAAGGGTGGATATGGAGGGACTGGGAGATGAGCAGGATTGGGGTGTATGATGCCATTGCCCAAAAAAATCAATTAAAAAATTAAAAATTGAAGTTTCACTTAAAGGAAAAGTTCAGTCACACTAGTGTGAGCTTGATAAATCTTCAGTATGCCACTTATAAACTAGCAGCAAAAATCCTAAGACAACTACTATAATAGTCTTTTAAAAAACATAAAATACTGAAGATGGCCCCCCCATCTTCCACAATCATTCCTGCCAACAAACAAACAAACAAAACAGAAAAATAGAGCACTCGGACAAACAAAAGCATACAAAAAAGGGCAGTTTAGGTGAGAAATCCAAGGAAGTCTCAGAAACCAAGGAAACACCAGAGACAGGAAATACCAAGTCACAGGAGGACATGACCTGGGAGTCTAAATCTAGTGGGAATTAGTAACCAGGTTGAAGAGAGCAAATCACCAAAGAATTATAGCGCATGCTCCCCAAGTTGAACAGAAACAAGACTAGGCAGGGATCTACAGAATCCATGAGACAAAGACAGGGAAAAAAAAGACAAATTTAAACACACAGTTATAGAATTTCAGAGAAACAAAGCTAGAGGAAAATTATTGAAATGTTTAGAAAAAAATACAGGTCACCTAGAAATAACAGACTAGAGTAGCAATAGACATCTGGTCACCAGCAAACCTAGCCCAAAAGACACAAGTGCTCAAAGCTCAGAACAAAGGAACAGCCTAGACGCTGGATGCTGGACACACTAGTGACCTAGTGATCACCGTAGTTCCACCACTCAGGAAACTGAGGGAAGAGGAGCTCAGAGGTCAACTGCAGCAACACCCTGAGAACCCAGCCTCAAACAGTAAGAAAGAGTGAGGATACAATCAGGGAAACCTACACAGACACTAAGATAAAATCAAGAGAAAAATAAAGCTACTGCCTTTTTTTTTTTTTTTTTGAGACAGCGTTTCTCTGTGTAGTTTTGGAGCCTGCCTGTCCTGGAACTATTTCTTGTAGACCAGGCTGGTCTTGAACTCACAGAGCTCCTCCTGCCTCTGCCTCCCGAGTGCTGGGATTAAAGATGTGCACCACCACCACCCGGCAAAGCTACTGCTTGTTAAATAAGAGTTCAAACCTGGAAAGAAATCAAAGCAGACCTCAAGATGGCATTCAGCCCCAGGTCACAACAGCAACCACTTGCAGAAACAGAAGCAAAGACAGAGAGATTCCGTGAGGGAGAGTGAGCAAACCTGAGTGCACAGGAGCAAAGATGCAGGGGCAGAGTCAGGCAGGGTGGCTCTGTGATCCCTGCTGAGGGAGGGCTGCTCAGAGTGCGTTGGATCTGTCTAAAGAAAGGGAGGAAAGGAAATGAAAGAGAAGAAAAAGGAAAGGAGGAAGGACAAACAGAAAGAAAGGTAAATAGGCAAACTGGAAAACAAAACAAAATGTCATGGGCCAAACTGAAGCCTCCAGCACAAACTGGAAGAAGACAATAGGTCCGGGAAGGAGTTGATTCCGAGCGCTAACCACAGCTCAAAGACTTTCAATAAACAGGGCACTGTGTTCTTTGTCTCAGAAGAAATGAAAAAGCACTCAGAAAATTAGACCGGGGATGTGTCTGTACTTCCTTCACTTTTTAGAAACCATGTGTGTGTGTGCTTCAGGTTTTAAATATTCTGGTAAGGTGCTCTGTTTAAAAGTCCAAAATAAGAATTCTGTAGCTGGGTGGTGGTGGCACACGCCTTTAATCCCAGCATACAGGATGCAGAGACAGGGCACGAGTTTGAAGCCAGCTTGGTCTACAAGAGCTAGTACCAGGACAGGCTCCAAAGCTACAGAGAAACCCTGTCTTGACAAACAAAACAAAACAACAACAAAAGGTTTCTATAAAGGTCAGATCTGTATTCAATACAAGAAAGAACTTTTAACTCCTTGCAGATATTTAAACAAAACAAAGCAAATAAAAAGTAGATTCCATGTAGAAACTAAGTGATCACCTATCAGAGACAATAAAGCCCCATGCGAGGTGTAGGAGCAGGAAACACTTTAATCCCCTGCTCTTGTAAAAACTGTTCTAGGATTTACTCATTCTATAACGCTTTACTTCTTTCCAGGAAACAGACTATATATGAGGACAGTGGCCTCTTTAGAGCTATTACCCAGGATAGAAAGTTTAATACTAATGCCAAAATTAAGGCAGAAAAAAAAGGAGAATTTTTTTTTTTAAAAAAGCACAGATCAGAATTTCTACAATAAAAGAATCATAACAATGGCAGCGCATTGGGCTTAATCACCTGAGCAATAAGAAATTTACCTTACGAGAACTTTCCCAGTGGGTAACCCGAACCTTAACATAAGATAATCGGCATGGACAGGACTGACTGATGCTGACTGCCATGTATTCACCTTTCTAACGCCAATATAAATGACAAAACACCATATCCACAGTCACATCGAATCTCACCCTTACCAGTTATAACCCACAGCAAAAGACGCTTCGATTACAGGAGCGATGAGTTTTGCAGCTGTCATGATGTATTTTTCTGCCATGGCTTTCCTATGTATACAAACAAAAAAAGTTATATTTAGATGTGACATGAAAGCAAGTTATATTTAATTCTTAAAATGTAAGTATAAAGATTGTCTATCAAAACTAGCATACCACAGAAGCTAACCAGAGGACAGACAGCCATGAGAGAAATGTGTTTACAAAGGTTAGGAGGGCGCAGGCCATGTCACCTGGCACTGAGAAAGCAAAAAAAAAAAAAAAAAAAATGGTAATTCTAGCTGGGCAGTGGTGGCACACACCTTTAATTAATCCCAGCACTTGGGGCGGTCAAAAAAAAAAAAAAAAAAAAAAAAGGCAAGTAGATCTCTGAGTTCAAGGCTAGCCTGATCTACAGAGCAAGTTCCCAGGACAGCCTGGACTACATTGAGATACTCCATCTCTTAAAAACAAAAACAAGCAAAAAACACCCCAAACAAAACTAAAATGAAAACAAACCAAAAAAAGGCTAGGAGTGGTTGTACATACATTCCTAGCACAAGGGAAGTGGAGGCAGGAGGACGGTGACTTTGAGGTCAGCCAGTCACAGGCCACTCTGGATTACACAGTAAAACCCTGTCCCCCAGACAAGCGCGAGGGCTGTAGTTTAAGTGTTCGAGCACTGGCCCTGCATGACTAAGCCTGGTTTGTTTGTTTGTTTGTTTGTTTGTTTATTTTGTTTTTCGAGACAGAGTTTCTCTGTGGTTTTGGAGCCTGTCCTGGAACTAGCTCTTGTAGACCAGGCTGGTCTCGAACTCACAGAGATCCGCCTGCCTCTGCCTCCCAAGTGCTGGGATCAAAGGCGTGCGCCACCACCACCCGGCATTAAGCCTGGTTTAATCCCAGCACTGCCACTCCCAGTACAGAGGAGCTTGTAAGTCAGACTCACAACAACTAGCAAACACGACAGCTAATGAGTGCCTCCTGGGCACCAGTGTGCCCTTCTTCTCTTGCTTGAGGACGCCTTCTGACAAGGTGAAGAAACAACGGAACACAGACAGCTCTGCAGCTACCTTACACAACCTACCTATGGACAGGAAAGTGAGGGTAAACAGCCACTAAAGAAATGGTGTGTGGGACTGGGCAGGCACCTTAGTGGGCAAAGGTGACCTAAGCTGGGTTCCCCAGCACCCATATAAAAGTCAGGTGGTGTGCACCTGTAGTTCTAGCACTGGGATGCAGAGAGATGAGGATCCTGGGGGCTCACTGAGCAGTCACTCCAGATCAGTGAGCAAAGGTGGGGCATGACAGAGGAGGAACTGCAACGTTTGACTTTTGGCCTCTATGCTTGCACGTCCAGGCACACACACACACACACACACACACACACACACACACACACACAAACCACACATGCATACAACCCACAAAAAGAAACTGTTATTAAAACAAGAGTCATAACATATTGCCTGTGTTTGTTTTTGAGACAGGGTTTCACTCTGTACTCTGTAGTCCTGGATGACCTAGAACTCGCTATGTAGACCAGGCTGGTCTCAATCTCCAGAGATCTACCTGCCTTTACCTCTTAAATGATGGCATTAAAGATGTGGGCTGGGTCACCATGCCCAGGTGTACGTTACTTTTGAAAGTATGTAAGTGTGTGTATTTATGCACCATTTTTATGTACACACATTGTCACTATCACTGGAAAAAGATAAGGTATATTCCAAAGTGGATGCACCAATTTTTAGTGATCAATGACATTTATTTTTGTCTATCTTTCTTGGATTTATAAACACAGCAAGGGGCTAGAGACGTGGCTGAGTAGTTAAACAGCACTGGTTCCCTTCCAGAGGACTTGGTTCACTTCCCAGCACCCACATCGTGACTCATAACTGCCTGGAACTCCAGTTCCAGGGGATCTGATGCTCTTTTCTGGCTCTATTGGCACTGGACATGTATGTGGTATACACATACGCATGCAAGTAAACACTGATCCACATAAAAGAAAAATAAATAAAAATACATCTTAAAAAAGGAAACCAGTATCTAAGTCCACTTATAAGGAAGGTACCTACACTAATGAAAATCACAGAAAAAGAATGTAGAATAGTAGTTCTATACAACCCTAGAAGGCAGGAGGACCAAAGACTCCAACCCAACCTGGGCTATATATCTAATCTAAGTAAATACATTTCAAGATGATATATTTTACATTGTATCTATTTTACCACCATTAAGTGTCCTCTACCTCTTGTGAGATATACTTGGTATATAAAAATATCACATGTTCAATAACTCTTAACCCTTTCAGTTACACTTGATAGAGGCTAGGTGTGTGAAGGAATGCATTAGAATAAGAAACAAAATTTGGTGGGATGGTGTGTGCCTATAGTCACAGTGCTAGGCAGAAGGTAAGATAGTAAAACCCTCAAAATAACAGAGAAAAGTATGTTGCAAAGAGCTCCCCAAAACTTTTGGGATTTCCTCCATGCTACAAGTTTGCTTTTTGCTGACCATGAGATATGCTAATGAGGCGAATGTGCCTAAAAAGGTTCAAGGTAGAAATATGAGCACTTGGGAGATTGGGTCAGGAGAACCAGGGTTCAAGGTCATCCTTTCTTACGGAACAAGATTGAAATCAGCATATATTACGTAAAAATGGAGCTGGGTTGACAGAAGAACCAACAGGTTTTCAGTCTTACATCCTGTGGGGTGATTTGAACAAGAATGGCTCTCACAGGCTCATATATTTGAATGCTGATCACCAGGGAAACTCTGAAAGGGTTGAAAGAATTAGAAGATGTGGTCTTGTTAGAGGAAGCAAGTCACTGGGAGTGGGCTTTGAGGTTTCAAAGGCCCAGGCATGCTATCTCTCTCTCCCCTTGTGGATCAGGTTAGCTCTCAGCTGTATCTCCAGCACCACATTTGACATTCCTGTTGCCAGGCTCCCCCACATGAGGATAATGGACTAAGCCTCTGAAACTGTAAGAAGCCCTAATTAAATGCTTTCCTTTCTAAGGGTTGCCTTGGGCATAGTGTCTCTTCACAAGGATAGAACATTGACTAGGACACATCCCAATCTCCAGAGAGAGGACAGGAGCTGGAGATAGAGACCATCACCAATGGCCAGTGATACCATCAGTCATGTCTACACTGCAGAACCTTGTTTGGGGAGGATCGGGTTGGTGAATACACAGAGGTGATAAGGGAACCTATACGTCTCCCTCAAAACATGCGATGCACCTTCCTATCTGGTTGTTTCTCAGCTGGATCCTTTACAACAAATTGGCACATGCAAATAAAGGGTTTCTTCAAGTTCTGTGCTCTTCTTGTAAATTACAGAGCCTAAGGAGGGTTGGTAAAAACCTGTCTCATAGGAAGCCAGTCAGAACGGAAGGCCTCTGCTTATTGCTGCTGACCATACTGGGGGAATGAAGAGGCTGGCGGGCCTGAGCCTTCTACTGTGGAGTCTACATCAAAAGTGAATTGCGGGACACCTACTGGATGTTCAGAGAGCTGAACAATCTTGGTGTGGCAAAGTCCCTTATTTTGGTATTAGAAGTAGAAACAGCGCGCGCACGCGCACACACACACATACACACACACACACACACACATGACATGACAGTAGGAGGAAGACTTATTGAGAAGATGCTAAAGGGGTTAATACACACATGTGTGAAAGATAAAAATAAAAAAGAGAAAACAGATGTGGTCCATATTAGCAAAAGGAAATAATAAAATAAATACCTATGTTTCTTCAAGCTTGATATTTAATTGGCAGGCAAGACATACATACATAAGACAAAAAAAAAATCAAGGTAACTAAATTGCAATATAGTACCAAATGTGGGGAAAGGAAATAACAGAGAAATGGTTAAGAACTGCTGCGTAAGACCAGCCCTGGTGAAGCAGGTTTGTAATCCCAGTTTAGGGCAAGAGGATCACAAGTTGAAAGCCAGCCCGAGTTACTGAGTAAACTCAAGGGTAGATCAGGCAACTTAGTGAGCCTACTTCAAAATAAAAAGCAAAGAAAAGGCTAGAGACATCGCCAGAGGTGGAGCAGGGGCCATGGCATAACATTCTACTGCTAACACCCAACTTGATAAGGGTAACTGGGCCCGTAGGAGGGCTGAAACTCAAGCAGAAAAAGCATCCGTAAAGTAGAGGATGGTGTGACAGCTCATCCAGGAGACAGGTGCAGCTGACAAGCTTTCTAAGAACCAGTGAGAAGGCAGTCGTTTTCTAAAAACTGCAGCCAAAATATTACCTTTCACGTTCCATTTGCCTAAGATGGTCATTTTTTATAGCTTCAATCAGTAAGTTAGTATGGGGATCGTCCTGGGAAAAGAAAATAGAAAGGAAGTCAGGAATAAAAATTAAAAATTTCAGATTTCTAATCAATACCCCAACAACTAGTTTTATAAATGGTGTGTATGGCCAGACAGTGGTGGCACACGCCTCCAATCCCAACACTTGGGAGGCAGAGGCAGGCAGATCTCTGTGAGTTTGAGGCCAGCCTGGTCTACAGAGTGAGTTCCAGGACAGTGAGGCTATTCAGAGAAACTCTGTCTTAAAACTCTCCCCCAAATATAATGACAATAAAATAAAATGGTGTGTAAATTAGCTTACTGTCCTTACATAGAGCAGAACTTGGTTTTGTTCTGTTTTTATGATTGCCTATCACACTCCATGGAACTAATATATATTCTGAGCAATAGATAAAAGGGTCAGGCCAGGAAGAATAAAAATAAAATCAAATACACAAAGCTAGGGTTGCTCATATAAATATGTGATACTATAGATTGTAAACTCAAATGCAATGGTGTTCATGGTTAGCCACTGCTTAGATATTCCATGTAACTCCCCATTGAGAATGAAGACAAGGTTGGGGCTAAGAGGGTGGCATGGTACCAACTGTGGAAGGCGTGGCTTTAATTGCCAGCACCACCTAAACATACACTGATTTTTTTTAAACAACACACACCATTTTTCTCAGTATGAAAGTAATGCATAAAAAATCCATGTTTATCCAGTACTATGTTCCAGGTATACTTTCAACATTTTATATACATTGGCCATTTAACCCTCACAATCCTAAAAGGCCGGTTATTACAACTGTTCCATTTTATATATAAAGGAACTAAGCTGCAAGAGGAGTAAGTCCTGAGTGGCAGCCAGGTATCAGGCTTCATAGCCCACACTCTCTTTACCAGGAACAATAATACCCTTACATTTTATCAAGAAAAATCGACTACCAGGAAAGAGGAAGGGATGGAGGGAGAGAGGGAAAGAGAGAGACAGACAGACAGACATACACACAGACAGAGAGAGAGAGGAAGAGAGACAGAGAGACAGAGAGAGAGAGAGAGAGAGCGCCTGTCTAGCCTGTCTACCTATATTAGTAAGCTCCAGGTTTTGAGACTATCTCAAAAAATAAGGTGGAGAGCTATTGAGGAAGACACCCAATATAAACACACATGTTTATATTCATATCCAGAGAGAGAATATGAAAATCTTCTGTTGGGTATGGTGAACTATGCCTGCAATTAAAGCACTATAGAGGTTGAGACTGGAGGATTCAGAGTTTCAAGGCCAGCCTAGACTACAGGATGTGATTCAGGACAGCCAAATTTAAGAGACCCTCAAAAAATAAACAATGAAGTTCAACTCTATTAAACTGAAAAAATATACCACTTTGCCCTTCAAATACAGGCAATTTCATATGGTTTGACTTAATGTAATAGAATGCTAACAATCTATGCATAAAAATCTGGAAAATGTTTTCAAAGTATTAAGAAAAACGAAGAAGAGGTGAGGAAGAAGAAAAGAGGGAAGAGAAAGAATAAGAAACAACAACATCCAATTGCCCAGAAACTACTGTTTCTATTTTGGTGTGTTTTCTCCCAGTTTCTCATGTGTATGGGCCCATAACTCTTCACTTAACACCATATAATATCCCTTTGAGTCTTTAAGAACAAGACTTTCCAGAGGATATAGTTCAGTTGGTATAATGTTTGCCTGTGATCCATGAAGCCCTGAGTTCAATCCCAAGACTATGTAAGACTGGGCACAAGTGGCACATGCCTTTAATCACAGTATTTGGGAAGTGAAGTCAGGAGTGTCAGAAGTTCAAAATCATCCTTAGCTACACAGCAAATTTGAGGCCAGGTTGGGATAGTGAGATCCTATGTCAAACAAAACAAAAGCCAACCAACCAACCAAATAACCAAACAAAAAAAGAATTTAGGTTCCATGGCAGATGGACAGGGGTATAGCTCAGTGGCAGATCACGAGGTTCACTCCTCAGTACTACTGTTCTAGTTTGTTTCCTAGTGATCTGATAAAAGCACTAACCAAACAACCTTATGATATGGGAGTTATTATTTAGCTTGTAGCTTTCAGTTTATCACCAGTGGAATCCAGGGCAGGACGCTCAGGCAGGCAGGAGCCTGGTGTCAAGGGACAGAAGCAAAAACTACAAAGAGTACTCTTTCTGGCCTGCTCTTCATGGGCTGCTCAGCCTCTTTTCTTTTTTTTTCTTTTTTTTAGTTTTTCGAGACAGGGTTTCTCTGTAGCTTTGGAGCCTGTCCTGGCACTAGCTCTTGTAGACCAGGCTGGCCTCGAACTCACAGAGATCCGCCTGCCTCTGCCTCCCGAGTGCTGGGATTAAAGCTTCTTTTCTTATAACAACCCCAGGACCACCTGCTCAGGGGTGGCATCACCCACAGATATCTGAGCCCAAACCTTCATCAAGAAAATGCCCGACAGACCCAATCACAGGTCAACCTGATGGAAGCAATTCCTCAGTTGAGGGTCCTTCCCAGGTGTCCCTAGTTGTGTCAAGTTGACAAAAACTAACCAGGAAAAAAGCAGTTCCACAGTCACATGGTCAAGTCAAATCTTATTTTTAATGATTTTTCTAAAAGCTTTGACGAAAATTGTGCAGTCTAATCTTTTTGGGGGGCTTTATTTTATTTTTTATTATTTTTTTTCATTTATTTTATGTACCAGTCACAGTTTCCCCTCCCTCCTTTCCTCCTGCTACCTCCCCCACCTCCTATCTACCAGACCCCTTCCACTCTTTCACCATTCAGAAGGGGCAGGTCTCCCAGGGGAGTCACAAAGCGTGGCGTATCAAGTTGAGGTAGGACCAAGTTCCTCCCCTACATCAAGGCTGGGTGAGGCATCCCCTCCTGGGGAATGAGTTTCCAAAAGGCAGCCCATGCACCAGGGACACATCCTGATCCCACTGTGAGGGCCCCCACAGACAGTCTAAGCTACACAGCTGTCACCCACATGTGTGGTCTGTTTTAACTCTAACCTCTAACCCTAAGTCCCAGTCTTAACTCAAAATAAATAGCAAATGAAATATGTGAACTGCCTGTTGGGAAACTCAAGACATTCCCATTTGCTTGTTTCCATGGACAGACAGCAGAAGAGCCAAGTGACTGCCATTCTTATACTCACACTCGGGGAGATGTACTTATCATCTTCATCAATTTCTAACGGAACAGCAATTAACTTCTGGAATGCCTTCTTCATTTTTTCTCGGTCTCCAATGGCAAAACAACTGAGAATCAGGTTGAAGCCTGCCTTCAGATTCGGGGCCATACTCATGATGTGCTCGAATGAATTGATGGCATCGGAATACTGACCAGTTTTTATGAATGTAATCCCAATGTTCTGCATTATTTTAATCCTAAACAAGGAGAAACGGGTTAGTCTGAACTGATATGACATTCTAGTTGTTGCACTTCCCTTTGTCTTTCTTTTTTTAAATTTAATTTAAATTTATTTTAAATTGTAAATAGTATAACAGACAGATCACAACATTTAATGATTGCAGCCATATTTACACGTGTGGGATAATAAGTGCATATTTAAGCATTTCTATTACCTGAAAAGGAAACTCTGCTACTAACTGTTGTTCCCCGTCCTCACAGTCAGCGCTGGGGACCACTAATCTACATTCTGTCTCTCTGCCTTTTCTAGTTATTGCCTATAAACAGACCATATGAAGTGTCAGGTCCACCCCTGACACAATCCTGAGGTTCCTCTACACTGGAGCATCAGTGCTTCACTTCTTAAAAAAAAATCACTAAGTAGAACTCTACAGTATAGATATACATCACTTTATTTTTTGAAACAGGGTCTCACTATGTAGCCCTGGCTGCCTTGGTGGCTTGGGATTTTATGTAGACCAAGCTGGCCTCAAATTCACAGAGATCTGTTCGCCTCTGCTTCAGAGTACTGGAATTAAGAGATGTGGACCACAACACCTGGCCTTTCCATGTTTTCTCACCTACGCCTGCTTGGTGGAAATGGGCTACTTCTACTTTTTTGATACTACGATTACTACTACTATGAACATTCACATTCAAGCCTTTGAAATAATGTAAATTTTCATTTCTTTTAAGTATATACCCAGGAATAGAACTGTTGGCCTTTTAAGACACTGCCTGTCTTGAAAAGTAGCCGTACCATTTCACATATCCAGTGCATGAGATTTCTAATGTCTCAGCATCCGCATCAGTACCTGTCACTGTCAGTCCCTTAGGGCCATTCTAGTGGAGATGGTCCCACCACACTGACAAGTGTATCCAAACATAACCCCACTGCTGATTCATAACTAGCTGACTGGATCAGAATCACTCATTCATGGTATTCTTCTTGTTTAGAATGCAATCTACCTCAAATCCTCGGTAGTTACTGCCTTGGCTAAATTACTATAGTACCCACTGCCTCAGTTACTATTAAGCACGTAATGTATGTCCCTAAATTACATTTTCCAGAAATGCTCAAATTCTTGGTGGTTGCCAGGTTAAAGGTGTTTCTGGAGCAGTAGTTCCCAACCTGTGAGTAGCAACCCCAACTACTCACACCCCAAGCAGGATTTTCATAACAGATATTCTGCATATCAGATATTTACATTATGATTCACAACAGAAGCAAAACTAAGCCAATAAATATACTATTTCTGTTCTTGAATATTGGAGGAGTAGAAGATACCCTGACTTCTCCACCTTTTCCACTCCACAGTGCTCTCAAACACTAGGAGGTGTGCGCTGTGGTCCACTCTACTGCCATGACTGCTGTAGGGCTGTGCTGGCATGAAGCTATATGATGTTCCTAACAGCTGCATGGTTAGCTTAGTTTTATTTTTATTGATCAAGTACTATTCCTTTAACATTTAATTTGCCAATATGTGAGATATGCAAATGGTCACAAGTGGACAAAGCAAAACGCCACATCTGAACCATGAATTCATACCTCCCATCTACACACAGTTCGAAACCTTCAGTCCAGTGACAGCAAACCACAAGCCAGCTTGCTTCCGAGAAGACACTTGAGCTTTACAGTCACCAGGCTCCACACTTACCTCATTTCCTTATGGACACTTGGGATCTGATCTAAGGCCATTCGGTAGAACTTAATGGCTTTGGAGTAATTCCTCTGCTTTAAATAAATATTTCCCATATTCACTTTCAGTCTCCCTAATTAAAAAAAATGAGGGTAAACATTCTCATGTTTGTACTTTTCCTATGATATTTTAGATAATCTTAGTTTATATTCTCTAAAGCTTTTTTTCCAAGTTAGGATGCTTTAAATACTTTTTATTGTGTGTATGTGTGTGCAGGTCAGAGGAAAACTCATGGAAGCTGGTCCCCTCCTGCCACTTCTAGGATCTGGAGATTAAACTTAGGTCATTAGCCATAGGTACAAGTATGTCTACCATTGAGTAAATGTTCTGGCCCAGTTAGAGCTTTTAGACATAAAATTCTAACATCAAAACAGTACACCCTTGTCATACATTCATACACTTAAGTATGGAGAAATGGAACTTCTTGAAAATATGGTTAGACAACAGTTTTCATTACAAAACTGAAGTGCATTATGCTAAGAAAAACACAAGGCAGTAGAGAGTTCTACGGGAAGAGCTCTGGCTGTGCAAGCCTGAGGAGCTGATTCCATCTGGGAAGACAGAGTGGAAGAAAAGAACAGATTCCTGCGAGCTGTCTTCTGGCTCCACACATACACCATAACATTCATGTGTTTATATTTATATACATACACACATACTATACACACTTAAAAAGGGATACAAGACATTTGTAAATTACTCTATAATGGCACATAATTTTAATGTTATTAAAGGAAATAATATTCTAATAAACCTTAATATTGTCACAAAAACTACACAATATAAATATACAATTGTATCATGGGAACACCGTCACTTAATGAGAGAAATATTCCATTTGGTTGGCATGGCTCCTTCTTCTTATGAGGATGCAGTATTCATGGTTGTGTTTTGACACAGGGTCTCACTATGTAGCCCTGGTTGTCCTGGAGCTCCTTATGCAGATCAGGTAGCCTTGAACTCAAGAGATCCACCTGCCTCTGCCTCACCAGGGCTGGGATTAAAAGCAAGCATCACCTTGCCCAGCTTGGAATATGTCTTGTGTTTAGTACTAGGCAGTTTATTTCATGTCAACTGCATTTATTCCTATACATGTATGTTTTTTCACACATAGTATCTTTAAGCAGGACACCACATCATAAATAACAATTTACTTAAAGCATGAATCCTTTTATTATAAGAAAATAAAGTGAGGAAATGAAATTAACACTACAAAAGAACTAAGTATCTGTGAAATGTTGGTTATATACACCTACCTGCATTGCTAAACATCTTATTTTTCACTATCACTTGGTATGTGTTCAGTGCTTCTGCATACATTTCATTGGCTGAATACTGACTGGCCAGGTTGAAGAGAACCTAGGAAAGAAACACTGTAAAAAGCCACATGATGACCATCCTTGGCCCCGTTCAACTGCAGTCTTTCTAGAGGTTAAAACACTTGAACAGAGCTGTCTCAAGATATCATCAAGCACAAACCTGCCTTGTGTTACAAGTAAACAGAACGCAGATGATGGGGTGCTGACCTCTAAACATCACTTAATTTTCTTTGTATTCTTATTTTAATTTGAGTAGTGCTTAACCATCAGTGATTTTAGGAAGACCCACAAAGAATAAATGTGCTTTGCTAATAGTACTGGTAGAAAAAGAAATAATCAAGAAAAGGATTATTTAGTTCTCCTTACAAGTAGAAATGAAAAATTATATAGAAATAGCTTAAACTCTAAAGCATATCAGAGAAGGATTTGTATAACAAAACTTTTTTCTGAGACAGGGTCTCACTATGTAGCCCAGGCTGGCCGAAACTATCTATGTAGACTAAGCTGTCTCCAGCTCACAGAGATCTGCCTGCTTCAGCCTCCTGAATGGTGGGATTAAAGGCGTGGACCTATATCTAATATTTTTAACATTTCAGATGTTTCTTTTTTACTTATTTGACATATAAGACTCAGTCCACTAAAAATCCACTCTTTTAAACAGCAGTGTAAATAAATATCAAGGCAGAATATTTTCAGTGTTAGACATTTTGTTAGAAACTAAAGAAAGGCATTGATTTTCCTACTAGATTCACATATTTACTGGCTCAAAATTAACATCAGCACCTCATTAAGATAACCCTGGTGTAGCACAAATATTAAGAATGTCTGAAAAATTGAGGCATAAGAACATGGGCTTACAATTGAAGCCTGGGAACTCAGCTCATGGTGAGGCACTTACGCAGCACGCATGAGACCCTAGGTTCAATTTCCATCACTAATAAAAACAACTGAATAACTAATTAACAAAAGAAATCCCCCACTCCCCCCGCCCCAAGATAGGGTTTCTCTGTGCAATAGCTCTGCCTGTCCTGGAACTCACTCTATAGATCAGGCTGGGCTCGAACTCATAGAAATCCACCTGCCTCTGCCTCCTGAGTGCTGGGATTAAAGGCGTGCACCATCACTGCCCAGGTAAACAAAAGAACTCTTAATGAGAGAAATGCTCCATTTGGTTGGCATGGCTCCTTCTTCTTATGAGGATGCAGTATTCATGGTTGTGTCATGGTCTATTGCTTTAGCAATAGAAAGGTACTAAGACAGCACCCCATAAGTCTGAACAAATTTTATGATTTGGTGAAAAATCTTTTTTCTACATGCAACAAGAGGACTAGGGATGGATGTGACAGAATACTGAACAGGCATATACAATGCTCTGGGTTTGATCCTTATCACTGAAGAAAAAAACAAAAAACAAAACAGACAAAAATGGAGACTTGGAATGGAGAGACCCTGGTAAACATATAGTACTCACTAGGCACACCGATACTTACGGAGTACGTTAAATCCAAGTTGATATTTTCTGGAGTCGTGACTTGCTCTCGTTGCCTCACCAGGACTCTCTCTTTTCTTCCTGCATCTTTTGCCTTTTCTAAGGCCTGAGATCAGATTTATACTTGGTTAAGACAGGCTGATGCTTTCATCAATATTCATGCATTTATACGATGCGTGACTGAATTCATATTCCACCTCAGATTTCCGAATGCCCCTTTGTAGCCTCATACAAAATTCCCCGGAATATTGTTAAAATGGTGTTCTGAAATATAGAACTGCTTTGCTGGAAAAGGGTGTATTTATTGCAAGTTAACATTGTGCCACTCTTTCCTGCTACTTTTTGGACTTGATTACGCCTATGTAATTCTTTTTCCCTCCCAGATTCAGACTCATACAACAGTCAGAGAAGATGGACAGAAGACACAGGGAATGTGAAGCAGAGAATTCCAATCTGAACGTGATCTTGGTTAAACGACTCTAAAGGGGAAGGAAGGGCTTTTATTTCTTAATGCATTATTGGTAATTTGGGAATTAATCACTAATGCATTTAATCTGCACATTAAAAAGCAGGTGAAATCCTGAAAGGTATTACTTAGAAAAAAAAGCCGGTGAGGTTTCGATGAGAAGACAGAACTCAGGAAACTGGGCGTGGTAGCACTCAGAAGATGAAAACGTACAGGCAGGAGGATCATGAGTTCTAGGCGACTCTTGGCTCCAGTCTCAGTGAAAAGGGGAAATAGTCCTCTACAGCCCACAGTGTGTGTCAGGAGTCATGGTAGCTGAGTTTCAGAAGTACTACACAGAATGTTTCTACTTTAAAAAGACCAGTGTCAGTGTTGGGCTAGACAGATGGCTCAGGGGTTAAGAGCACTTGCTGCTTTTGCACAGGACTAGGGTTTCGTTCCCAGCACCCACATGGCAGTTCCAACAATCTGTAACTCATGTTCCAGGGGATCTAACACATTTTTTCTGGCCTCTACAGGCACTTCACACATGTGATTTACATATACACATACAGGCAAAACATTCCTAAACATAAAATATTAATTAATCTTTGAAAAAACAATATCAAAAACTGTAAAATCACCCAATTGTAGTATCCAAATTTGTAAAGCAAAATTCTCAAAATAATTGCCTTAGTCAAAGCCTAAAACCAGTCAATAGCAAATAGAAAATGTGCACACATATGTGTGTATTTAAAAGTAGATACAGACATCAACACATATGTCATAAGCCATGCTTATGAACTCACCAGCTTTAAGTCCCCAGAGCTGTTGGCGATACAGCTCTCCTCTACCAGCTCGTTCACTTTCTTCTCCAGCTGTCTGATCTTTTCTTCTGGGCTGTTGAGAAAACAGTGGGTGTCGTTTAAACCACTCAACCACTAAAATCTACACCACAAGTTACTTTTGGATATTGCCTAGTAATGCCATTAAGCTTTAAAGCTAGATTTCAAATTAAGATATACACAGAACTGCAAAACAAACAAACAAAAAACCCTACTGTTGTGCTTAATAATTACATTAGTGAATTATTCATAATAAACATGAAAGTAAAATGAACATTTATTTAGCACCAGGTGTAATAATCACACACTGAACTAAACGTGCCACCCTAACAACATCAATTACTTCTCATAAAACACATAATGTGAGAACTGCAATTATATTTCAATGAAAGATAGAGAAAATTTTGCTCAAGAGCACAAAGTTAGCAAGTAATAGAGGCAGGATCTGGACCAGGCAGGCACACTACATCGCTGCTCCAGAAAGAAGTGGCTTTGTTTTTTAGATCCTATGAAAAAATGAAAACTTCCCCTGTGGCTAGGAAAACGAAAGCTCATAAAAGAGATTTAAGATTATTTATAAACTTAAGAATGGTATAAAGAAAATGTCTAATGAGATTAAATAGTTTAAAAACCTGAGCCGGGCGATGGTGGTGCACGCCTTTAATCCCAGCACTCGGGAGGCAGAGGCAGGCGGATCTCTGTGAGTTCGACTAGCCTGGTCTTACAGAGCTAGTTCCAGGACAGGCTCCAAAGCCACAGAGAAACCCTGTCTCGAAAAAACCAAAAAAAAAAAAAAAAAAAAAACCTGGCTCCTGGGCCCTGTGGTAGCACATTCCTTTGGGCAGCAGAGGAAGGCAGATCTATGACTTAGAGGCCCCCGTGGTGCACATAAAGCATTCCATGCCAGACAAGGCTACATAGTTGAGATCCTGTCTCAAAAACACTAGGCAAACAAACAAACAAAATCCCAAACAGCCATCGAGGTTTCTTTTGGGTGTGGTCACTGATAGGTCGACCATGTTCTAATAAATGGCTCATATCTATGCAGCAGGGGATTATAAAAAATATTTAAAAGATATTAAGTTGTTGAAAGGTGGTTTAGAAATGTGGAAGAGTGGAAGAGTGAGGAAGTATATATGATCAGAATACATTGTATGCATGTATGCAATTCTCAAAGAATAAAAATATTGTATTAATTTTAAAAAGCCTTGATTTTACTAAGTACAAATTATCCTGGACCTGTAGATACAGCTCAGTTGTAGAACAATTCAATTGCTGGGCATGTGCAAGGTCCTATTCAATTTCTAGTAACACACACACAATTAAAAACAATTGCCAAAGCAGTCACATTTGAAAATAATGTTACTGGGGCTGGAGAGTTGGCTCAGTGGCTAAGAGCATTGCCTGCTCTTCCAAAGGTCCTGAGTTCAATGCCCGGCAACCACATGGTGGCTCACAACCAGATGTAATGAGGTCTGGTGCCCTCTTCTGGTCTGTAGGCATATATGCAGACAGATGTAATGAGGTCTGGTGCCCTCTTCTGGCCTGCAGACATACACACAGACAGAATATTGTATGCATAATAAATAAATAATTATTTAAAAAAAAGAAAGAAAATAATGTTACTGTTGATTCGTTACCACTTTCTTCCAGGAAAATAGTATAACTCTCTATATTTACACTGATACCTAAATAAAATCCCACTGAAGTTACATCCAAGTGCTGCAAGATATTTGATATTTGATTACACTGTGTAAAGATATGTCACTAAATGGTTTAATAAAAAGTTAAACAGCCAATGGCTAGGTATAGCTGGGACTTCTGGACAGAGAGAGCTCTGGGAAGAAGAAAGAAGTTATTGCCAGCCTGATGTAGAGGGAGCAAAACATGCAGAGGAGAGGTAAAGACATGAGTCACGTGGCAGTGTGTGGATGAATAGCAATGGGTTAGTGTAAGTTATAAGAGCTAGTGGGACAAGTCTATGCTACACGCTTAGGATCTTTTATAATTAATAATAAGTCTCCATGTCATTTTTTTGTGAGCTAGCAGCCCAAAGAAAAATCCACCTACAATCAAGTAGATAGCTCTCTTAATTCACTACAAATGGACTTTTTAAAAGAATACAGTACAGTACAGTTTTATCTATAGACTCCTATTCTGTGGGACACTAAAACTATGCATGTTAGTAGTCTATAACGAGCTTTAAAATTCAAATTGAACAACAGCATAACATGGAAACTTTTATTAAAAAATAGTGAAGGACTGGAGAGATGGCTCAGTGGCTAAGAGCATTAACTGCTCTTCCAGAAGACCAGGGTTCAATTCCCAGCACCCACAGGATAGCTTACAAGTATCTGTAAAACCAGTTCTAGGGGATTTGATGTCTTTTTATGGCCTCTGTGGACAGCAGGTTTGCAAGTGGTAGACAGACACAAATGCAGACAAAACACTTGCATATTTAAAATAAAAAGAAATTTAAAAGTTTATAGGTTTACAGTGAAGTCTATATATACTCAACTTGTCTGAAACACTCCAATAAATGTTTTTGTTTTGTTTTTTTGATTTTTCAGAAAGGATTTCTCTGTGTAGCCCTTGATGGAGGAAGGTCATTGGTTAATTAAATAAAGAAGCTGCTTGCCCTGATAGGTTAAAACAGGAGGGAGAGGAGCAGAATGCTGGGCGGAAGAGGAAGTGAGGTCAGACTCCACAGCTCTGCTCTCGGGAGCAGATGCCTCAGAGAGACGCCATGCTCCCCTCTCCTGGGAAGATACACTCCCAGTAAGACCGGTGCTCACTAAGACCGGTGCTCACAGATTATTAGAGATGGGTTGATCGGGATATCAGAATTAGCCAGTAAGGGCTAGAGCTAAAGGGCCAAGCGGTGATTAAATGAACACAGTGTCCGTGTAATTATTTCGGGTAGAGCTAGCCATGTGGGCGGCCGGGTGCCGGGACGCAGCCCGCCGCTCCTATTTCTACAAGCCCTGGCTGTCTTGCAACTCATTCTGTAAGACCAGGCTGGCCTTGAACACAAAGATTCACCTGCCTCTGCCTCCTCAGTGCTGGAGTTAAAGGCATATGCTACAATAAATGTTTTTAAATGTTATTTATAGATTTGATATTAAACCAAAAACATTAATAAAAAATTGTAGTTAAAAATCTGTAAGAGAATTTTAAGAAGACACTCAAAGTAACTTATGCCCTAAAAAATACTAATGAAATAAAATGGATACGTAGACACTGTTAGGTATCTGACAAGCGCCTGCTAGCCAGTACAGATCCCAAGCTAGTGTAGAGCACCCCCCTCTCCCTCCCAGCAGTTGGCTCATCCCTAAGCCTGTGTGTGATGCATCCGAGGTCCATGAGAAACAAAGGCACAAGAGTCTGTGGTAGAGAGAGCTGCCAAGCTCTTAGCTTTGTTGAAAGGGACTGAAATCTTCAGCTTTCAGCTGCTCAACTTCTCAATTACATGTTATTCTGAGCTCTCTCCACTCTCTGGGCATCGTACGGATAAGCAGGCTCTTGGGAAAAGCCAAAAGGGTGGAGGAAAAGCCAAACAAGCACTGATGTTATTGAGCAGTAAAATCAGCCACACCAGAACGGCCCTTCCTCCAGAACTCACACTGTGTAACACAATAAATGCTCTAATTATGTGCGTGTTTCCAGATTTCTATTCTTTGTGAGCAGTAAAAAACAGTCTAAATTACATTACTACTTCAGTAACGCCTTTCCCCTCACTAGCCTGAATATAAAATAAACTGGTCATCTATAGAGGTTAGTCAAAAGGGTACTTATATAACATACACAATAGCCCTAAGTGCTGTGTTTAAGAATTACAATTTTAAACAATAGGAGGGACTGGGGATGCAGTGTAGTAGGGTGCTCGCTGGCATGTATTAGGTTCTGGGCTGAACCTTCAGCATCACAAAGCCAACCAATCACTCTCTCTCTCTCTCTCATACACACACACACATACACACACACACACACACACGTGGGTGCACACTCGCACTCTCACACACAGTAACTAACAACGTGCACCCCAGAACCTGACAAACTGAGTTTGTCTCAGCCACAGCCTTCATCAGCCCCAGCAGGTGAAGTCCCTGGGCTTGCACTCCTTCTCTCAACCTGTGACAGCAACTGCTTTATTTTCATGTGTGAAGCTCCTCAGTGCCTGCACGCAGGAAACTCACTAACTGCCAGCAGCTCTTCATGTGCAGGGTGTGCATCAAGGGCCATAGGCAGCGTGAGTGCACACAGGATGAAGCCTGAAGCTTTCAGGTTTCTGTCTAGATAAGTATGAAGAGTTAATTCTCTAGAAAACGCAGTCAGGCTAAGGCTGTGGCTTGGCGATAAAGCACATGTAGAGCAATCAAATCCTGGGTTGACGCCAGCACCACACACATATACAAAATGAAACCGCTCAGTAATAATATGGCAAACTAGCTCGCTATTTTTCTCTTAAATTTTCTTTGAAAAATACCCTTTTAAAAAAAGCGTATCATTTATAATCCTTTTTGGCCTTCAAGAGAATTCCGACTCGTGAAAGTTAGATCACAACTTCAATCAACTAACAGTCCAGCGAAATCACACGATTTCACATGTCTATTCCTAGATTTTTATTTCTCTGCTAAGTTCAAGAGTTGGGAATGGAGTCTCACCAGCACGCTGCTCACACAAGCTTAAATTATCTACCTAGAAAAGAAAAGCATGCAGCAACAGGAGCAGCAGCAGCAGAAGGCCTTACGTACCTATCTTCATTTTTGGCTTCCAAAGGAGGAGCAGGGCCCCTGGACTGGCCGAGGGGATCAAACGCAGAGCCTGAGACACAATTCAAGAGTTTAAAATTATGATCCAGCAAAGTTGAAGAGACTCTTGTACACAATAAATTTATTTATTATATGGTATAAGCTCAACAGGCAAAATACTTTATCACACACACAAATATATATATATGTATATACATATATATACATACACACACTCACATACACACACACACACACACACACACACACATATATATATATATAATTTTTTTTTTGGTTTTTGAGACAGGGTTTCTCCATAGCTTTTGGTTCCTGTCCTGGAACTAGCTCTTGTAGACCAGGCTGGCCTCGAACACACAAAAATATTTTTATGGAAACTGTTAAGTTTTTGTTTTTGAGGCAGGATTTCTCTATATAACAGTCCTAGCTATCCTAGAACTACCTCTTGGAGATCAGGCTGGCCTCGAACTCACAGAGAGCTTCTTGCCTCTGCCTCCTGAGTTCTGGGATTAAAGGTATGGACCACTGCCAGCCTGTTAAGATTTTTAATGCACATGAAATGATAAACAGAACTTACAGATTAACAAACAAAAACAAAAATAGATTGCTCTCTCTGTATTTACTTTTTCCCTTCATAGGTCTGTATTTCTAGTGTGAATTCTAAATTATCAAGTATGTAAGGTATAACCCGGGATTAACTTTCTAAGTTTTCTTACTGGTATGATAAACACCATTTTTTTTGTTGGTTTTATTTTTAATTATTTAACCTATATATTTAAAGGATATTTCCACCTTTCATTTTTAAGATCAAATTTAACTTATACAAACCATATATTAGGTGCATACTTCAACACATTTTGACAAATTATAGTGGTGTAACTACTACCCCAAGTGAGCTACAGGACAATGTCACCAGTCCTTTCCTCTTGGTCATCTGTTTGAGCAGGCTTTGCACATGTAGTCCAGGCTAGAGACCATGAGGACACCGTTAGTGTCCAAGTGCTGGGGTTACAGGTATGAACCACCACAGTCAGCTTACCCCTTTCTTTCTCAACGGTACCTAAAATCATGGTGCATCTTGTAATCAATGGCATGTTTGATCTTATTTAAAATGGAAGTGATATGCACATACATCGATGGGGACAGGTGCTAAGGAAATGAACCAACCTCTCAAAGCTGACTTGGAAAAGCCAGCTGCTCTCACTGCTGTCATGGGTCGAGCAACTCCATCCTTCAAAGAACAAGAATCATTTAAAACTTATGAATAAGAACTATATTTATGGACAGCTCTGCACATAATGCACAGCCTACTTTAGTCCTGGTTTTTAATAAATGATTTATTTATAACATTTTTTTCTGTAAATTGTTGTTTTGCTTGCATCTATGTCTGTGAGGGCTCCGGGTCCTCTGGAACTGAAGTTATAGACAGTTGTGGAAATGCCATGCGGGTGCTGGGAATTGAACCTAGATCCTCTGGAAGAGGAGCCAGTGCTCTTAACTGTTAATCTCTCCAGCCCCTTTAGCCCTGATTTTTAGGAACCTGCTCCTCAAGCCTTACTTCTGCATCCCCGTGCAGCAACCCTGTTGCTTTGTCGCTCCCCTCTAAAATTTCAATGCCTCGACCCAGTGTAGGCCCATATTTCTATATGGTGTGGCAGCCAGGCGCTAAAGCCATAGGCCCGATCTGAGGTGGTCACTAGCCCTGCAGAGAGGCTGTCTCTGCTTAACAAGGGGTCAGGATGTTGTTGCTCCTTTCTTTGTTTTTTTTTTTTTTTTAGCTGCTAGAAGGCAGAGGAAGCCTTTATTAACTCCAGACAGGACACAGCTTTGCCAGCACCTTGACTTTAGTCAAGTGAGACATGTTCTAGCCTCAGGACACTGTGATCTATTAATATAAACATGTCAGTCCAAGCTACAAACTTGCTCCAGCAATAGGAAACAAATGGCACAAAACTAAGAAATGCCCTGTAATTTGGAAGATGCATTATAGAGACGCTTATTCAAGCCTACATGACAGCTAGCATACACAGCAGACAGGTAGATGAGAACGTGACAAAACGCCATTCACCTGGTTACCTGGAGGACAGGTCTGGTATATTTTCCTGCTCAGTTTATGTTTTGGTATAAAAGTTGTTTGGATAATAAACACGGGGAGATCTTGAGGAGAGAAGAAGCCTGAGATGCCCTTCTGTAATGACCATGTAAGCTGTGTCTGATTATTCCTTGAGACTCCGTACCAGTCCAGTTAGGGAAAATAGTTATCTAATGTTGGGGTCCACGGGCTCTAACAACCCAGCTAGTCTCCTCTTGGCTATAAAAGAACTAACTAGCTTATCTGTCAGCTGCTCCTGTGCTTCTGGCTGATCTCCCATACGCTACAAGAGAGTCCACAGAAACTGTTGTACAGGGTAGCACAGGAGAACGAGTTCCAGATACTCCAGAATAGCAAAGCATCGGTCTATGTCACTCCACCAGGCTCTCACTTGACACTGAAGTGTACCAATCCCAAGAAAGCATGCTTCTGAAGATTCAAGGCAGCCCAAATGTTACCCCACAGTGTAAAGGTGATACTATATAAGTAACATCCTTGTTAGAATTGTTAAAATACAAGAAGAGGAAAAACTTTGGGGATAAAGTCTAAGTCACAAAATAAACCACAAGGCAGACATACCTGAATAGTCCCTGTCATTGGTCTTCCCATTGATGATGCCAGGGATGTCTTAGACTAATAAACAAAAGAGCAAGTTAAACCAAGTCCTAAACAGCTGCCTAGAACTTTACAAATCAAACTGCAGGCATTTCTCGCTATCTACCCTAAACACAGTTTTTTCCCATCTGCCATTAATAGTGTGGAATCAATTTGTAAAACTCTTAAACAGGGGTCAGCAAACAATCGCCCACCTTCTCCCTTGTGAACAGGGTTTACTGGACTACAGCAAAGCCCCACCCATTTACACACTGCCTGTGGCTGCTTTTGTATTACAAACACCACTGCATGGACACTTGTGACAAAGACGATTTGATCTGCAAAACTGGCCTTCACTGCCTCTTACTGTGAACCAAGACCAAATGTAACTCCATCCTCATACTTCCTGTAGGAAGCTGCTTTCCTACCTCTGTAAGGCATGCTGTGAAGGCAAACGCTCTGGGCCTCTGGGCTGTGAAGCCATTTTGCTGACCTTAGAGTACGTGATCATAAATATTTTAAAAAGCTTCTCCACTTCAGTCTTGCATTTTTCTACCATTCTTTCTTATTTTGTGTAAGTCAGAACATACTTAGGTAAGTTAAACAAGATTAAAAGGATTACTACTCCTAGGGAGTTTAGGACTATTTTCCCCAAACAGTAGAGAAGATAAAACCCAGACATACATCCCTGAAACGTTTTCTTGAATTTCATCTTATCATTGGTTAAGTTCTCATAAACACTGTTATGTTTATATAATACCTAGCTTCATGTAGAACTCATGAATGGAATGTGTACAAGAGTCGGTTATATTATGTAAGAAACAGAAATCAATAACAAACAAGGTCAACAAATTGAAAAGGGCAATAAAATACAATTGTGCAAAAATCAAACTTACCAAAATATTCAAAGCTATTACTCAAATTAGACTTTTTAATATGTGTAACTATATATCTGGGACATGACTTGACAAAGCCCAAACTATTTACAATTCTTGCATATGAACTTACATATATTTTAAGAAGCATCTTAATATTTTCCATAAGAACCTACCCCATATCCAGTGGCTAAGGGTCTGCTGACTGCTGTGCTTGGTATTTTAGCAGTTACCTTGGGGAGGAAAAGGGGCATTGTCAGCAGTACTCAGATCAGACTATGTACTCGAAAATGCAGACTCAGTGCTAAAGAAATGTTTTATTTGGTGGCCCTCCCCCAGGGAAGAGCACACCAACCAGCGGTCTGATGCCAAATGATCATACATACAAATAACATTATATGGACTGAGCAGATTATATTTAAGAATACACACACACACACACACACACGTAATAACAATGAAAAAAGAGCCCATGAATTAAAAGGAGTGTGGGAAGGGGTATATGGAAGGGTTTGGAGAGAAGGAAGGGAGAAAATATAATTACAACCTCAAAGAGAGAGAAAGAGAGAGAAAAGTCATACTTAGAATGATTGCTTAAATACTAGGGAGTTTAGGTACTGAATGAGCTAGAAGGAGACTCGGTCTTCATTTTAAAGGAAAGGGACTTTGGGGTGATCTGAGATCCTAACAAGTAAGTTCAGATTCTATGCTTGCATCCACCACTCATTCAATGCATGCTACATACTACATGCATGCATGTTGTGGTACTGCAGCCACAGACCCCAACAACAGATGCAGGCTCTGGAGTCTACGGGATTGGAATCCCTTTTCTCCCTCACTATATTTACTATCTTTGAGACCAAATGGAGACTGAATACAAAGGATACAAATATCACATCATGCAATTGGAGCTAGGATCAAAAGGGAGCATGTCAAAGTGTCCTCAGCAGGTTAGTCGCTGGACATAACTGATTATCGTTCAAAAAAGAATTCTATTTCTTGCTATTCGGGACTGTTTTACCATGTCTTTCTACTAAGAACAACTAAAAAAGGCAGAGACAAAAATGTTTGTTTAAAGGCAATTCCCAGCAACCACATGGTGGCTCACAACAATCTGTAATGAGATCTGGTGCCCTCTTCTGGCCTGTAGGCATACATGCATGCAGAATACTGTATACATAATAAATATTTTTTTAAAAAAAGAACTTGAGCCTTTATCTTACACCACACACATAAAATTAATTCAAAATATATTAAAGAGCAAAATCTACAAATTTTCTGGGAAAAAATATAGAAGAAAGTTTACAGCCTTAGCCTCGGCGATGATTTCTAGGACATGACACCAAAGCATAAACAATAAGGCAGACAAATGGCACTGCATCGAGCCAAAAGCCTTTCGGTACCAGAGAATATAATCAACATGAAAATAGCCCACAGAATGGGGGGAAAACTTTGCAAATCACGGATCTAAAAGAGATCAACAGAGACTATACTGGTGATCCATTTACCAAGTAAAGTGGTGTGCCACACCCAACACGCTAATACTGCAGACTCCACCAGGGTGTAGAAACAAAGACCTGAGTGGAGCTATGAGTGCTGGGGAAGGAAAAGCTGGCCAGGGGCGTTATTTAATGGGCAGGAGTCTTGTCTGCAAGGAGGCCATTCTGAAGCGCTGTCTCACGACAGCATTAGCAAACTTAGCACTACTGGGTTGCACAAGAGTACGTGTAAATGATTACGATGGTGAATTTTATCACGATTTCTATAGCTTTATTTTTAAGTTGCTTACTGGAGGTCTTCTGCCATGACTGGTTCTCACCGCTTGCTGAAAACCGGTATCATTCTCCAACTCCTAAAATAAAAAGACAAATTCAAGTAAACATGACAAAATTTAAACTCTTCTGATTTATATCCAAGACCCTTTATAATTCATCTTATCACACAGGTGGTTTTCACTAAGATTCTTGCAGCTAATGCTGGAGACTGAACTCAGGGCCTTGTGCATGCCAGGCAAGCACTCTATCAGCTGAGCTGCATTCACAGCCTTATGGTCCTTGGGGGCCACGAGACAACCTTGTATGTCAACACATCCAAATTAGAGAGTAGAGACTGGAACAGCAAAACAAACTGAGGCTGGAGAGATGGCTCACTGATTAAGAGCACTTGCTGCTCTTGTGAAGGACCTGCATTTGGTTCCCACCACCATGGCTCAGTTCTAGAGGAGCTGATGTCCTCTTCTGACCTTTGCAGGCACCAGGCATACACACGGTGCACATAAATACATGCAGGCAACACTCATACACATAAACCAATCAAAGCTTAGGTATCTCTGAGTTATTTGAGTCTTTCACTTCTGCGATAGTTAGCGCTGAAGAGTCCAAAGGCACAGCTACCCTGGTTCAGTTACAGGAGCTTTCTTTCTCATGATCGTCCCTTCTGCTGCAGCCACTGTCATGGTAGGAATTATGAGGTTCTTCATGAAATACTTTCCTACTTTTAATACTTTACTTAATCTGAAGCACATAAAAAGTAACAATCAATTACACCCCAAATCCTCATGAACCAGCTGAATTGGCTAACAAAAGACCAATATAAAAAATGTTTTTACCTCAGTATCATAGGCTGGATTGTAGTCATTAAAACCAGAATAAAGATCGTCCTCATCTGTTTCTGGCGCCAGGTGCACATTTTCCATCATCTGTGCCTATTGAAAAATCAGCAGTATAAAAGCGTGCCTGGTATAAGAATTCACTTTCCAGACGCTACGAACTGAGCCCATAGCCTCACAAGCCACACCCAGACTAAGAAACAATTCTTAGCTCAGTTAAATTCATTTATATTTTACAGCATGTTTTTTTCCAAATTCCCTAAACTGTCAAAACACACATCTACTACCCCCTATATTTGTTCCACATCTTCTATGCAAGTAACAGGCAACGAGAGAGGTTAAAATCAAGTACAGAGGCTGAGTGGTGGTGGCGCACGCCTTTAATCCCAGCACTCGGGAGGCAGAGGCAGGCGGATCTCTGAGTATGAGACCAACCTGGTCTACGAGAGCTAGTTCCAGGACAGGCTCCAAAGCTACAGAGAAACCCTGTCTCGAAAAAAACAAACAAACAACAACAACAAAAAGAAATCAAGCACAGAAAAAATGCAATAATCAATTAAAATATAAGGCAAAAATTATTATATCCCTAGCATTAGTGCTAACTATAAAGACCAACAACACACAGGTCAGCAAGGATGGAGGCAACCAGAATACCTGTCCATCATGAGTGGGAGCATAAGATATTATGACTGTGCAAAATGTCTGCGGCTTCATACTATTAACCTTCTATGGCCTAGAAAGTCTACTCTAGAATAATTTTGTGATGAAAATGAAAAAGTGTGTGCCAAAATATTAATGTAAGAATGTTTATAGCAATTTTATTTATTTATTTATTTATTTATTGGTTTCTTGAGACAGGGTTTCTCTGTAGCTTTGGAGCCTGTCCTTTAGCAAGGCATGCGCCACTACCAGCCGGCTTCAGTTCTTTGAAATTTTATATCAAAATAAAAAAAAAA
>NC_022019.1:7993251-8006595 GCF_000317375.1 Microtus ochrogaster
ACACACACACACACACATACTTGGTGGCTTTTTTTGTTTTGTTTTTGTTTTTGATACGCCTACCTTTGATGACCTGGCCAGTTTCACAAGTGTTTTTTGTTTTGTTGCATTGTTTGTTCGGTGGGGGTTGGTTGTTTTCTGTTTATTTTATTCTTTTTTGAGATGTAACCCTGGCTGGCCTAGAACTAATTATATACACCAGGCTGGCCTCAAACTCTTCAAAATCTGCCTGGTTCGGCCTCCCAAGTGCTTGAACTAAAGACATGTGTCACCATGCCCAATAGAACACTCAACTTTGAATCTCTTGGTGTGCATAGCTGTGGAGCATTTCTGGGTCAATGCAATACTGAACCATGATCACTGTTTTCTTCAGTGATCATGATCTTAAAAGATCAATACTCGGGAGCCGGAGAGATGGCTCAGTGGTAAAGAGCATTGACTGGTCTTCCAGAGGTCCTGAGTTCAATTCTCAGCAACCATATGCCAAAAGGCAAAAGGCAGGCGGATCTCTGTAAATTCAAGGCCAGCCTGGTCTACAAAGCAAGTTCCAGGACAGCCAGCTGTTACACAGAGAAACCTTGTCCTGAAAAACTAAGAAACAAAACAAAACAAAAAGTGTATGAAGGGTTCAGTGTGGTATGAGGGGTCTTTGACTACATCCTCTACACACACGAGGGAAAGACTATGCTAACCATGGCCTCTCAAACCTGAGCATGCTCCAGAAGTTTAAAGGTTTCTTCATTTCAGACAGCCGCTCTCCAGCCCTCTATGCTTTTGATTCAGGAAATCTTAAGGAGATCCTTTGGTGTCTCAGAACATAAATTTATTGGGATTTCTTTGGAATGGAGGTGTTTTTGTTTCTGAGACAGGGTCTTATATGGCCTAGGCTGGTCTTGAACTCATTACATAGCCAAGGCTAGCCCTGAACTCCTGCTTCTACCTCCCAAGAGCTGGGGTGAGAGATATGAGTTATTCTGCCCAGTCAGAACATGAATTTTTTTTGCACATATGGTTGTTCCTGCATGTGAGTACACACATGTGCATATGTTGTATGTGTTGTGGGTATGGTTATTCTTGCATGCATGTGTAGACATGTGGGTATGTGTGTCTGTAGAGGTGAGAGGTCATCCTGGGGTGTCATCATCTACAGGCACTGCCTACCTTGGTTTCTGAGACAAGCTCTCTCACTGGGCCCTGGATAAGATTCAGCCAAGCTGGCTGAGCAGTGAGCAGCACAAGTCCTCCAGTCTTCACTTTTCCAAAGCTAGAGATTACAAGCATGTACCAGCGACTACACTACATTTTTAAAGTGGGATGCTGGGATCAACTCAGGTTCTCATGCTTTGCAGCAAGAACTTTACGCACTGAGCCATCTCCCCAGTCCTAGATTCCAAACAGGATCCAAGTGATGCTGATGCTGCTGGTCCAGGGACCACACAGTTTTTTGGTTTTTGTTTGTTTGTTTTGTTTTGGATTTTCGAGACAGGGTTTCTCTGTAGCTTTGGGACCTGTCCTGAAACTAGCTCTTGTAGACCAGGCTGGCCTCGAACTCACAGAGATCCGCCTGTCTCTGCTTCCAGAGAGCTGGAATTAAAGGTGAGCGCCACCACCGCCCAGCTGGGACCACACTTTCAGAATCACATGCTGAAGAATTTCCTGCTTACAAACCTTTCTGATGTCCATTTAGTTTACTGATAAGACATTGAAACAATCAGCTTTTAAAACTAGACCTCCTTTCTTCTGGGTTACAACCAGATTTAAACACACAGACACACACACCTGGGAGACATCACAAACAGCTGAACAGATCAATACTGGAATACACCAGTTTTAAAGATGCGGAAAGCAAGGTTAGGAAAGATTAAGTGGATTAATTATCCTTTACAAACAACCATGAGTGGCTAACAAATAGTACAACTCAGGGTTTCTAGATTTTCCAAAATGTTTTGAAAATAATTTGGGATACTGTCATCTCGATATTGCCAATGAAACCATTTTGCATGGGAAAGTTCTATATATTTCTACCGCGATAGACAGTACACACTCAAAATGTCAATTGTAGTTTCTTCAAAACTCATAATCAGAGTAGAGAATAAAAAGTCTATAAAGAGCAAAAGCTGTGCCAGGCCGTGGTGGTGCACACCTTTAATCCCAGCACTCAGGATGCAGAGGCAGGCTGATCTGTGAGTTCCAGGCCAGTCTGGTCTACAGAGGTAGTTCCAAGACAGCCAGGGCTGTTACACCGTAAAACCCTGTCTCGAACTACCACCCCGCCTTAAAAAAAAAAAAAAAAAGCAGTGGAATTTTAGGCGTAGAAAGAATTCTGGGAAAACAGTAGGTAGATCCAGCCATCTTTATCTGTGCATCTTTGGATTCAACCAGCTGCAAACTGAAGATACTTGGGAGAAAAATTATCTTTACTAAACATAGACTTTTTTTTTGTTTGTTTTTCCTTTTCACTATTCCCTGAACAATTCAGCATAAAGATTATTTATGTAGCAATGAATATCTAAGATGACAGAGTTGGAAAACGGCTTAGAAACAATGCAAATATCATACCACCTTATACATGTGACTGAGCACCTGAGAAGTTTGGTATCCCGGGAAAGTGGGTGTCTAGAGCCAACCCCGAGAGGATATGCTTTTATCTTTGTGGCTGTGCTTAATGCTTTCTTTTCTGTACTTCTGTATTCGATCCTGATTACTAGGAAATTTCAAAGGTTGACCTGAGGCAGTATTAGAAATATTCGCTGTTATCCACAGTGAAACTCTGAAAGTTTCACTGGTGCCACGGCATCGCCAAGTCGTGTCACTTTGGCCCGGGTCGCCACGCCTGGAGGAGCAGGGATATCCACCCGCTGACAGAAGCACTAACAAAGTACAAAGTGTGGGGCTACAGAAGCGCATTCGCCAGAGCGTGGCTGAGGCGCCACCAGCCCGCCTGTCCTCGCGACCGCACCGGGCAGGGAGCAGGGCAGCAGGGCGGACGGCCACGAGGATCCGGGCCCTTCTCCTACCTCGCGCCTAGGGGAGCGGGCTGACCGCGAGTGGGCCGGGAGAAGACGCGACGCCTGAGCCTCCACAGGCCAGAGCTGGACGCCCAGCCGTTGCCAGGCGCGAATCCAAGGAAGCCGCTCCCACAGTCCTCTGCGCCGCCTGGGCGAGGCCGGAAGCTCAGGACCGGAAGTGCAGGGCTGCCGGGAACTGTGGACCGCGGAGTCGGACGAGCTACTGCAGTGCTTCTCTGTCTTTGTCGCTGGCCGGGAGTTGCCAAGTGCGCTGGGGTAATCACAGAAGGAAACAAAGGTCATGTGACCCTCGAAGCAATCCCATCTCGAGAGCGGGCGACCAGAGCGTGATGGCTGGGTGAATGGAATGTGTCCCGGAGCCACCCACCACCCACGACTTGGGAACCTTGGCTGTTTTCTCTGGAACGTTGCGTCTATAGAGATTATATTTAAAACACGATAAATTGTCAGATGTGTCGGGGTTCTTTCTAAATAAGCTTACTCTGGAGAATTGATAAAAGCAATGTCATGCTAGGTGTGAGGACGCACATCTGTAATCCCATCACTTGGGAGGTGGAGACTGGACGATGGGAATACAAGGCCAGCAAGGAGACGCAAGACCTTGTCTTAACAGCAAAATAATGTTTCCCTCCGGAACAAAAGCCGGGCATGTTGACTTGAAGTCCGTTATAAAAGACAGAGGTTTCCTAACCTTGAATTGCTTGGTTGTGTCAGGAAGTCATTGCGTAGGTAGCATCCACCTTACCGTACATCACGGTACAGATGGAGATGGGATAGGAGACAAACTGTTAGATTGATCAGGGTCAGGTTACGTGGTATGCCTTGGAGATTAAAGCCCGTCGTTCTGATCCAAGTGTTTTGTACCAGCATTCAGAAGGCAACAGTGTTAAGCTAATGTGTTAGCTTGCAAGTGGGATAAATCCTACAGTTACTGACAGTAGCTGGCTACTGCATCACTTCAAGCAAATAGTCAATAATTATATGTTAAATTATATATCACTAAATTATAGAGAATATCATAGAGCTCTTATTTAAAGTTCTGCACTTTAATACAGAAAGATAAAAAAAATTAGAGTCACTGAATCTTCTTGTTTGTTTTTCAAGACAGGGTTTCTCTCTGTATTCTGGACTATGCTCTGTAGACCAGGCTGGCCTCAAACTCACAGAACTTTGCTTGCCTCTGCCTGTGCCCTCCACCCCCAGCACTGTATCTTTTTTAATGACTGCACATCAGTCCCCGTCTGAGAAGAGAACATTATTATATTTTGTTAAAATAGAAGTTCCTCAGGCAACAGATATTTTCGACTTGTTCACTCAATAATTATTGAATGAATTGCCAGGTTTGTAGTCATTCACATATGAAGTGGGGTGAGTGGGAGGCAAACAAGCGTGAGTCCCATGACAGGAGTCAGAGTAAGAGTGAGTTCCGTGCATGAATACGGAGAACACTAGAGGAAAAGCAGGTTTGAGGGGGGAAATGAGTTTAGTTTGGAACACACAGAGTCGGGTGCCTGTAGAATGCGCAAGAAGAGATTCTAAGTAAGCAGTTCTATATAAAGATAAAAAGCTCGGAGAAGAGGGCTGGGGATGTAACAGTGTTAGAACATTTCCTTCGCACATACAAAGCCCTGATCTGGATTCCCAGCGTCGCAGTAAACAAAGCTCAGAAAAGAGACCCCATCTAGAGATACATACTTGGGAGTCATTAATTCGTTTGAAAGATGGTTTGGAAGCCTGTGAGTGAGGGAGATGTATTTTAGGGTAAGGGGAGGTAGAAAGGCAAAAGAGGAAGGACAAGAAAAGGTAATCAGGCTGAGTAAGTATGATCAGAACAGATTATGTGACTATGTATGGAAATGTTCTAATGAACCCATTATATGTAAGCATATAGCAGTTTAAAACACTTCTTTAAAAATCGTAGAACTGGGGGCTGGAGAGATGGCTCAGCGGTTAAGAGCATTGCCTGCTCTTCCAAAGGTCCTGAGTTCAATTCCCGGCAACCACATGGTGGCTCACAACCATCTGTAATGAGGTCTGGTGCCCTCTTCTGGCCTGTAGGCATACACACAGACAGAATATTGTATACATAATAAATAAATAAATAAATATTTTAAAAAAATCGTAGAACTGAGCCTTAGTATTTAGATCTTACAGAAGAAAAGTCCTTAATGACTCTTCAATTGTTAGACATATGAAGGCAAAAATCAGAGAAAACACTGGAAGACAAGGAAGCCAGTGTGCTGAACACGAAGAAATTGAACACACAGAAGGGATGTGGTTGAGGGATTAAGTTTAAGCAAAAGATGTTTTACTGTGTTTAGTAACTTGAAGATCGCCTTTGATTTATCAGGAACTCTCAATGGATAGTAGAATAGAAGCCTGATTCTACAGGGCTAGCTAGTTATTGGGGATTGTATTAATCTGTCTCATGTTACTACAATGAAACACCTGAGGTAATTAACTTTGGAGACATTTATTTTGCACATGTATTTTGGAGGATGAACTTACGAGTGACATGAGTCAGGCTCTGAGAAGAATCTCATGACACATTGGAGCAGCGTGAGTATGAGCAGCTGATCACAATACCAGGCAGGAAGCCACCACTGGGTGTGGCCTGGCTGCACCCTGTTTTCTTCTGTTCTTGTTGATTTTGTTTGTTTTGGGTGGGTGTCTTAGTTAGGGTTACTATTGCTATGATGACACACTATGACTAAAAACAATCTGGGGAGGCAAGGATTTATTTGGTTTACATTTTCATAGCACTAATTATCAAAGAAAGTCAATTCAAGAACTCAGACAGGTTGGGGAGTTGGAAGCAGGAGCTGATACAGAGGCCATGGAGGGGTGCTGCTTACTGACTTGCTCCTCATGGCTTACTCAGTCTACTGTCCTATAGAATGCAGGACTACCAGCCCAGGGATGGAACCACCCATATGGGGTGGGTCCTCCTCCATTAATCACCAAATAAGAAAATTACCTACAGCTGGATCTTGTGGAGGCATTGTCTCAATTGAGGCTCTCTCCTTTCTCTAGCCTGTGTGAAGTTGACGTAAAACTAAGCAGGACAGTGGGGTTTTGTCTTTGAGACACTCTCAGGTATTCCAGGCTGGCCTCAGACTTCCTAAGTAGCAAGGATGACCTTGAATTCCCATTCCCCCCCCCCAGTGCTGGAATGACAGATCTATATCAACACATTTAGTTTTATGCCAAGCTGGGGATTGAATCTAGGACCTCATCTATATTAGTCAAGCATTCTACTGAGCCACATCCCCAACTGTTGTTTTGTTTTTTGATACAGAGTCTTGTTTTGTTTTTGTTTTTTGAGACAGGGTTTCTGGGTAGCTTTGGAGCCTGTCCTGGAACTAGCTCTTGTAGACCAGGCTGGCCTCGAACTCACAGAGGTCCAACTGCCTCTGCCTCCCGAGTGCTGGGATTAAAGGCGTGCACCATCACCACTTGGCATTACAGGGTCTTGTTATGTGTGACCCAGGCTGTTCTCAAACTCAAAACTCATCTTTCCCAACCTTCTACATGCTGGTGTTACAGGTGTGTGCCACTACACTAGCTAGGTTTAGGATTTTATGTCATTCTTTGTATTAGAACTAAATTAGGGTCCTAAGGAAAATTTCTTATTCTTTTTAAGAGCACACACATCTCCCAGTGGCCCCACTTCTTAGAGATTCCACACTGCGTCTCAGTACCACTGCCCTTGGGACAAAGCTTCTAATACTTGGACATTGGAGGGAAAACTGCCTCCAGGCCACAGCAGTGATGAAGAGACTCACAAAGCCTGGCTATGAATAGGAAGAAACAAATAAGGCAGTGGGGAATGGTGAGGGCCTGAGGATAATTTGGGTATCTTTTTCAAGACAGAAGAGATTAGAGTATGTTAATGCTGTTGGAGATAAAACAGTAGAAAGAAGCTGAGGAGGAAGGAGAGATGGCCGAGGATAAGGGGGCTAAAGAATGGCAGAGAATGGCTAGAAGAATCCGTGAGGAAAGGAGCATGTGAACTGTTTTAATCTGGGGACTGGATTGACAACAGTGCTAATGAGATATAGCTTTGTTTTTCTATCCCATGGTCTGGTGTTCTCACAGCCCCATCTTCTTCACTGAGCTTCCAGTAGACATGGACAAGTAAGAGGCAGATGGCAGGATTTGCCCCGGGGTTGAACTTCTGCAGACAGTTGCAAGGAAAGGACAGAAGGGAATATGTTTTAGTGATAGACATGAAGTTTAGTATAAATACTGAAGGAACTGAAGCTGATAGAGCTATTGAATGGTGGGCGGGGTGGGGGGAGTGGAGGAATCATCTTAGCAGTGCAGATGAGGGGTAAAGTGCTTCTCTCGCAAGCCTGACAAACCGAGTTCCTTCCCAAGCACCCAGGCTGGAAGTGGAGAACCAACTTCCGATAGTTGTCCTCTGCTCACATACGTGCTGTGGTACAAGCATGTCTGCACTCACATGCTCACTGGCTCTGGCAAATAGGTGACATTTCGTTTATTGTCATCAGCTGGTGATCAGGCTACAGGTCACCTAAGTGGATGGCTGCTGGGATCACATAAGCTCATTCATTTGGCAGAAGGTGGTAGGGCGGGGATGGGGGAGATGGTCACCTGATTTTGTACATAACACTGACAGCTTCATGATTTGAGGGTCTCAATAATCTGTTGTAAAATATTCCTCACACTGTGTTGTAAACGGAGACTGCTCATTTGTTTCCCGCCGCTCAGACCCAAATAATAACACAGAGACTCTATTAATTACAACAGTTTTTGGCCAATAGCTTAGACATATTTCTAGCTAACTCTTACATCTTAAATTAAACCATTTGTTTTAATCTGTGTATTGCCACGAGGCTGTGGCCTTCTGGTGAGGCTCTGGCTGGTGGCTGACATCTTTCTCCTTTGGCATCTACATAGCATTTCTCTGACTCTACCTACTTTCTTTCTGTATCTCTGTTTGGATTTCCCACCTGGCTGTACTCTACTAAGTCATTGGCCAAAAATTCTTTAATAACCAATGGTAATAAAACACATTCACAACATAGAGAGGGGAATCCCACATCATTTCCCCTTTTCTGTCTAAATAAAAAAGAAAGTTTTAACTTTAACATAGTAAAATTACATATAACAAATGCATATGTATATTTCTTGTTATTAAGCAAGAATTATAGTTATAATATTTAGTTCATTTACATTTGGCAAATTAAGAAAAATACTCTGCCATCTATCCTATCTTTGTGAGTCTAAAGTTTTATATTTAACTTATCTTTTATCATAACTAAGAAAAACTATAACTGTCTTCAACTCTTCAAAGACCCCAGAAGGATATAATATTACCTAAGTAAACAGGTAAGTAAGCAACTTCCAAAACTTTAGGATTAACAGAGAACTCTTGCTGCCTGGAAAGTCATCCAAAGTTCTTTTGTAATGTTGGGGCATCCATCTTTAGGCTACAGGACTTTAGTATCTGGCAGAGTTTTCCATGAAGCAGGAAATTTGAAATACTGTTTCGCCTCTATTGGCAGTTTGTCAGTCACTTTGTTCTGTATCCTGCAGAATATCCGACAGACTCTTTTATGAAGCAGGAACCTTGAAGGAGTGTCTCACCTTTAGGCAAGTTCAGCAGTCATTTTTCAGTGGGTCCTGCATGTCCAGTTTATACAGCATACCATCAAGCAGTCTAGACAAGAGCATTTTCTTGCCCAAATGGCTAACAAACTCCCTAAGGAGCCTCTTCGATGCCCATCATCCTCTTGAAGTAGATTGGTGCTGCCTGGAGCAGATGTGTCTCATTGTTATGAAAAGTCCTAAGTTCTTAAAACATCTAAAATGTCACATTCTATTAGTCTTTGAAAGATCCATCTGTGTACATCTAGAAAACCTAACTGGTTTAACTACAAGCTTGACTATTACAGATGACTATCTATTAACCTGTATTTTTTAATTTTACATTGCATTTTTAAATGAGATGCACAAACACAATACTTTAATCAAGAGCAGAAATATACATATTACAAAACTGACCTTGAATTTGTATCAATAAACCAGGATCCATACCAATGCAAAGTATTCATCTCTATAGAGTATCCCCCTTTAAATATAAATAAGCATTTATAAATAATCATTTAGGGAATTTGGGTGTTGTTTTCTAGACTACTTCCTGATGATTGGGGTGCTGTTAATCAAGTCTTTCATGGGGTTTCCTGTGTGGTAGGTCCACCTCAGTCAACAGTCCTGAAGCTGTCATGGATGTTGGACCACATGGACCATTGCTTCAGGGGGTCTTGTTTGATGAAATCACATTAGTATGGAAAGAATCCACAGCTTTCTATCCTTTGTAGAAACAAAAGTAGTACCTCTTTTCCAAAGCAACATATCCTTAGACCCAAATTTTGAAGTCAAGATACCTTTCAAATATATATTTCAGTTTAGCTAAGCAGCCCATACAACAAAATGTCTCTCTGTACTTAGCTCATTCACAGTCAACAAATTCAAAGAAAACACAATAATATGCATAATCCAGATTCTCTGTGTATTTTCCATCTTTACATAGTTTATTTCTCTTTACACCTTTAATCTATGGCTGTCTATTCTCTGTCTCTTTAAAGACTTTCTTTTATTTTTAGAACTATTTATTTCTTTTTTATAACTGTCTATATTCTTTTTCTTCTCTCTCTCAAGACTATATATATATTTTTAAACACACAACGACCTTTTCAGAGGTTTATTTTTGTCTGAATCTGTCTTTATTGCATATTTGAAATCATTTTCTGACCAGGAGTGCTTTAAAATGGTAAGCAGTGTGGTCAGGGCAGCCCTGAATGCTGGCTTTGCCTCTCTAAGCCTTTCAATATGGCGGAGGTACCTTTACCGCCAGCTCTGGGACTGCTGGGTAAGAACCCCGCTTACCACCTCAACTCTGGGAAGGAATGTGCAGCACATAAACCCTTTTCATCTGAGTAAAAATAAATCTGCCATGCAGCACAGTGTGCAGCCTGGAACTATCTCTCTGCATGGCGGCAGGAATCTGCCATGCTTTCCTGCCTGTGTATGCCTAGCAGACCCCATCCAGCTGTTTGCCCAGGTGGGGGTGCTGAGTGGCAAGCATGTTCTCAGCTACTTTCCTCCTAACCCCAAGTGGGCATACAAGAACCCAGACCCGAAGTGGATGGTATGCCATGCATGTTAGCCCCAGTCGTTCAGGTGGAGACTGCTCATTTGATTCCTGGCTGCCCAGACCCAAAATATCACACAGAAACTGTATCAATAACAACACTGTTTGGCCAATAACTCTAGCATATTTCTAGCTGGCTCTAACATCTTAAATTAACCCATTTCTATTAATCTGTGTATCACCATGACGTTGTGACCTACTGGTAAGGTTCTGGCTGGCGACTGGTATCTTTCTCCTTCAGCAGTGTACAGCATCTTTCTGACTCCACCTACTTTCTCTCCTTATCTCTGTTTGGATTTCCCACATGGCTTTACTCTACTAAGCCATTGGCCAAAACAGCTTCTTCAATAACCAATGGTAATAGAACATATTTACAACATACAGAGGGGAATCCCACATAACTGTGTGAAGATGTGTCACTGATCGGTTTAAGAACTGAATGTACTATAAGTAGTCAGGAGGTATAGGCAAGGACCAGACATACAGGAGGAGAGGTAAAAGCCATGAGTCATGTGGCAACACGTAGATGAATAGAGATGGGTTAATTTAGGAGCTAGTGGGACAAGCCTAAGCTATAAGCTGGGCTTTTATAATTAATAATAACTCTCCATGTTGTTTTTTGTGAGCTGGAGACCCAAAGAAAACTATGTTTCCAGCAATCACTTTTCCTCTCTCCTTCCCCTTACAACTTGGAGGGCTTTGCATCCACCTTCCCTTGCCTGTTCTGTTACCAGGACTTCTTGGATGTTTGCATGGCTTTCGCTTTGGTTTTGCATCTTGCCCTCATGCAGCCGGTTCCACACTACCCTGAGGGATCATGCTCATGTGAAAAATTTGATCACACCCCCTGCTCAGAACCTTCTGTTGCCCCATGGCAACTCTCAATTCCCCGGCGTACCTAGATGTCTGTGATGGTGTTATTGAGCCCCGTGGTCTTACTCAGAATTCTTTGTTCCTGCTAATGGAAGCAGAAAAGGATGCGGGAGTTGTTTGTTTTAAAAGGCATCAGGTAGCTTGGTGAGTTGTTAGAGAGGCTAAGGAGCAAGGCTTGGAAGAACAGAAGCTCAGTGAGGTGAGACAGCCAAATGGTGGCCTAGGAACCAACTGCTTCTGTTACAGAGCCTAGAATTCCTAGCCTACTCAGGGTAAGTTGTTTATCCTACTTAACCTGCTGTTGTGGGCAGTTTCTCTAATGAATACCTCACCACACAGCGTCTCCTACATGCGTGGCACTTTCTGCCTTGCTAATGACAGGGCTCCTTTGTGGGTCCTATGGACCTTTCTCACCATCTTGGCTTTTGCTTCCTGCCCTTTCAAGCTAAGGTCCAGCAGTGGGGAATGAACTGACCAGTTTAGGCTAAAATGCCAAGGTCTTCAAATTAGGAAGTTAAAAGGAGTGTGCGCTCCCCTTAAATTTCCATTTCCCCTTCCAGGGAATCTCTCAGAAGGAAAAGGTGTTCAGATGCTGGACATCTCAAAATGACTGATACCCACAATACCTTTCTGTTGCCTTCTGGTTTGGACATCCTGCCCTGGACATAACAGATCCTTTGTGTTTGCTTTGTGTTATTATTTTGTTTTGATCATTTATTTTTGTGAGACAGAGTCTGTCTGTGTAGTCCAGGTTGCCCTGCATCTTACTGTGGATCTCATGCAAGCCTTGAACTCATGCTTCTTCTTCAGCCTCCCAAGTGCTGGAATCACAGGTGTGTGCCACCATACCTGGCTCACACTTGAGGTCTTTCAAATCAGTGGAAGAGTAACCTCCTATATCTCCAGGGTCCTTTCCTCCAGAGCTTTTGGCCTGGACAGGCCTTTCTCAGTTGGCTTCCATAATCACTACTGTGTTCATTCGCTAAAGTTGCCATCACAGACTACAGAAGACTGAGGTTCCTCAACGAGAGAAATGTAATTTCTCATAGCTCTGGAGGCTAGAAGTCAAGACCAAGGATCCAACATGGTTGACTTCTTTGGAAGCCTCTCTCCTTGTCTTGTAGATGATGACCTTCTTCTTGCCTCTTTACCCGGTTGCTTCTGGTGGCCCTGGTGTCTCTGTGAATCCTACTCTTTCTGCTCTTCTTCCTGCAGTGTCACTAGTCTGATCAATCAGAGCTCAGTCTCTGCACTCAAATCTGAGGTAAATTACGGTGCTCCTCTGTGGTACTTGAGTAAGGTTCCCCACCTATTCTCAGGCATCCTAAATAATTGGTCCCCAGAAGGTGAGACTGTTTAAGAAAGTTTAGCCATACTGGAGGAACTATGTCGCTGGGTCCGAGATTTGAGTTTTCAACAATCACGTCGTGTTTCCAGTGTGCTCTCTCCATTTTCTACTTGCAGTCAAGATGTGAATTCTTGGCTTCCAGCTCCAGCTGCCATGTTCCCTGCCTACTGTCCCCCATTATGAGCCTTAACTCTTTGGAACTATAATTCTCAAATAAACCCCTTTCTAAGTTGCCTAGGTTGTGGTGTTTTATCACAGCAATCCACTGTGAAACTATTACTATAGTGAAACGAGAATCTTAGATACTCTAGACTAGAGAGGGAGACATCACACTCACATAACTTATATGATAGAGTGTTGTAGTGTTTTATTCTATTATTAGTTACTGTTGCTAATCTCTTACTGAGCCTAGTTTATGAATAAAATTTAATTATATGTATAGGAAAAATCATATATATATCACATATGTAGAGTTTGTAGCTATCATTAGTTTCAAATACTACTGGGGGTCTTGGTATGTGCTCGTTCGTGGATAAGTGGATAAGGGGGGGATTATTGTAGACTTTTAAAAAACATTTAATTTCTTTGTGTGAGAGAGAGACAGACAGAGACAGAGACAGAGAGAGAGATGGAGAGAAAGGCCAATTTACAGGAGCAGGTACTCTCCTACCTTGTGTGAGAGATCATCAAGGGGTCCTATATAACTCAGACTGGTCTCCAACTTGTTACACTCCTACCTACCTCTGCCTCCAGGATAGGGCCCATAGGTATGGATCCATTCTATCTCAACCAAAGATCAGAGAGTTAGAACTTGCTTCTTGTTATTGTCAACAGTTCAAATAACAGATGTTATATCCAGACCTAGTATTTCAGGTATTAAGAAGTAGATCTGTTTCTAACACACACACACACAC
>NC_022019.1:8006695-8010541 GCF_000317375.1 Microtus ochrogaster
GAAGTAGATCTGTTTCTAACACACTCTCTCTCTCTCTCTCTCTCTCTCTCTCTCTCTCTCTCTCTCTCTCTCTCTCAGGATCCACCTAAGTTGCTATGCCCTTAGGGAGATAGCAATGGATTCCATCCAGGGAGTGGCTTGCCTACAGAATGCTTTGGTCTAGGGTGTGAGTGTTACTTGTCTTGTTCTGGCAACAGAATGTTTAACTAAGAATGTAGCCTGTAATTCTTCAACTGGTCTGTTCATTTATTTCTTGTATTATGTGAATGCAGTTTTTTATTTTAATCCTACTTTTGGGGTCAGGATATTTAAGCAATTGGAAATTAAACGTGGGCAGTTTTCAGTATCACTGGAACTCCCTCCTGATGCTATACTATGTTTCTGTTTTATTATTTTCACTTGTGTCTTTATTCTCTTTACTTATTTTTCTAATCCCCATGCCCTTACTCCGGTAAGTGATATTCTTGTTGAAGGTGGTCTCTGATATACCACCAACCAAGGAAGGTTTTTAAACAAAGACAGTGTAAGACTTGGAGGAAGGCTGGGCCGTGACCCACAGGTAAGTGTGTTGGAAAGCCTGTTTAAGTCGGGGCTTCTGGTTCTCTCTTCAGCATTACTGTTTCATCACTGTGCATCTTTGGCCAAGTCCTTTCTTGTTCTAGAATCATCTTTTCATCTGTGAAAGGGAGGGGTCAGACTTGACCTCCTGACACCCCTATGGCTTTTGGGTCCTTGAACTCATCTTTCTTTTTACCAGTCAGGAAAGCAGTTTGGCCCAGCAGGCACTTAACTGCCTCATTGTTCACAAGAAAAGGAATTTCTGCAGTTGCCAAAGGGAATTTAGGTCGGGTTAAGTATTCAGGGTGAAGGGGAGTGCTCATTAAAACTGCGAGGAATGTTGCAGACCTATGGAAAAATAGTAAATGTTCGAGTTGCTTTTATAGATGGAAAATGGCTAAAAGGGAGTCTGTGGTGGCTGCTGCCCATGAGCCCCTGAGTGTGCTTGGAGCAAAGTGAAGCCTGATGAAGAGCTCACACTAGATCCCTTCATGGGCCCAGCACACTGCTGCCTTGTTGCAACCTAGGCTTCTGTGCTGTCTGAAGCCAATGAAAGGATGGTCTGTGTATCTTATGTGCAAAGCAAATCTCCAGAACAGGGCGTTCCCCTTTTCTGCTTCAAATGTGTTTGCCTATTAAAAGCCTTAATCCTAGTATAACATTTTTTTTTTTTGCTTGCCTGTGTCAGTAATGGAGCTGCTTTCATGATGATAGAGCAAATTCAGCTTTCACCTTGAAGTAGGATCCGTGAAGGCTAGAATGTGGTTTGGGAAGAAACAGAAATGTCCTTTCCAACCCAAGGTAAACACCCTCTCCCTTGTTCAGCCCCAGTGGCTGCAGTGGTGGAAATGCTGCAGGTCCCCAAGTGGTGACAGTGAACAACCAGTCCCAGGCAGAGACGGCACAGTGGGCCACGAGGAGAGACAGACAGATAGACTCTGTTTTCAAATTCGGGGTAGATACATGTGGGTGGTGGTGGTGGTTGCAGAACCGTGAGAAATCTTTGTCACTATAAGTACATCTTTATCCATTAGCAGCTCCAAAGGGGGCACTTAATCTGTCCTCCGAAACCCCAGGAAAGAAAGTCAAAGGAGGCTGTGGGCAGCTCTCCAGTGGACTGCTTGCTTAGAAGTCTCTAAGCCTAGCTCCCATTTCTAGCACAAACAGCCAACCTCAGAAGTCACCCCAAGTCATGGTGTAATCGTTCCATTTTCTTGATGAAGACTGCACATGTTGAATTAACTTCCCGCCTTTGGATAGATGTCACACTCAGGATGTCCATTACCTACGGACAATTCACCTGCTATTCAGAGCATTCACGCACGTTTAACATATATGTGATTTGACATCGCTTAGTGAATTCAGTGATTACATGGAAAGAAGTCATAGTAATTGTACATGCTGTTAGAAACAGGACTTTCTGATGAAGAGCCACCATCTGTCTGAATATAGTTCCATTCAAGCGTATCAAGTTCCCTAAACAATATTATGATGATCACAGCTTTTGTTATGTATGGTTGGATAGGTTGTGCATTGTCTGACAGGGTCATAACTACCTAATGGTGGTCCTATTTATATCATGGGCACCATAGATCTGATACTTATAATAATAGTAATAGTAAAAACAAAAAAGCAATCTTCCAGAAGATGGCAGTAAAGTATCTTGGTTTGGTTGAAAAGCAAACAAACAAAACACCTTTGATACTGGGGAGATGGCTCCATAGAAGTGCTTGTCACATAAGCACGAGGACTCAGGTTTGGGTCTCAGGAACCATATGAATAGCCAGCTCAGGGCGTGTGTATATGGTCTCGAAGCCTGAGAGGGGAAGATGGGCAAATCCCTGAAGCACACTGGAAAAAATAAGGTGGAGAGCAACTGAGGAAAACACCTCTGATGGCCCCACTCAGGTGCTAGATGTGCGCTCATATGCATACCTACATACATACATGAACATGTGCACACAGAAATTGGGACAGTTGCCGGGCAGTGGTGGCGCCTGCCTTTGATTCCAGCACTGGGGGGTGGTGGTGGGGGAGGGCAGAGGCAGGCAAATCTCTGTGAGTTTAAGGCCAGCCTGGTCTACAAGAGCTAGTTCCAGAAAAGGCACCAAAATAACAGAGAAACCCTGTCTCAAACAAACAAACAAAAAACAACAACAAAAGCAACCATTATTGCAAAGAAAACATATCATGAATCGAGACTGACCAGACTCGAAGTCCATCCATCTCAGGGAGCCTCGATACAGCTAGATCAGCCATTCTGACGGTGTGGGCCCGGGACAACAGGTAGAAGGGACACTGAGACAGGGTGACTATTAGGTGACCAGGAAGGACAGACTGCAGGAGAGAGGATCTAAAGCTAGCTGTTCTTTCTAGTTTTAAGATTCTGCTGTGGATTTAAAAGTGGTGGTAGTTGGGAGTGCAAATACCCAAATCTATAGATGCACAGGACTCTTAAATAAAATGAAGTAGTGTTTACACAGAACCTATGTACATTCCACAAGAATGTCAACGGTATGGAAATCGTTACATTGATTGTTGAGGGAACAGTTACAAGAGAAAAGTCTCTACGTGTTTCTTACAGATGTAGTACTTTTTCAAAAATGTATTCGCCGTGTGGTTGGCTGACTCTGAAAGCATGAAGCAACTCAGCAAAGGCAGAAAATGTTGCTCAGCTGAGATCAGCAAAACTCTGGGTTTTTGAAGTGAACACAGATGAGGAACACATGGGAGACCCTGGGATCATGTGATTCCAAAGAGGACAGGTTCGCTGGGGTCGGAAGGCTCCCACAGCAGAGTGTGCGTGCAAACAGGCCACAGAAAGTCTGAGGGAGGGAAGGCAGGCAGAGGAGCAGAGGGCTCCTCCCAGGCACAGGAGTTAGTTTAAATGACCCAGAGGATCCCTCTAGAGGACCAGTCCATCCAAGCGGCCAGAGACACTACCAGCCTTGAATATCAGCCAGATTCGGAGATCACGAAGCATCCTTAAGGGAAGCAGTGAGCCTAGGACCATATGCCCTCTGTCACCAGCCCCTTCCTGGCCTCCACCTGGACCCAGGGAGAGCAAAGCAGCAGTGAGTGGTGACAGTGGTGGCTGAGAAACAGCCTGATCCTACCTGACTCTCTTTTCTTCCCTCCTTCCAACTTTGGCCAGTGGGGACCAGAGGTTTATCTCCCCAACTGAGGCTATCTTTATAACAGAATTCCCTTTAGGCAACTTCCTCTTCTTCTTCTTCTTCTTCCTTCTTCTTCTTCTTCTTCTTCTTCTTCTTCTTCTTCTTCTTCTTC
>NC_022019.1:8011015-8014923 GCF_000317375.1 Microtus ochrogaster
TCCTCTTCCTCATCCTTCTTTCTTCTTCAGATAGTACATTCTGTCTCTCTCTTTTTTTTTAATTTATTTATTTTATGTCTATGAGTGCTGAAACGGCAGGCCAGAAGAGGACATCAGATCCCATTACAGATGGTTGTAAGCTACCATGCGGGTGCTGAGAATTGAACTCAAGACCTCTGGAAGAGCAGCCATTGTTTTTAACCACTGAGCCATCTCTCCAGCCCCTAGGCTTCTCTTCTGCTCTTTTGTTCCCAGTGTGGCAGGATAATTAGGAGCTCACCCAGGCTTTCCTTAATTAATTCCTCCATTTACTTTTGAAAATAGGGAGACAGCCAGGCAGAGGTGGCTCACGCCTTTTATCCCAGTACTCGGGAGGCAGAGGCAGGCAGATTTCTGTTAGTTTGAGGCCAGCCTGGTCTACACAAGTTAGTTCCTCCAGGACAGGCTCCAAAGCTACAGAGAAATCTTGTCTTGAAAAACCTAAAAAATAAAAATGGGGAGGCAATAGTAGAAGTGGGTCTTGATTGCCTGCCTTTCAAAGCGTGATGAATGTGTTATGCAGAGTTTTTAGATCATACCCAGCAGTTAATGTTGATAAATGGGATCTATAGCTTATGCGCACTCTCTCTCTTTTTCAAGATAGGGTTTCTTTGTGTAGCCTTGGCTGTCCTGGAACTTGCCCAGTAGAGTAGGCTGGCTTTGAACTCACTGAGATCCACCTGCCTCCTGAGTGCTATGATTGAAGGCATGTGCCACCACTGCCAGGCTTCTTAAGTAAATTTTTATTGTTGCGAAACAGACATTTACATGGCTTGAAAAAACTTTTGAGATTTATTTATTTTTATTGTATGGGTGTTTTGTCCACATATATGTCTGTGTACGATGAATGTGCTTGGTGTCCACAGAGGACAGAAGAGGGCTCTAGATCTCTTAGAACTGGAGTTACAGATAGCTTGAGCTGATGTGTAGGTGCTGGAAATTAAATCTGGGCCTTGGGGAGAGTAGTCACTCCTCTTAACTACTGAGGCATTCCTTGGAAAAAATCTTACCACATATCTCACAGCTAACTTTTATCTGATTTTTCTAGTAATTTTAATAATACTATGATACACTAAAATGATGTTATATTTTCCAATGTAGTCTATTTTTTAAGGGTCCCTATCTCTCCCAACAAAAGCATATTTTCCTTCTACCCCACTTTCTCTAGGATCCCTCTCTATAGCCCAGGCTGACCTAGAGCTGAAGTGATTTCTTATTTAAGGTGTGTGTGTGTGTGTGTGTGTGTGTGTGTATTTGAGGCAGGGTCTCTCTACATAGTCCTGGAACCCCGTAGCCCAGGTTGGCCTCAAACTCACAGAGATCTGCCTGCTTCTGCCTCCTGAGTGCTGAGATTAAAGGTGTGTGCCACCACGGCCAGGCCCTATTTTAAGGCTTTAAATTAAACTTGCTCTTATTTTGAGCTTGAGTCCTATTTTGTTGCTCAGGCTGCTCTCGAGCTTCTGGCTTTCCAGAGATTCTCCTGCCTCAGCTTCCCGACCAGCTGCCATTCCAGATCAGTTGCCGTTATAGACCAGCTCCGTTATAGACCGGCTGCCGTTACAGACACGTGCCAATGCTCCTGGCTTGCCTATTTTGAATTTTATTTCACCTCAACTTGTTTGGAAAGCAATGCTCTTTGTCTGCTCTGGGGTCCACGGCTTTGATTTGTCGTTCTATAGGGTATGAGTAGAGCAGACTGTTGGAGAGCAGCTTCGACGAGGATACCACTCACCAGGGTATGGGAGTGGGATTAGAAAAATGAATACTGAAAATTGCCCACGTCTAATTTCCATTTGCTTAAATACCCCTACCTGAAATGAGGAGTAAGATAAAAACTGAATTAACATGATACAAGGAATGAACTGACCAGCTGAAGGATTACGAGCTACATTCTTAGCTAAACATTCTGTTGCCAGAACAAGACAAGTAAGGCTCATAACCCTAGATCAAAACATTCTGTAGACAAACCATTCCCTGGGTGGAATCCATAGTTATCTCCCTAGTAAGAACCTAGTTGAATCCTTAGACTTTTGTTTGAGGTAGAAACAGATCTACATAATACCTGAAATACGAGGTCTGGCTATTAGCCACACCTGTTGTCTGAACTGTTGACAATAACCTTGAGAGAGCAGATGTAAGTTCCAACTCTCTGACCTTTAGTCAAAGCAGACTGGACCCATACCTGTGGGTCCTGTCAGCAGACCGCTTTAAGGCCTGGCAGGTTCCAGGGGCATGGATGCCTTCACCTGCAGTGCCACTGTCAAACTGGAAAAGGAAACAAAACAGAAGAACGCTTTGTTCCGTCCCTTGGTTTTGGAAACAGTGAGAGAAAGCTTTTTTAGGACCGTCTTTAAAGATTAAACCCATTGTGTGCTTAGTAAGGAAAAAAATGAGATGTTTACAATTTAATTGAAGACTAAACTTTAGCATTTGCTAACAAGCTGGTTTGCACAGTAAAAACACAATATCAAGTGAATGAATAACTGGAACTTGAGGGCTACACTGCTGTGCTGGTGGCCAGCATCTCAGGGCTACACTGTTGTGCTGGTGGCCAGCATCCCAGGCTTGAGGGCTACTCTGCCGTGCTGGTGGCCAGCATCCCAGGCTTGAGGGCTACACAGCCGTGCTGGTGACCAGCATCCCAGGACTACACTGCCATGCTGGTGGCCAGCATCCCAGGCTTGAGGGCTACACTGCGGTGCTGGTGGCCAGCATCCCAGGAGCTCAGAGAAAAGAGCAGCCATCACGGATGAAGTGTGGGCTTTCAGATCACTCCTGCTGAAGACAGTCTTGGATTTGGAAAGACTGGAGAGCTCTCTCAGGCAGCAGAGCTATTTCAGAGCCCCAAATCTCAGGCTGAACACATAGTTCAGTGGTAGAATGCTTGCCTGCCTATGCACTAGACCCAAGGTTCAATCCTCACACCCTCCTCCAGCCAAAGGAAACAGAAACAGACAAACAAACAAAAAACTAAAACAAAAACAAAAACAAAAACAAAAACAAAAAACAACTTTACCAGACATCTTTCATCACTTCAAATCTCACCTTCCCAAAGAGGCTTTTGCTAATCATTGAATCCCAAACCATGTATTCTGTGCTGATTACTTGTCTTTGTTTAGTTTCTGTATCTTTACTTAGAAGACACTTAATGAAACTAAGTCTTTATTGGTCTTGCTTACTATTGTTCTCATTGCCTAGAACTGAGTTATCCCATACTGGATACACACAGCCAGGCCTGAAAGTAGAATTAACTGAAATAAGATGAATTTCCTTGGTATTTCACTCATATTTTAATGTAGCAGTCAATACATGTGGCTGATGGCTACCTCACTGATCAACTTCTAGTTGACTTTTACGGAATGTCTGAGGTGATCAGCTTAAAGAAGGGGTAGTTTTATCTGTGCCATCATCTCACTGAGGATCACGCGGCTTCGATGCTCTGGGCCTGTGGCAACGAAGTCCGTCAGGGAGGCAGCAGGATAAAGGAGATCTGTTTACCTCCTGGTAGCCAGGAAGAAAAAGAAAAAGAGGACAAAGCTGGGGTCCCAACAGGCCACTCAAGGTTGTTCTTGTTCCTTATTCAGTATTCTAACTTCCTCCAAGATTCTGCCACCTCTCAAAAGTACCACAGGTTGAGGACCAATCCCTTGGCTTGTAGGCATGTGAGAAACTCAAGATCCAAACTCAAGGGCTGAGGCAGTTGTTCAGTGGCGGAGGACATACTTAGTATATGTGTGTGTGTGTGTGTGTGTGTGTGTGTGTGTGTGTGTGAGAGAGAGAGAGAGAGAGAGAGAGAATACTCTGATTAACATTTAATTCCTTAGTATCATAAAAATGAGGATAGAGATGAAGAAACTGGGCGGTGGTGG
>NC_022019.1:8015483-8019746 GCF_000317375.1 Microtus ochrogaster
TTTTTTTTTTTTTGGTTTTTTGACACCTACCTCTACCTCCTGAATGCTGGAATTTAAGGACTGTATTATCACCACCTGACTGGCCTGGCTAAATCTCTCTCCACTTTTTTAACCCAAGAGGCCTCACCCAAACCTCCTTGACATTGCCTTTGGGCTACACAAATCATTCACAGACATTGGTATCTAGGCTATGCCCCCGTTAGCTCATCAGGCGGTCCAATGATGGGCTTTAGTAACAGCTCACATCACCAGGATGATGCCGAGCTGCCTCCAAACACTCTGCCGGCCAGAGGCTGGGAGGAGGCCTGGCTCCCGTTCACCGTCTCCACTGCGTTACAAGGACCTGACTCTGGTCTAACCTTTTCCAGCTGTTTCCTTCAGGACACAGATCTGAGTTGAACGCAGCATTTCTTTTTTCCTTTAAGCAGTTTATGACCCAGAAGTTCCCAGTTATCTTCAACTCTCAGGTGTGCTGGCTGTTCTTGGTCGCTGACACGACTACATCTGGGCTAGATTCTAGCGGCTGGGCACAACTGGGAAGGATTTTTTTTTTCTTAATTACATTGTTTGAAGTGGGAAGACCCACTTTTAATCCAGACCTTTTGAGTTGGGAAAACAGACCTTTAATTCAGATCTTTGGAGATGGGAGGATCCACCTTTAATCTGGGCCATGCCTTCTGCTGGCAGCCATAGAAAGGACATGGAAGAAGGAAGATGGCACGCTTTCTGCCTGCTTGCTTTCTCTTGCTGCAAGCCCATTCCTTTACATGCAGTAGAGCCTACTTCTTCCGGTTTCCAGTGTGTGCTGAAGACCAGCGGAGACATCCAGCCTCATGGACTGAACTGGGTTCTTGGACTTTCCACTGGGAGACAGGCATTGTTGGACTAACTGGACCAAAGCCTGTAAACCACTGTAAATTACATTCTATAAATTCTGTTCCTCTAAGGAGCCCTGGATAATATACCCAGGGCTTGAGGTTTTATCTGCTGGACTAGTTTTGCACCCTTGATTGGAGTGTGGGATTGTTTGAGTGTATATAGAAAAGACACTTTGACCACATGTCCATTTGCAAAAACGAATTTCCCTCTAAGGCCTGTGACCACTCCAGCTGTAGACTTTTGACCCATCTGTGGGGCCTCAAATCTAATTAAAGAGTAGTGGGTAGCCAGGTGGTGACAGCGCACACCTTTAATCCCAGCACTCAGGAGGCAGAGGCTGGACTACATCTATGAATTCAAGGCCAGCCTGGTCTATAAAGCCAGTTCCAGGAAAGCCAGGGCTACACAGAGAAACCCTGTGGTGGAAAAACAACAGACAATCAAAGAAATAACCTTAACCTCTTCAGAGGTTCCTCTTTCCATATTCTCCACAAGGGGTGGGAATAAGGCAAGGATCTGCTCTCCTGAATCTCTCAGTGGTTGCCTGTTCTTGTTTCAGCTTTGCCCAAACTTCTGACGACGATGTGTTTCCACTTCTGATTGTGGTGTGTGAACACAAAGCTTGTGCCAGACAGTGTGATTCCCCTCCTTCTCTGTCTTCTGTTCTTAACTAAAGAACCAGGAGCCAGGACACTAGACAAGTTCTTTTCTGCCCCCGCCCCCTTTGCTATTACTATGTGAGGCCCAGAGTGGGCCGGAAATCCTGGCTTAGCCTCCCAGGTTTGGGGAGAGCATTTGTGGTACTGCAAGCCCCTATGGGCTTGGAGTTTTCTTTCTTTTTCTTTTCTTTTCTTTTTTTTTTTTTTAACGCAACGCACGTGGCCACACTGCACTCCTCAGCAAGGAGGAAATAAGACACGCAGAGGCTGTGTGGCACTTTACAAGGAATTCAGACGCGTCCTTCCGTTTCTCAGAGTGACATATCCGGAGTTTTCCTCTGTAGGTGTCCCTAAGTACCCGGGCCTCAGTTCACATCAGGGAAGCCAGGCGGCAGGAATCTCACCAGACCTGCATCTCCAGTGTGGAGTCGAAAGTAAACAGTGAAACAAATGTCCTTAAAGTGCCGAACTGGAACTGTCTTAATGCTTTTAAAGGAATATCTTCTTGAAAGCGCCTCCGGGGTAAAGCTTTGCGCCAATTTGGTAGTATACGCTCCTAGGGACACTGTTTTAACGGTTTCCTGTTAAAAACGAAAAAGTAAAAATTGCTCAGCTTAGAAGTGTCCAGTCTTCCCGGTTTCATCCAAGTTCCCCAGTTCTCAATGCTAGATTGAACAACCCTGCGCCTAGTCGCAGGCTCCGCCCTCCTGCGCCTTGGCCCCGCCCCGGAGGTTGGCAGCCAATGGGTACGGCTGCACGAGGCTCGGGCACGCCCACTCTGGAGCCCGATCCCACCCTGGCACCCAGCCCCATTCCGGTTCACAGCCGGCCTGCTCCGCTTTCTCCCTCTGGTTGCTCAGCTGTGCCGCCAGGCCCGGATCTGCCATGGCGTCCCCCGCAGCGGGCGGGGTGGTGATCGTGGGCAGGTAAAAGTCTCAGTGGCGCTGCGCTGCAATGGTTGGCGCCCTGGCAGCGTCCGGAACGCGGGGCCTCGCGCGGGAGGCCGTGGGTGCCTCGGGTGGGCATCAGGCTGTACCTCGCTCTTCCACGCGCTTCGCACTTGCGCTCAGGAGCTGGCCTGGCAGGAGACGCAGTGGCGGCTGTGGCCTGGTGGAGCCCTGAGGAGAGCTAATGTGTTCCTCAAGTCCGTGTGGGTCACCTCGAGGTCCACCTTTGTCAGTGCAGGCTCAGTGTTGCAGGGTTATTCAGAGGTGCCTGACATCAGGTTCTAACCGAATATTAGCTATGATCCTGTCTCAGTGTAGCTCAGGCTGGCCTCAAAATCTCTAAGTAGCTGAGGCTACTTGATCTAATTCTCCTGCCTCTACCTCCCATTACTGGAGTGCCTCCACTCCCAGCTTGAAAACGGTGCCCTTATTTTTATTAAGAACACAGATAAGTGATTTACCCACGATGATAGTAATTGATAGAGATTGGCCTGGGTTGTTAGGAAGGTTCATATGCACCGTGGGGCTAGGCTGGAAAGCCTCGGGAGAAGAACCCTTGAGGAGACACCTGGCTTTCCTTGCTTTTGTGTCTGTGTGTCTCACGGCAGGAGGCCGAGTCACTTTATAGCCCAAGTTCATCCATACTGATCTCTGTGCTCATGCCTCCCTTTTTTCCTTCATTGCTATTTTTTTTTCAATAAGGAGGGGGCGTTTATGTGTACTTTTTATTGGCTAGTGGTCTCCAATTCTATCAACATGTAACAACTTAAGAACTCATATTGGTTGATAGCTATTTGAGAAGTGGTTTCATGTCCCCATTTATGCTTTTGCCCACCCGTTGCCCTGTCTGCAGACCAGTCTCAAGTTCAGGGGTTTTTCTTTGGAACCGTTGGGAGGAAAGTGTCAGGATGGCTCCGGCCATTTTTTCCTCTCACAGAACTGTGGAATTAACTGCACCTTTGTCCTTCCCAGTGGATGCCTGTGGTTGAATGGTCAGGGAAATATAAAAAGTGCCCTTTGCCCTGTGGTGAATTGTGCTGCCTCACCTTCTGTGATAGGCACCAGGGTCAAGGGCCAGGGTTGTTTGGATCTCATGTTGGGAGTTAAGTCTTGTTCCACCTGCACCTAATAGGTGTATCAGGTGGAGAAGTTACTAGCAATCAGTTATCTGAACTCATGGTCAGGGAACTTAGAAGGAGGGGACTTGGGACATCTTAAGGACCACAGGATGACCTGGGGCCATTGGATGTTATGCTTACTTCTAATGAGAAAGTTCTGTCTGTCTTTTGCTTACAACACCCTTATGAACACGAAGTGGCCTCCCCTCACCCTTCCCCACCCCTCTTTTCCATCTGTCTATCCAGCGATCAATCATCCACCTGTCTGTATAGTATCTATTACTAGCCTTCTACTGTGTATCTTGTGTCTATTAACTTTATTTCTGTCTTCTCTGTCACTCTCCATCTCTGTCTTTCAGGGCCCCGTAGGTGATTCCAGGGAACATCCATTTAACAGGTTGTGCCCAGGATGTAAATCAGTTCCTTAAACCTGGACGGAGAGGTTGGCAAGGCCGCACACCTGCACACCTGTAATCCCAAGGAGGCGGAGACATGAGCATCAAGTTCCAGGCCAACCTGGACAAGAGTCCCAAACAAAAACAGCAGCAAAATAGACCTGGCTGGGGTTCACTGTTTTTTTTTTTTTTAAAGCAGTTATACAAGTTTAAAAGTAATTATTTTTTTTATTTGTGTGTGTGTGTGTGTGTGTGTGTGTGTGTG
>NC_022019.1:8019846-8021350 GCF_000317375.1 Microtus ochrogaster
AGAGAGAGAATGAGGAGAGATCATGATCATGCTCTTATGTGGGGCCTGGGGATCAAACTCAGATTAGGTTGCTAGGTTTGCATAGCAAGTGCCTTTACACCCTGGCCCCCTCTTTGGCCTGCCCCCCTCTTCCTTACCATCTCTCCCTCCTCCTTTCATTTTCCTTCAGGGCTGGGGACTGGACTGGGCCCTGCAAATATTGGGTAAGTTCCTTGCTGAGCTATTCCCGAAGTCATTTTCACCCCATCTGATGCAGGACCTTAGTAAGTAATATAGTATGAATGCTATGTAAACGGTTGCTTGTTGTTTAGGGAGTAATGACCAGGAGAAGTCAGCATGTTCCAAAGGATGCAGGGTCTCCCAGTGTCTGACCTGTGGGCATGGAAAGACCTCTGTCCAACCTTGCTGCCTATCCTGGTAGCCACTGTGACAATGTGGACACTGAGTTCTTGAACTGTGTTCAGTTCTGCTCATTGACTGAACTTTAACATTTACTTGACTGTAGTTTAAATTTTAATAGTTGCACATGGCTAAAGTCTACCATATTGATCAAACTGATCACTGCACATCTAGAGCCCTAAGAGTTTGATTAAAAATTTTGTATATAAAATATAACACATATTAAGTATAGAAGATTTTGATATCATAGAACATGGAGTCAAAACTCCCACAGTTGAGAAACTGCCAAATATATTAGCATGCCCACCTATTCCTTCTGTTCCTGAGAGACTGGTAGCTAATATCCAGAGGCCCTTTCACCTAGCCCCTCCCCAGGCAGGCTTTTCTTGACACCGACACCCTAGACTGTGCTCACCTTCATCCATATCCCTATTTATCCAGTTAAACCCAGTGACTGAGTCTCAGTCCAAATCTGAACCCTATCAGGTGAACACAGATGGGGGGGGGATGCTATCTTCTCCTTGGTTTCTCAGCCCCCTTCACACCTTCTCATTTGGTTGCCATCTGTCTGTCTACCCACCGACCCACCCACCCATCCACCCATCATCTGTATATCTGTTATCTGTCTATCATCTCCCCCCCCATCATTGCACTTGCTCATGTGCGTGTGTGCTACAGAGCATGTGTGGAGGTCAAAGGACAATCCTCAGCAGTTAGTTTTCTCTTGCCACTTGGCGGGATCTAGGATTGAACTCAGGTGGGCAGTCCTGTATGCAACCGCTTGTACTTGCTTGGGTCACCTGACCAGCACTGCACTTCCCCACTAGAGGTGGAGCATCCTCCTGGTTATATAACGAGTTCCAGGCCAGCCAGGGCTATCTGGTGAGACCCTATCTCAAAAACAAAAAGCTGGACTGTCCCAAAGCCCAACCCTTTGACTTCTGTATCAACCTTCACTCCCTTGGCAATCTTATCAGTCTCCTTCTTGCAAGCACCCATATTGACATCTGAGGCGTGGCTTTGACTAGGAACCCAGTTCATAACCAGTTATGTGCTAGATCCATACCGCTTTAACATTGGCTTCCCGCTTAAAAAAATTGGCTTC
>NC_022019.1:8024275-8031861 GCF_000317375.1 Microtus ochrogaster
ACTGCGACTTCTGTACTCCTTATTCTCATGTTTACCCAAGTGCAGACATTTCTTGTCTGACTTGTGATGGGGCCGTGTGGATAAATACATCTTAAGGTTAGTCTACAAGGAGTGGAAAATGCCTAAATCCAACCACCCATCTCCACATCCCAGTCTAGTGCCATAGCACACTGGGAAGTGTTAGTTTCCTTAGCGATCGCAGGGCTGACTGGAAGCTATAGTTGCTGCTGCTGCCTAGCATCTTGAGGTGTAGCATGTGTGTCTGTGTGTGTCTCTCTGTGTGTTGCAGCATCTTGCAGTATAGCACAGGATAGCTTTAAACTCAAATCTCACTTGGCCTAGCCTCCTGAGCACTGGTATGCACCACCGTTCCCAGCTCCAGAGAGCTCCTTTTAAACTTTTAAAACCAGTCACTTCACATCGGTAAGCTGAAGCTTTTCATTGGCTACCCATCACACCCAGATTAAAAACCTACCATGACCTCTGAGGCACTGTGTATGCCATGAGACCACCCCTCCTACCCCCTGCTCTGCCTTCATCCTCGGCCGCTCTTTCCTGCCACCTCCACGCTAGCGCTGTCACCTGTTCTCCTGGACCTGCAAACGCACTTTAGCTCTGCCAGGGACACTTCTTCCTGGCAGCTTCCCTCACCTGCACTTCCCTGGTGAGATAGGCCCCGGTGGTGCTTTCTGGTTTCCTCTGCCTCCCAGTCTGCACTCCCTACTCAAAGCCCTTCTTCCTGCGACTTCCTGTTTCCCAGCACTTCCGTTAGCTGGCTGTCTTCTGCCCCCTGTCAGCTCCTTCTGATCAGAGCTGGAATGGCACCTGGCATACAGCTGGCACTCTGCATCGCTCCAGCCAGCTGCCATTGCGCTTGGGTTAGCCCCAGGAAGCACCGCTGACCTTTATCTGGAGTTTGTCACTAGCACGTCAGCTTTTTTTGCTGTCAACAACTAACACTTACCAAGCTCTACAATGTGCCAAGATTACAAAGGTTCCCAGAGTGCAGGAGTTCATCCTGTCAAGCGCAAACAAAGTCAAGGTGCTGATGAGCGCTGCCCTCCCTGCATAGAGCCGAAACTGTATCTGTGGGCTGAGGTGCACCAGAAAGACCTGAACCTCACGGGCCTTGGGGTTTAGACAGAAGCCAGGTCTTCCTTGGACTTGTCATTTGCGGTAGGCACTCTCAGCCACGCCATGCCTGCCTGCACATAGGAGATGCTCAACAACCGCGTTTGCTTAGAATCAGCCCTAGGGGAGACCAGCTTCACACGTCTGTGTCCATGGGCTCCACATCTGCAGATTTAACCAAACCTGGACTGACAATAATTGAAAAAAAAAAAAAAGCCTGACTTCTTTCTGTGGCTGTCCTCTAAACCAGTGGTTCTCAACTCCTTTGGGGCTGAGTGACCCTTTCACAGTGTTTGCCTAAGACCATTGGAAAACACAGATATTTACATTATGATTTATAAGAGTAGCAAAATTACAGTTCTGAAGTAGCAATGAGGTAACTTTATGGTTGGGGGTCACCACAACATGAGGAACTGTGTTAAAGGGTCACAGTACTAGGAAGTCTGAGAACCACTGCCGTAAACAGTGTACTATGGTGGTCATGTACAATAGCACTTTCTTTGTGTAAGTTATTTACAGATGATCAAGGCAGGATCTGTAGATACGGGATGATGGGTATAGGTTCTGTGCAAATGCTATGCCATTTTAGGTAAGGAACATGGCTACCTACTGGGACATGGGAGGAGGGCCCTGGGGCTAATCCCTCACAGACGCAGAGGGCCACTTCATTCACTGTTTTGGTATCAACACCTCTAGCTTGTGACAGTTATTTAGACTTTCCTTGTTCGTGGTGACCTAGACAATTTTGAAGAACAGCAGGCAAGAGGTTCAATTCTGTTCGTTCTTCTAATACTTTGCCTGATTAGACCGACAGTGGGGGAAGGGTTGAGAGGTCAAGGGTCATTCTCATCACGGCACATCCTGGGAGTGAACTGTTGGTTGACTCACCACGATTGATAGTAACCTTGAGCAACCTGGCTAAGGTCCTGTTTGCCTTGCTTCTCTGCGGCTGAGTTGCTCCCGTTTCTTTTTTTTCTATACTTTTGAGAGTGGTTCTGCATAAGTTGCATTTAGGGTGTGGATGGAGGGTGGATTAGTCAGGGTTCAGATCTGATAGAATGAATATATATATTTTATCCATCATTTATATAATTTATTAGAGCGACTTATAGACTATGGTACAGCTAGTTCAGCAATGGCTGTTTCCCAATGAAACATCCAAGAATCTAGTGGCTGTTCAGTTCATGAGGTCATCAGTATACGCCGGAATCCCAAAGAAGTAGACTCTACTCCCAGCAAGTGAGAGAGAGGGCAAGCAGGCCAAGAAAGAGAGCTTCCTGCTTCCGTGTCCTTTATGTGGGCTGCCTGCAGAAGCTGTGACCCACATTAAAGGTGGCTCCTCCCACCTCTAAATTCTGGATTATAGCGTTCCCAATTCAAAAGATTCAGTTAAGGAAATCCCCTCAGAGGTGCACTCAGCTGCCAGGGTGTTGGCATTTCAGATGTAGTCAAGTTGACCACCCAGAATAGCCATCACAGTGCGACCTCGTGTCCCCAAGGGTGGTGTGGCTGCATGAACCATTGGGATTCTTTCACAGGGTGCTTTTGTTGATTCCTTGCTATGTAACGTCATTGTCTTGGTCCCTGAGCACTCTCCCTAACGGTTCTATGTGTCCTTTCGACGTGCTGGCTCAGGCAGGCACCTACCTTAGCCCTTCCTGGCTTTCTGTGTTGCAGACTGCTCTAGGGTCATCTTTATTTTGTGTGCTCAGTCCTAGAAATATTCATTTCTCCAAGGTGTTCTGCTTCCATTGATTGAAGAGTGGGATTAGAAGCCGATTTGGACCTTAGATGTGTTCTGGACTTTTCTTTTTTGGATACATAACTTACCATGTAGCCCATGCTGGTCCTTAACTTAAGACTCTCTCATCTTGACCCCCAAATTCTGGGATAGCAGGTATATATATATATATACCATGCACCCAGCTGTGTTTTTTTCTTTTTCTTTCTTTCTTTTTTTTTTCAAGACAGGGTTTCTCTGTAGCTTTGGAGCCTGTCCTGGAACTAGCTCTTGTAGACCAGGCTGGCCTCGAACTCACAGAGATCCACCTGCCTACCTGCCTCCACCTCCTGAGTGCTGGAATTAAAGACGTGTACCACCACCGCCTGGCTCAGCTGTGTTTTATAACTTTGTTTTTAGTCCTTTGGAAATGGTGACTTTTTGTCCTTTGACTTTCAGTAAGTCTGGAGGGGTGGATGGGACATAGGGCAAAGACTCGCCCAGGTCATAGCTTATCTGGTAAAGTGCTGCCTAGCATGGGGGAGACTGTGGGTTTGCTTTTCACACAAAAGCCTGGAGTCCCAGCACTCCAGAGGTGAGGCAGGAAAATCAGGAGTTCAAGGTTTCCTTAGCACCCTGGCCAGCCTGGGCTGTTTCAGGAGACCTTGTCTGGAAGCAAGGGAAACAACAGTTAGATCTTGGGGCTTTTCTTAGAGAAGCTCACACACATGCTCTTTGGTGTGTCTTTCTTAATGCCTTTTTCTCTCTGTTTAACATTTTAACCCTTTTTAAAAAATTATTTAACTTTTATTTTATGCACATTGATGTGACGTTGTCAGATCTCCTAGAACTGGAGTTATAGACAGTTGTGAGTTTCCATGTGAATGCTGGGAATTGAACCCAGGTCTTCTGGAAGAGCAGCCAGTACTCTTAACTGCTGAACCATCTCTCTAGTCCTGCCTTTCTTTCCCTTAACCACATTCTTGGAGTCTATATTAAAAATATTTTTGATAAAAATTCTTATTCTTCTTTATAAAAACAAATAAAACCTGAAACAAAGAGTAAGGCCCCTGAGTTGGACCTCTTGGCTTCATCTCCTTGTCACAGGACAAGCGGCCGGGGATTCCTCCCTTGTCACCGCCCTTTCCTCAAGCATGGAAGAGGAACTGGTAGCATCTTCTGTCTAGAGCATTGCAGAGACTAGCAGAGGGGGACTCGAAGAGTGTCTAATGGTGTTGGCCCCCTGTACCATGCTGGATGTAGTGAAAGTGGGCATCATTGGCTGGGGGCAGAGGGCGGGCAGGGAAAGTGCACTTGTCCCTCAGTATTCATGAGTGAGGGCTTCTGTGGTCCCCAGACGGTATCAACATAGATGCTCAAGTAAAAGTGGCAGTGTTGCAGAGGTGACACATTTTCCCTTTCAGTCCTTCTAGGTGTTGTGTGCTACACAATCCAACATAAAGGCTGTGCCAACTTTCAGATATTTGTTAAATGTTATAAGAATGGGATGTTGTATCATTCTTATAGTGCTTTATCTGAGACATGAAAAGTGATTAGATCAATAAATGACTTGAATCTTTTTTTTTTAATTTAATTTTCTCCCCAGTGGACTCATTGGTCGGAGCTGGGCTCTGCTGTTTGCCAGTGGAGGCTTCAAGGTGAAACTCTATGACATTGAGCAGCAGCAGATAACAAACGCCCTGGAAGTCATCAGGTAGGCCCAGCTCGCTCACACATCTGGAGGTAATCAGATGGCCCTGTTTCTCTCCATCTGTCTCACTCATCAGGGCTGTGACTATCTGTCCCATAGGGGCAGCTCTGCAGCTACTCTGAGGCAACCAAGGCCAGGTTTAAGGTTCCCTGGAAGAGAGCGTGAATCTAGCAGTGAAGGGGTTCTCTTGGTGAAGAGGGCCTTTACCTTGGCAAGCGAGGGAGGGGTGGAAGAGCCCAACGCGAATATCAGCCTCGGTCCCTTTTTACAGCTCCTCAGGGTGACGCTGATGCTGGCAGCACTCCCCTTAAGCTTTTAGAGATGTTTTAGACTCACAGCAAAATTGAGAGGCAGGTATAGCGATTTCTTCTATGCCTCAAACTTCCCAGAATTCATTGTTTCCCAACCTTCAACATTCCTTTCCCACAGGAGATGAAACTGCCTTGATCCATCATTGTCATTAGGGTTCTGTCCTGGTATCGTGAATTCTGTGGGTTGCCCCCTCGTGTGTGTCCACTGTTATAGGACCATGCTGACTCTTTCTACGACCCGAAAAATGCTCTGTTCTCTGCCTGTTCCTACAGCTTCCCCCAGTCCCTGGCAACCACTGATGTTTTCACTGTCTCCATAATTGGTCTTTTTCGAGCTAGTTTGTAGCTCTTTCCGGTTGGAATCTTTCATTTAGTAATGTGCCCTTAAGCTTCTTTCATGTGTTAATGACACACCACACTGAACCCTGACCAATAGTCCATTGCCTGGACTATCCATTCTCTTCTGAAGAGTGCCTTGGTTGCTTCCAAGTTTTACAAATTGTGAATAGAGATGCTATAGACGTTCATGTGCAGATTAGAGCAGGCATGTTTCAGTTCCTTTGCATAAATACTGAAGATCATGACTTCCTGGATTCAATGGCAAAAATACATTCGGTTTTATAAAGAGTCATTGCACTAACTTCCAAAGTGGCTGTACTATTTTGCACCCTCACCAGCAGTAAATTAGAGTTTCTGGCGCTCTGTATCCCTGACGGCAAATGATACCATCTTGTTTTTGACCTGCTGATGGCATATGACTTTTCCATGATTTTCTGCCATCTGTAAATTCCATTCCTTTCTTCTGTGCTGAGGATTGAATATAAGGCTTTGTATGTGTAAGCATATGCTCTACCATTAAGTAGACCTAATTTCTTGACTTCTTCCCATTAAAAGCATGTTTCCAGCTAACAGGTGAACCTAAAAGTTTTTCATTTGCGGTTACTCCCTGGTGCATGATAATTATTCCAACTCAGAATCCTACCTACAGATTTTGTAAAGTGACTCTTCAGAAATTCTGGCCCCCATATTTCTGGGAGTAGAAGTCATCAGGGAATATTTAAATACATTAGTAGAAGTATATTGATTGGACACCCTCACCAGAATCTACAGATGCCCAAGTTGCTCGTAGGAATGTGGCATAGCATCTATGTTGAGCCCACTCATCCCATGTCCTTTCCACCATCTCTAGGTGGCTTGTTACTCCCAATGCAGTCCCCATGCTGCAGAAGTAGCTGTGCTGCATTATTAGGGACAATGGCAAGAAAAGAGTCTGCTCATGTTCCGTGCAGATGAGAAACAGTTTCCTGATTATTATTTCCACCCGCAGTTGGCTGCACCTGAGGACGCCGTTCCTGAAGACGGGAGGAACAGCAGCGCTTTGTCAAAGCCATCTTCTGGTCCCACCTGACTAGTTTACATAAGGGCTTTGTGGACCTTGCTTTGGAAACAGTAGCTGGTCAAAGTGTCATTACCAGAGGTTTTAGCGTCAAAGCCTGGGCTTTGACCGCCCCACAAGCTAGGCTTAGTAATGCATCCTGACACATCAATTACAGACACAAGTTACAGTGGAAAGCAGAGGAAGGAGATTTGGTCAGTGTGTCCATATGGGGAAGAAGAACAGATAAAAAGTCTAGTGACCCCCAAGTCTGTTTTTGGGGATCCTAACATAAGGCTTAGGTTTAAACGAGGGTAAGTGTTATACATAACTGAGCAGTCCTGGTCGAGGTGTGGTCCCGCCCATCACCGAACTTTGTCACCTAGCTTCTGGTCCTGCAGGTGGCCTGATGAGCTATCGGAATCCCAAGTCAGTTCCTCTTTGAGCTGGCTCCAGGCTTCAGCCTTTTCCTTCCCTCAGCATGAGGTTCCCAGAGAAATTTTAACTTTTGGAGATCTGTTGTCTCAAAGTCTAATTGCTGAGTGGAGAAATAATATCTCCTCCCCCCGGGGGGTGGTGGTGGTTATAAGCCTTGGTGTTGTATCCTTGGATGGGGACAGCTTTTCAGCCGGCAGAGACTTGTCCCTGGCTTTCTGGTGATTGCATTTGTGGTTGGTGGCCCTGGAGCGGAGTGACATTAGCTTCAGAACTGTCCTAGTGTTACTGTTGGCTTCAAAGGGCCAAAACTGCCGGAAGCCAACACACAGGGAGCGCTGCTGTGAAAATGATGGGGCAAAGGCTTTTGTGGCCCCTGGCATTTACCTGCCAGTTTTGTGGTGAGTGCCCGCTGCTCTAGGGGGAGGGCACCATTAGGTTTGAGCTGTACATTTTGTTTTCAGTGATCTGCATTTATCAGTGTCACCTGAGCTCTGTGCCGGTCACTACAGATGACAGGTCTTGCCTCAGGGCTGGAGAATAGGTTTCAGTAGGACCTATGACTCATCTTGTAGCCCAGTGTAACGGATTAATTAAAATGCTGCAGGATCCCCTGTGGCTGCAGCGGAAGAAACGCTGCAGGTCACCGAGGGGTGGCAGAGGGCAGCTGGTCCTGAGAGCAGCCAGTCCTAGGCAGGGACTGGCACAGGTTGCTGAGCAGTGGCAGTAGGCCATGTGGCCTCAGGCAGTGAACAGCATCCCGGGAGCAGCCAGTCCCAGTCAGGGACAGCGAGGCTCCCAAGTGGCTCAGTGGTTAGAGCACTAGCAGGAAACACCCTGGTGAGCTGGCCCAGTGGTTAGAGCAGTAGCAGGAAACACCCTGGTGAGCTGGCCCAGTGGTTA
>NC_022019.1:8031961-8040686 GCF_000317375.1 Microtus ochrogaster
TAGCAGGAAACACCCTGGTGAGCTGGCCCAGTGGTTAGAGCACTAGCAGGAAACACCCTGGTGAGCTGGCCCAGTGGTTAGAGCACTTGGCTGCTCTTTAAGAACACCTGTGTTGACAGGCCCATCTCATGCAGCGGATAACTGCGTGTCAGTCTAGCTCAGGGCACACAGCCCCCTTCTGGCCTCTTCAAGTAGGAGCGTTCTCTCTCTCTCTCTCTCTCTCTCTCTCTCTCTCTCTCTCTCTCTCTCTCTCTCTTCTAGACAGTCTTAGAAATCCCTTGTATGTTAGATTGAGCCTAGGCCAGTGTTCTTGAGCTCCGGGCCCCTCTGTGTTTTCAAAGATCTATTAATCCTGGAATTTACAACCTTCCTGCCTCTTCTCACAAAGCACTGAGATCCCAGGTGTGCACTCCCTTTCTTGGTAACTAATCTTAAATAGCAGAACTAGCGCACATTGATTTGGAAAATGTAAAACAAATGGAGAATAGGAGTTGATTTTTTTTTTTTTTAATATTAAGACATTAGAAGCTAGGCATAGTGAGTGGCTCACATCTGTAATCCTAGAATTAGAAGAGCTCAGGCAGGAGGATTGTGGTAAATTCCAGGTTAGTATGGCCCACAGAATGAGATCCTGGCTCAAAAAACAAAACAACAAGACATTAAATAAATTATAATTATAACTCATGCCATGTGACAAGGAGATCTGAGTACCTGGGGAAAACATGTCATTTAAGACTAATCTTTTCCTAGCAGGGAGGGAGGCACAGTGGGGAACTTGTTACCATCTATGGGAGAGGCCTTGCCCGTGCCTCCCTACTTCACCCTTGCTCTGCTCCGAGCTCAGTAGTGCTAGCTCTCAAGGCCTTCAGAGCGAAGGGCGTTCAGAGCACTTTATGAAGAGCAGCTGAAACCCACTCAGCCGAGTGCCAACCCTGCCTGTAGATCAGTGTGTGTTTATTTCTTAGAATTTGCAGCTTGTTGAATTTCTCCAAGTTCTCAGGCTCCGGATCATGATTTGCCTGTGCACCCCCACTGAGGTATGAGCATGCTGTCTTCATCTGTGATCGCTGTCTTTGGGTGACATCTCCATTTCTCATCGGCCCTTTTCTACTCTCTGTGGTCACCGGGACTCAATTCCCTCTGCCAGCGTCTCAGCTTTTTATACAGATAATAACAGTTAATAAACTGCTGAGGTGATCTCTGAAGCAAGGCCCTGTCCTCTGGCTCCTGACCACTGACGCTGTTTCTGAACTCATGCCCTGGGGGCGACCCGATCACTTGTTTTTTGGCCTGAACCTCATACTAAGCTGTCCTCCCACCCGGATTCCCACCCAGATTCCTCTGGATTTGTCTGTTTTTCTGCTTGGGGAACGTTTAGTTTTCCCACACCTGGTAGGCCAGAGCAGCTGGGATAGTGGGTGAGGTGTGGTGGTCTGTGCCTGGCATCCTAGCACCCAGGAGGTGGAGGCAAGAGGATCAGGAATCACTGTCACAAAACAAAATAAAACAACAACACAAACCACTCGCTAGCATAGTGGGCCACAAAACGGCCATAAATTATTGCCTGCCTGTTGATACCTCCACACATTTTTTTTTCTTGTTTTGCAGTACTAGGGATTGGACTTGGGGGTTCATGCCTGTGAGGCGAGCATCCTTGGTGGTCCCTTTGCAGTGTAGTTTTTGTTTTGTTTTGAGGCAGAGTCTCATTGTGTAGCCCAGGGTGGTCTTGGCCTCCTAAGCCCAGGAATTACATGCACGTGTCAGCCCAGCCGGCCCTGGCATTACAGATGTGAGCATCATCCCAGCACAAGGTGACTTTCTTCTCTGATCTTGGACTTGGGCCAGGACATGTGCACTGGCCAGTGGGGCAATATTAGCAGTGACTCAGCAGAAGCCTGGAAGGCACAGTGCATCAAAATGTCCACAGTTGTCCACTGTGACTTCCTGGGACGACCCAGTGCCAAATGCTAGGCACAGAAGGGATGCAGCCCCACCAAGATGGCTGGCCCAGGGACCGGGACAGGACACATGGGGACTAGTATGCCTTCCCTGGCTAGGCTTCTGCTGTCAGCAACCACCAATGACTTCGAGGCTTGGGGACTGGTGGCCTCGTGCTGCCAGGAGAACTCTCCCTGCCCCAATCCATATCATCCACGGGTGTTCCGTAAACAAATGTGTTGTACAGAACATAGCCCCTTGTCACGCCCCACCTCGTCCAGCAAGGATGATGCACCGGAGCTCTTCTCACTGCAGTTTATTCCAGGACTTAATTCACTTTCTCTCTCTCTCCCTTTCTCTTTGACCTCTCTCCCCGGGCAAACCTCTCTCAGCCCTTAAGTAGGCATGGGCTGCCAACCCCGGATTGCCAGGTGGGCACTGCCCCTAGGCCCACGCATATGCAAGCAGCTGATAATCATTGCGTGATCACAGCATAAGTCAGACTTTAGCCATAGGAGTTGATTATACATCTCCATCAGGTGTGATTCCATGCAGCTCGCTACAGCCCCTCGCTTTTGTGTTGGTGTCTGGAGCCCATGTTTACCGTATGCTGGCAGAGCCCAAGGTGCCACCCCAGGTAAGGGAGATGGCTTAGTCAGAGGAGTGTGGCGAGCGCACCCGAGGGTTGGTAGTTCTAGCGTACCGTGTGTGAGGGAGTGGGAAGGAGACGGTGCAGCATAGGCTGTGGAGGTCAGAACCCAAGGAAGCAGAGAAAGCATCATGTGGAAGGAAAAAATTACTATATTTCTATACGTTGGCTACACATGGAAAACATAAAATCTATTATCAGAGAGTATAACAAGTGTAAATATAGTATAAAGTATATATATACTTTATATATAACTATATATATAGTTTATGTGTTTTAAGAAAGGATAAATGTAAGACATCATAGATGTATTCATGGAGGGATAATATATCTAATGTTTGTGAGGAATACAAAATAAAGTATGAGCAGGTGGCGTGGCTGATGCAGTCTCGTCACAGAAGGACACACAGGGTGCAGGCCCAGGAGTAATCTGAGCCTGGTGCTTTAAGGTCCACAGTCAGGTTGTGGATTCAGTTGGGTCAATCCACCCCGGTTATCTGGGTGTTCACAGGTTCTGCTCTTACTTGGCTGCCATCGTGACAGGTTAGGCGATTGCTTCACTTCCTTTGCTTGTTTTTTCTGCTCAAACAGAGGTAGCCTGAGTTGACCTGCTTTGCAGCAGCTGCATGTGAAAACTCGGGCAGGAGTCTGAACGTCACGGCTGGCTCTAGACAGCGGGCTCCAGGTGATCACTATTCCTGAACCTTCTGAGGCCAGGGCGCTTGGATATGAGCATGCTGACGGCAGGACAGGGCTGTACAGGCTTAGGTGGTACTGAAGATGTGGGCTCAAGAATGGCGTCACTTGGGCCGGGCCTGGTGGTGCTCACCTTTAATCCCAGCATTGTGAGGTAGAGGAGGGTAGATCTCTGAGTTTGAGGTTATCCTGGTATAAGTAACAAACAAGTCCAGGACAGTCAGGGCTACATAGAAGGATACTCTGGGGACAGAGAGATGGAGTACTTGCTGCACAGTCATGACAGCCTAGCTTTGGATCCTAACTCATAGACCAGACACCAAGAACGTGGTCTTGCCTATGCCTGCTGCCTTAGTGCCATGGTAGTCTAGAGACAGAATTGCGGGGACCTGCCAGCCTTGCTGAAAATGTGAACTCTAGATCCTGCCTGGAATAAGGCAGAGTAAGAGAAGGGTACCCGACACCTGGCCTTCACATGGAACTCCCCCCATGAATGAGTAAATAAATGTTAAATAAAAAGGACTTTTTTTGCAGATTTTTTAAACACCCTTACGTTACAGTGATAATAGTTTACATTCTTTTTCCCTTCTGAGATTGTAGGTTTTGAGACAGTCTGTCGTGTCCCAGGCAGGCCTCAGACTTGCTGTGTACCTGAGAGTGATGATAATGACTTCTGATCCTCCACCTCTTGCTTTCCAAAGTGCTGGGCCCACACCTCAGGATTGGAACGCCTGCTTTTTTCCCCTGCATCTTGATGTCCGTCTGACATCTAGTGGTAAATTGGTGTATTGCAGTCATTGCTAGCACATTATCAGGTCAACCCTGCAAAAGTGTGTTAGAGTACTGTTACAAACAAGTACTTTTTAATGGAAACAGCTTGACCAAAAAAAAAAAAAAAAAAAAAGGAAAAGAAAAGAAAAACTCTGTCATGGAATTTTGAGACCATTAAAATAGAGAAGAAAACAACGAGAAGAGAATGAAGGCCCAAATTGAATGTGGTTGCGTATGCTGTGTTCTCTAGTGCTCAGGAGGTTGAGACAGGAGGATCCTGAGTTCAAAGACAGCATTAGACAAATAGGGAGGCCTGCATAAAAAACCCAGCTCCCGTGTGCTGACAATCTACTACTGGTGCCCATTTCCACCTGTGCCAGGAGAGAGACCCATACACTGTCCGACCCATGGCCACCTCAGGGTTGTTTTCTGAAATGGATTAGTGTATCTCTTTCTTGTTGCTGGGAAAAATACTTGAAAAATCAACATCAGCAGGGAGGGTTTATTTGCTTTACAGTTTAAGAAAGGATACATAGCCAGGAGGTGGTGACTGATGCACAGCTGTAATCCCAGCACCCAGGAGGCTGAGGCAGGAGGGTCTCTGAGTTCGAGGTCAGTCTGGGCTATGAAGTGAGTTCCAGGACAGTTAGAGCTACACAGAGAAACCCTGTCTCACAAAGAAAAGATACAGCATAGCATGATGGGAGGCATGGCGGCAGGGGTATGAGGCATTTGGCCACCTTGGGTCCCAGTCAGGAAGCGAGGAGAGATTATGCCACTGACCATCTTGCTTTCTCCTTCAGTCTGGGCCTCCAGCCCATGGGATGGCACTGCCCAAAGTTGGGTCTTCTCTCCTCAGTTAAGCTTTTCTGGACACACCTTCGCAGACCTGCCCAGAGGTGTGCGACGGGGTGATTCTAAATCCTGCCAAGTTGACAGTGTAGATTCATCACCACATGGAAACCCTTTGCTTAAAGATAATATGGAAGCTTATTTATATATTTTGACACATCTTTTCCCCCTAATTTCCAGTAACAGAAGGTACTCTCTTTATACCTAAAACCAAAATCAAAATGATAGTTTTCAGAGCGAAGAAACCGAAACTAAACAGGTCACAGCCCCGATGCCATGAGACTCCCTCGCTCTCAGAGCTGCCCCTGCTCTCCTGAGGGCTTCCGCTCCAGCAAGGCTAACCGCATCCAGTTACAGAAAAGCAAGGCCACAGGGTGCCCTGAAGATTACGAGGACCACGCAGATGCCATGTGCCCCTCTGTTGGTGGGAAAGAATGCCTGCTGCTCCTTGCCCACGCAGCCTTGGCATAGGTCTGGCCATCCATATGTGAGATGTTGAGGAATCCGATCCTTAGCTGTACCACTTTCAGAGAGCATCTAACATGGAGAGCCCACTTCCCAGACTCCCTCTGGACTGCCCAGGGAAAGCTTGACCCCTGTGTGAACTCTGTCTGCCACCCTCTTCCTGAGATACCCATGGGTCTTGCAGTGTGTGGCCCCCTCATTTCCACAGACCTGGCTAGATCCCCTGTGGTGTGTCCCTGCTGGCTTTGGGATCAAGGACATCAGAGGCTTGAAGACAAAAATGATTGCAGAAAGGAATGTCACATGTGACCTTACTTAAGTGTTGAGAGTAGAATGGTGGTTACCTGAGGCTGGAGAAGAGGGAGAGGAAGGGCAGGGGTAGGGGCAGGATGAGCAGTGGGGACCAAGTGTCCCATGTGCTGTACAAGCTATATTTTTCAGAAACCTAGGAGAGATTTTGAATGTTTGCAAAATGTGAGATGGCTATGTGCTGTGATTTGGCCATTAGACAATATGTACCCGTATCGGAACATCACATGGGACTCTATAAACGCACAACATTTTGATGTATGTCCTCTTCAAAAGCTGAAACCTGTGATGTAAAATGAACTAAAAGGTGTAGTAATAGGAGCGGTGGGCTGTGTCCCGCCACCCAGCCCCCCGCACGGCTAGCTTTACCCGAAACAATTACACGAACACTGTATTCTTTTAATCACTGCTTGGCCCATTTCTATCTAGCCTCTTCTAGGCTAACTCTCGCACCTGGACTAGCCCATCTCTAATAATCTGTGAGCACCAGTCTTAGCACAGGTCTTACCGGGAAGATTCTAGCCTACGTCCATCCTGGGTCGGAACTTCATCACATGTGCCTCAGAGAGCAGAGCTATCCCCGTGTCCGCCCAGGAGCCGGGAGCATGGCGTCTCTGCTCCAGAGCGCAGAGCTGTGAGTCTGAGCTCACTTCCTCTTCCTCTCAGCATTCTGTATTGTTTACTCCATCCACCTATGTTTTAACCTATCAGGGCAAGCAGCTTCTTTATTTAATTAACCAATGACCTTCCTCCATCAAAAAGGTGTTTGACTTGCTGGTAAAAAATCTGTGGTATAACTTGGGGGCCCAGGTGGTGCCTGTGCAGCTGCGTGTGGTCATGTGTGTGCCCTGCCCGCTCAGTGGTTCATGCCATGTGAGCAGTGCTGGCAGTGTAGTTTGTGAGAATGTGGGCTCCGTATTCAAACAGCATGCCCGGTGTGACTGTACAGGTTACACAGCATGGCGCTGGCTCCCTCTCCTAACTCTCCTTTTTTTCTTTGGCAGAATCTCTCTATGTGGTCCAGTCTGGTTTCATACACCCATGTTCCTCCTGCCTCAGCCTTTCCAAGTGGCAGGATCATAGATTCACTATACCTGGCTAGAACGATACTTTTCCTGGACTCTCCCATGCCAGGGGACTGGGGCAGGAAGCAGAATGAACTGTTGGGTATAGCCACACCCCACTATGGAGTTAGTTTCAGTGTGACAAAATACATGTCCCCAAGTCTGTTATCTCATCATCTTAAGAGCAGGCGGTGCATGCATGAGGCGTGGGCTGTGTGTGCTGTGTGGTTGTCACCACCGTTCCTAGAAGCTCTCCACCCTCCAGAGCAGAAACTGCACTCAGTAGCCTCTAACTCCTCTTTCCCCAAACCCTCAGCCCTGGGCACCAGCACCCTGCATTCTTTTCCTAGTTGACTGCTCTTGGTACCATAACCAAGTGTGACCTGTCACAGGGTTTGCCTTTTTGTGAATGGCTGGTTTCACTTGGCACGATGCCTTTAAGAACAGCCATACAGCGTGTGCCAGAGTTTCTTCTCCTTTAGAGGCCGAGTGGTCCTCCTTTTGGCTAGGACACGCTTTACTTCCCTCTCCTCCTCCTTCAGGACGAATAGTATTCAATCACATGTCTACGCTCCAGTTACTTTCTGTTAACCAGCTTCCACAGCGCTACTGTGAACCGGCTGTGTAGAACCTCCTCAAGGTTGTGTTTGGGGGCCTGAGGAAATAGTGAACTGTATTAGTGTTTGCCGTGTGAAGCTTCTAAAGTGTGAGGACCTCAGGTCAGTTCTCATGTGAAGACCCTGGTGTGGTAGTGTGTACTTGGAATCCCCAGGGCTTTTAGCTGGAGCAGCGAGCCTCAGCCTGCTGAGCAGCCTTGTCTCCAAAAGCAGCGCATGGCTCCAGAGGAATAGAATCCATGGCTGACCCCTGGACTCCACACATACTGCATACGTGTACGTGCATGCCTCTCTGTGCACCCACATAAGCACAAATTTGAACCCCTCCCACCAAAAGACTTTCTAAAAGCAGCGGGATCACGTGCTTCTGTTTTTATGGTTTTGAGGCATCTCCAGGCTGACTCCCTAGTTGAGGCACTGTCTACTTCCTCAGTATGGAACAAGGGTTTGAGTCTCTCCACATTTCACCATCACGTCTTCTCCCTCTTCCCCCCTTTCTCCCTTCTCTCTCCTCCTTCTCCTCCTTCCTCTTCCTTCTTATTTTTTGATAGTAGCATCTAAAAGCTGTGAGGCTGTGTCTCATTGTGAATTTGCATTGGGTCTGCCCAGCTCTGCCTTTAAGTTTGACTTTAGTTGCCACAGCGACTGTTCTCCGCATCTTTGCAGGAAGGAGCTGAAATCGCTGGAGCAGTCTGGTTCTCTCAAAGGCTCCCTGAGCGCAGAGCAGCAGTCGGCGCTCATCAGTGGCTGCGTTAACCTCGCAGAAGCAGTAGAGGGCGCCATGCACATTCAGGTGAGTCAGAGCCAAGGCTCACAGGTTTGAAGAGGCCGGAGGGTTGCCTTCCAGCTTTTCTGGAAGCACCCGCAGGCAAGATTCCACCATGGAAGGTGTGGACATTTTGTACCTTCCAGATCAGAATTTTGTTCAGTGTGTGCTTCAGGTGCTGGGATTGTGGGAGTGTGGGGTGGGGGTGGGCTAGAACAATTCAGGGAATGACAAAGGCAGGTAGGAGCCTTCCCTGAAGCCTGTGGCTTAGAATACACTCAGGTCAGACAGGCCAGGGGACAGCGTCAACACGTAGTGGTAGTGGCTGGGGAGCTTTGGTGTGTATATTAACTTCCGAGCTCCACGTCCTCATTTGTAGGGGGACGGGGGCGCTGACCTCACTCTGGAGTGGCATGAGGGCTTCCACCTGGGAATCTGTCTAAGGTGACTCTCCTGGAAGGCAAGGCTGTACTTACCCAGTGATAGGATTAAAACGCACCTCTTAGCCGGGCGATGGTGGCGCACGCCTTTAATCCCAGCACTCGGGAGGCAGAGGCAGGCGGGTCTCTGTGAGTTCGAGACCAGCCTGGTCTACAGA
>NC_022019.1:8040786-8052511 GCF_000317375.1 Microtus ochrogaster
AAAAACAACAACAAAAACCAAACAAAAAAACCGCACCTCTTTTGGGGGTTGATTTGCTGTAAGAGCTGTCAGCATCCCCAAGGCATTGACCTAGCCCCTCCAGCCCCCCACCCTCCCACCTCCCCCCACCCCTGCCCCAGCACCTGCCTCCATCCTCCTGTGGACTTTAAATAAGCTTGATGACCTGTCATACCCAACAGACGCGCTGTGTGAATAGTGGTCACAGTGTCCAGCTTAGGGGACCATGGTGAGAAAAGTCTGCACACCCAGTGGGAGCACAGGTTTGTTTTTTTCTTCATGTTTTCAATCTGAAGCTGCATCCCTGGAACCTGCATCAGCTGTTGCAGCAGCACAGTGCAGCACAGTGTCTGTTTAAGGAGCAGAAGCTGTTATGATTACATATAGCTATAGAGATCTAGCTATAGAGTGTGATCTGAAATGTGGATGTGTGGCGGACCACTGGGATTTTTCCAGTTTCTCGTTTCACAAAGCATTTTGGTCCTGTCTCCCAGCAGGCATCCTCTCCTTCCAGCATATTCTCGCATCTTAGGTCTGTCTAGCCAGGTGCCTAGGGATGTTTTGCTTCTTCAGAGATGCTCATAATAGAACTTTTGAATTCCTGCATGAACTTTCACTCCTGCCAGGCATATGTGGGTACGTAGTACTCCCTGTACCTGAGAGGTGGAGGCGGCGCAATACAAGGTCATTCTTGGGTACACTGAGTTCTAGGTTAGCCTGGACCCTGTGAGACTGTCTTGATCCTCCCCAGAATGTCTGCCTTCCCAGAAATAAAAAGAAATTTCACCCCATCGTCAGTTACTAGTCCTCGAACACTGAGGCTGTTTTCTCTTCCGTCACAGGACATGTGGTTTTGCAACCTGCCATGTTGCTTCCTTTGAAGTTGCTTTTGGAAAGCTTTTTTACACATAAGCCAGCACTAGTGGGTGTGAAGACATGCCCTAGGATAGTGAGTAAACCTGTGTTCGAGAACTTTCTTGCTATGTTTTTCAGGCTAGCCTTCAGTTTGTAGGTTGAAGTCATGTTCCCTGGCCTCTGCCTCCAGAGCCCTGGAGTACAGGCAGCTACCACCTTGCCTGTGGACTTGGACTTTTCTCCCCATTTTTGAAAACTAGTCTAGCATATAATACCATAAGCATCTCATACAGCAGATCGTGGGGCTAAGAGATGGTTCAGAAGCTAAGAGCACTTTTGTTGTTCTTTCAGAGGACATGGGTTCAATTCCTAGCAACCACATAGTGGCTCACATGTAACTCCAGTTGCAGGGAACCAGACCTACATACATATATGCAAGCAAAAGCACTCACATAATAAAATAAATATATCTATGATTTTTTTTAAGAATGAAAATCTTCAGTAGTGTGAAGACATTGTAGTGGCTTGAATATAAAGTCAGTCCTTTCTGGGATAGTCTTAAGTGTCCTTGACCCAGAAAATGCTTTATAAGTGATAGTTATTTTATAAATTGTATATTGTGGAATTTGTGTACAATTTTTGACAGTAGTCAAATGGCATGGAGCTAGAGATGGTGTTTCCTATGCCACAGACGCCATAACTGAGATCTGACTCTGTTTGCCAAGTAACGAATGTGTTTATGTTGAGCTCTGTTGTGTGGAACAAGCAGAGCTGGGAGGGAGGAGAATTGAGAGGAGTGATTCAGACCCTGCTAGCTTTAATTCCTGTAAGGGACTGCATTGGGAAACTGTCTCCAGGAATTCAGAAACCTGGAGACAGTGAGTAGGGCTGGGGAGGTTTAAGGCAGATAGGATTTGGCAGGTGGAGTTTGGGGGGGGGGGGGGGGGGGGGGAGGGTTTGTGTGTGGAAGGGGCCAGGGTAGGGACTGTTTCAGGAGATGAACGGCAGGGATGAGCTCGTGTGCCCTAGGAGCTTAGTGGGAGTGAGAAAGCAGTTGAGATGGGAGTCACGTAGGGTGGCTTTTAACACCAGCTCAAGGTTCCTTAGGCCAGATGGATTAAGGTTTCTACCATGCCAAGGATAATCCTGTCACCAGGACACTCAGTGTTTTCCCTTAGAAACAGAGTTTGGGGTGTAATTTCTATCCTGATAGACTCTTCCAGAAGAGTGACACGAATCAGAAGGGGAGGTGGGAAGGAAGTTACATGGCAATCCCATTTGCTAAATGACCGGTTTTCTTGGGCATGCGAGTGTAGGTTTTCCTTCCTTCTTTTCTGACAGGGTCTTACCCTGCAGTTCAGCTCAGGTTAGCTTGGAATTCACTGTGTAGCCCAGGCTGACCTTGAACCCAAAGACAACCTCCTGCCTCAGCCTCCCAAGAGCCAGGATTCTAGGCGTGAGTCATTACACCTGGCTTGTAGTTTCTATACACAATCTTTTTTAAAATTCTTATTTCCCTGTGATGTTGGGTACCCAACACCAGGGTGTTGTGTTTGGCACTCAGGTTTCCCACCGCTGAGCCATAGTACACAAGTCTCCATCGCTGAGGTACATCTCCAGTCCTTGCCTAGACCAGGTCTTGCCATGCAGCAAAGGCTGTCCTAGAACTTGTGGTCCTGCTGCCACCACGATAGACAGGTGATAAACTTGATAATCAACGTCTATAATTAGTACTTATCAATGTCTCAACCTTTGTTTACCAGGCAAACGAATGAACAAAACCCCATAGAAAAACCATGTAATGGTATGCTGCCAGTCTTAAAGACTATGTTAATGTTTTAATACCCAGGAATGTTAAATACACAACTTGGAGAAGGCTGGGTGTGGTGAGTCACTCCTGCAATTGTATCATTTAGGAGGTGGAGGCAAGGGGAATCGATGCAAACCCAAGGCAAGCAAGATCCCATTTCAAAAACAAGCATTTATGTATTGTGTGTGTGTATGTGTGTTATACGCACATGCGTGTACACACACACTCGTGTCACAGAGAACCAAGTGTTTTCATAGGTCCACTATCTCAAAAAAAATCCACTTCTTGCTGTATTTAATTTCCTTAAGACTATCAAACAGAAGTACAGTGTTTGAGCTTAATTTTCTGTCTATGAGTATCAACCAAGCTAGAGCTTCAAAAGCCTACTGGTGCCTGTCCACAGGACCTCATGCAATTAGGAGACAGCTCTGCTAACGAGCTGCACCCTCTAAACCTCCGGAACCTCAGTTTTTGTTTTTGTTTCGAGACAGGATCTTACATTGACCAGACTGGCCTCATTGAACTCCTGACCTTCCTGCCTCTTGCTCTAAAGAGCTGGCAGCCCAGGTGTGCGCTACTACATCTGCCCCTCTAGAGCCGCCTCAGGAGCTGCACCCATCCCCAGTCCCCACTGCTTCCTTTCTCTTGTTGTAAATAGGGTGCTAGCAGGCTGTTTCCTCAAAATTGTTGTTCTAGGGAAATGTTCAAAAGTGGGAGGTGGAGCTTAAGGGTAAGCAGATGCCTCCCGGTAGCTGGTAGCTTGCATGTCGCAGCTCCTCAACCCCAAACAGTCCCGGTGTAGGATTTGCTTAGTCTCTGTGGCCAAAGCCCCAGTGAGCTGTGCTTCATTCTTCCCCAAGATAATCCTCTACCCGAGTCCCAGAGGGCAAGAGTAGGCGTGAGAAGGTTTCCTAGCACTCTTGAAGTGTTGAGAGCCTCCAAGAAACAAACTTGAATTTCTAGAACTTCGTGCAGTTTTGAAACCAAATCTTGCTTGGCAAGAAAGTCTACCGTACTGGAAAATAAGCTGCGTCTCAAAAGCTGGTCTGAAAGCATCACTCTCTGAGAGCATTAAGGCTCATTAGTTCCTGGAGGAGGCATAATCTGATCTCCGCGGTTGAAGCCCGGGATCACGGTGGCTGCCGGAGCCTTGAGAGTGGCTTATTAACTCAGGAAGTTGAAATGGAGCTTGCTTCCAAAGGCAGGGCCGGGCTGAAATCTAGAAGCCTCTTTCACACAGTCTCTGCGCTTGCTGGGAGCTTGCACCTGACCTTCACCTTTCTTTCCAGCCTGGGAAGTGCTGGTCTCACTTGGAAAGGGCTTCCAGACATGGGCGTCAGTTACAGGAGGCTGCGCTCATAAGTAGCAGCATTTGTGAAATGTCTGTGTTCCTTTAAAGAACAGCAGTCTATTGGACCTCTGGTCATAGTCATTGAGGCTCACAATGGTGGCTTCAGTGGGGATGGAGGCTGTTGGGGGGTGGGTACGCAGGCTGCTTGCTGGGAAGGCAGCATTGAGCTGGCACGGTGTGCACTGAAACTGGAGTTTCATGGTTCCCTTGTGGCGTGTCCTTTTGAGATGGGCCTCACTAGGCATGTGACACCTGTTTTATATGTTAAAGTATTTTTAATATAGATTTTTGCTGCTTGTTTCATTGCTGCCTGGGGATTGAATTCCAGAGTCTGTTCCTACTAGGCAAGGATTCTACCACTGAATGTAGCTTTAACCCTCTTAAACGTTTAAGAAACGAAGTTGAGTTTATTAAGGCTGTATTTATGTATTTGTCTGTTTGTTTTGTGGCAGGGTCTCATGTATCCCAAGCTGGCCTGGAACTATCTATGTAGCTAGGGATGGGCTTGAATGTATGATTCTCTTGTCGTCACCTCCCAACACGGGGGTGACAGGTATCCATCACCACACACGAGCAAACATATCATTTATGTATGACAAAGCGTGCTAGTCTCAGTGTTCAGTACTGTATGCATGTGGCAGATGCCTGCACAGCTGGCCTACACAAATGGTTACATAGGCCCGAAGGGCTGGAACTCATGTTTAATCAGAGGAACTTGAGTTTGGGGAGGGGGCTTTAGTACAATTTTGTTGAATGTGTGTGTTTCACATCCACCAATCCAGCCAATCACAGACAGAAATTGTTTAGAAAGAAACCACATGGGATGGGTGATGGTTTAACAGGTAAAGGTGCATGTGACTCCCTGGGGCTTCCATGGTGGGAGGAAAGAGCCGACTCCTGAAGGCTGCCCTCTGAGCTCCATGTGTGCCAGCTTGTGCATGCACACACGGCGGGCTGAAGGGGTGGCTTGGAGGACCGGGTTTGGTTCCCAGCACCCATGTCCAGCAGCTCACAGCTGCCTATAACTCCAGTTCCCCGGGCACCAGCATCCTCTTCTGGCCACCATGGGCACCAGCACACATGTGGCATGTATTTAGACAAACACACATGCACATAATAAAAAACACATAAAACCCAAACAGTGCACTTGGGAGTGGTGGCACACACCTATGATCCTAATATTTGGGAAGCTACAGCAGGAGGATTACTGTTAGTTCCAGGCCAGCCTGGGGTGCATACATAGACAGATGGATCCCTGGAAACACTAGGGCCCGCTAGCCTTCTGTGTGGTGAAGTTCCAAGTCAGTGAGAAACCCTGTGTCAAGCCGAAGGTGGAAGGCACTTGGCGACACACACTTGGGGCCGTCCTCTGACCTTCATCAGAGAACTGCTCCATTCCACAACCCACGCCCCAAAAGAGAGAAAGCAAGCAAGCAATCCCCCTGAGATTTTGGCTGCAGTTCGAGTGACTACAGGTTAGTATGGCGACCTGGCTTGTGCCAACACTGCACCTTGGAGTTCGTTTGGGTACATGGTATGCCCCTCTGTTTCCTATTTTTAGAAAATTCTCTCATGTGTTTTGTTAGTAGCAACTTTGCATGCATTCTGTGAGATGTATTTGCAAGCACTTAGTGATTTTAGTTCCACTTCAATAACTCTGCCAAAATAACCCTCTCCAGTCGTTCCGTTCATTAATAGTTTGTCCTAGGGTCCTGCTAAACTTGCTCATCATCTCTAGCAGTTTGGGGTAGTGTTTTAGGATTTTCTGTTTAGGCTGTCATGTATCTGAATAATTTTCCGATTGCTCTGACTTATTGATGGAATTTTTGTGCCGACTAATCTGTCTTGTGGGTATGGATCAGGAGATAAGACTTGATGCCCATGCTGCTGTATCTTGTTCTGTTTTTCATGACCCAATTGTGATGTTAGAGTTCCTCTTAAAATTTATTTCTGGTGCCTGTATCGGGTTGAGGAAATTCCCTTTGATTCCAGTTTGTTGAGTATTGATAATGAATGGATGTTGAACTCTGAGTTTAGTCAAATGCATATTCTTTGTTTGCTCTGAGAACTGTGTGGTTTTCTCTTAACCTGTTATTACCTTATCTTCTTTCCTCCCTCCCTCTCTCCCTGGAGACCAAACCCAGAATCTTATGCATATGGTGAATTTTATTGGGTTATTTTAGAATGTTGAACCAACCTTGCTTGCCTAAAATAAACCTTACTTTTTATGATGTATTACTGTTCTTATGTTTTCTGGGTTCGTTTGGTTAGTATTTGTCTAATTATACTGTTAATACACACACACACACACACACACACACACACATGCACACATGCACACTCACATGCAGTTGTTTCTTTCTACCATGTGGTTTCCAGGATCGAACCCAGATCATCAGGCTTGGCAGGAAGAGCCCTTAATCATCTCAAAGACCTCAGTTGGTTGCTATTCATTAAAGATTCTTACATATGTCTTTATGAGGGATATTGGTTTAAAATTTTGTTTCTTCATCTGCCTTTTGTCTTAGTATAAAACTGGGTTCATTAACTAAACTAGGAAATGAGTGTTCCACTGTCCTCTCTCCCCCTTCTCTCTCCATCCCTCCCTCTCTTCCTGTGATTCCTACCTGTTTGCACCTTTGTTGGGTCCTCATTTCTGTGGAGTCTGGTGGTGTGCCTGGCTGTGCATTTATTGTGGTGTACCCTGCTAGCTGGAAGATGTGCTCTGCCTTTGCTCTCTCTTGACACTGATACTGGCCAGGGCTGCTGTCACCTAAGATGTAGTCGGACTGGGGGCACCATTTTTAAGATGGATCTCTCATTTCCACCAAGTTTGTGGGTGGAGCTTGTAGTCCCTCTTCAGGGATGCTCACTGATCACTGGCTGTCTTCCCGACAGAGTAGCAGGTGAGTGATCTCATAGCGGGTGGCAAACACTGCAGTTTCGACGACCAACTCTCAGAAGTCGTGGGACTCTCCCTCCCTCATTCTCCAGTTCACACAGGCTGGGCCTATTTGCCGTGCGGGGACTGTCCAGAGTCACAGAAGTCCCCGGTGTCCATCTCAGAGACCAGCTGCCACGCATCAGAGGCCGTTTTCTCTTTGCTGTTTTTTACCTGACATTTTGCTACAGCGTCCATCTCTCTCTCTTCTGGCATTTGCCACCAGGACATTTAAGATGCTGATCTTTACTTAAAGTCCCTGTTTAATGGCTCTAGTCTCTAGATTTTCACTGGATCCAGTTCCACTGACTGTTTTCTCTCTTTTTAGTGGGTTTTCCTGTAGTTTCCCACTGAATGTTGATGCTGATTCTTCCGTTAGGTTGCTGGCTTGAGGAATGGAGTCTAGTCCATCTAGTTAAGAAGTCAGCTGCAGGTGTATCTTGCTTTAATTGCATCCGTACTTAGTTGAGGTCTGCCACGAGCTCCGAATGCTCTGCACCTTTATGTCCCCACTTCACGGGTCTCCTGCAGCAGTGGCCACGTGTTTCCTGTACACTTTTGCAGTCAAGGAAAGCTGTCTGTCCTCTAGCTGCACCCAGACTCTCCTGGGAGCCCCACGGGGAAGAACTTTCTGAGGTAAACATCATTTTGTGTCTCACCCTAGCACATATGTGTTTGTATGTACTGTTGCTCATCTCTTGCTGTAAATAGTTTTTATAAATTAAGTTTTCTTTTTTTTTTTTTTTTTTTTTTTTGTTTTTTCGAGACAGGGTTTCTCTGTGGCTTTGGAGCTTGTCCTGGAACTAGCTCTGTAGACCAGGCTGGTCTCGAACTCACAGAGATCCTCCTGCCTCTGCCTCCCGAGTGCTGGGATTAAAGGCGTGCGCCACCATCGCCCGGCTATAAATTAAGTTTTATCATCAGTATGTATCAAGAAAAAAAACAATTACGAAAGCTTTAGCTTTAACTCATCACAGATGAAGGCACAGGAAACACGAACAGAGCATCCTTCCAGTTTATTCATCACGGATCATTTCTGAGACTTTGGACGGATGCCTGAGGCTGTGGAGAATAACAAAGCCTGTGTTCTCCATACGCACACTGCTGATGCAAACATGACTTACAAACTGCTTTCCACGTCCCAGGTAGAAGTGGAATCCCAAAGCTGGATCAGAGCTCTCATACTTAAAATAAGGAAAGTGGCCTGGACGTGGAGTTATATACCTGTAATTCTAGCCATTGGGAGGCCTGAGGCAGGAGGTTTACCATGAGTTTGAGGATGCTTAGGCTACACTAGTGAGCCTGAGGCCAGCCTTGGTTACAGTGTGAGACTCTGTCTCGAGAACAAACAAATCAAACCCTCATTTAGTAAGCATTGTAGAAATGGGTCATGAGGATGGCAGTCGGTTTGTGGAATAGTGTTCGCAGAGCGCGGGTTCCAGCCGCGTGTGTATAGACTGTGGAGTGGTGCATACCTCTATCCCCAGCGCGTGGGACCTGGAGGCGGGAGGAGTGCAAGTTCCAGGTTGCCCTTTGTTCCATATCAAGTTTGATGGCAGCCTGCAGACTAAGCATTTGTGTTTAATTATATCCTCCTCCATTTCTTCCATGTCCTTGTCATCCCGACTCTCACAGCCGTGCGTTTCTGTGGGTCGGAAAATCATTTATACGCCTACCATTGAATCATTAGCTGTGTTTTTACAGTTGAACATTAATGCTCAGGAAACAATACAGTTTAGCATATTGAGATAATCTTTATGGATTAAAGACTAAAACCATTATTATCGTAAATGTGTTCCTATTGATCATCTGCTAAAGGTTTGCGTCTAAAATTACTTTAATGAGTGTGTACTGGGCTGCAGTAGACCCCCTTGCCCTTAGCTTCTGCAAATGTAGGTCTTAGCCCATTACAAAGGGCCCCGAGCACTCCTGGGTAACCAGGGACTTTCCACTGGACGATCAAATGAGACCACTGCTCAGACTTTTGTCAGTCAGTCATCCCACGCAAGCCTTCTCTGCAAACCCAGTGACAGAGCCCGGACTCTCTTGGGTTTGGTGATGCCTACTTCAGGAATCATTGTTTGCTCAAATAAACTATTAAAATTTTAATGAGCCTCAGTTTACCTTTTCAAGTGCTAATAAAGCTTACTCCAATGCAAGGCTCAGCAAACCTTTTCTTTAAGGTTTGGGGCCATAAATATTTTAGGGGTTTGAGGGCTGGGGGAGAGTCTTCTGTTGCATGTTTTGGTTTTATTTGTTTTTGTTTGTGTTTTATACTCTTTCATTGGTAGTTGGGAGTGTGGCGGGGTGCTGATCCAGGGTTATGTTCACTGATTCCTGATGGCTGTGCACAAGATGTTCGCTGGCCTTGTGCCAGGCCCACAGTGCCCTCCGCAGCTTACCACTTGTAGTGCAGGCTGGCCCTTAGAGCTGTAAGTGCTGGGATTCAGGTCTCTGCTCTGTCCCCAAAGTGACCTTTGGTGGACCGATGTCTCTGTGTGAAGTGGGGATGACAGCAGTGTGAGCATCTGTTTTCATTCACCAGCGGGGTTCTTAGATCCCCTCCATCCTTTCAAACTTCTTCAATCCATCTGCCTCAGCTTCCCAAGAGGTGAAATTACTGGCCCTGGCCATTACACCTGACCTAGTAAGAACATTCTTGAAGGCCATCAAGTATTTGTGGGAGACTGGATCTAAGACCCTCTTCTGATACCAAACTCTGAGACCCTTGTACGGTCTTGTACAAGCTTGTAGCATGTGTGCAGACATTATGCACACCTTCCCATATGTTTTAAGTCATTCCTAAATGATTTATAATAATTAATACAACATACATACTAAGTGAATTGTGGTTATATTGTCTATTTTAGGGAATGATGGCCACAAAAGAAGTATGTACATTTTCAGTAAAGACGTTTTTTTTTAATTCTGAGGGTAGAATGCAGGCCCTGTGCAGCATCCCAGCACTGAGCTATATCCTAAGTCTGTGAGAATGATTTTTTTTCAGATAATCGTATGAAAATTTAGTTGACTTGTTACTACAAAGCAACACAATGCCTTGCATACTGTCCTTGTCAGTTTCTTTATGAAGAAGTTTGATTCTTGTAAGATTGTTTTGGTAGCTAGGTCAAGTTTCTTAACCATTGTTCCTCAGGTATCTTTTGTTAATAGGAGGAAAAAGTTGTAACTTGCTTGACCTCTTCAGTTTTAAGCGTTAGTGGTGCTGATGTGTGCAGGTTGGGTCCCAGGGACTAGGAGGGCCCTGTCTTGCTTATAAAGTGTCAAAGGTAAAAACAGCAAAACAAATGACAACGACAAAAAGCCAACACACAGGAAATACCTTCAAGCAGAAGAAAAAAGGTTGTAATCCAGATGCAAGCTATGGCAAGCCACAGGTGTGCCACACAGGGAAGTGAAGCTTTGTCAGCAAATAGGAGAAATTCAAATAAGTCACTTCCATACACAGGCCCTGGGCCTTGGGGACTGACTGAGGGAGGGGTTGACATCAGCTGACGGGAGGAGTTGTGCAATACCTCATAGAATGTTCCAGAGAAACTTTGACGCAGCCGTCTGTACATCCAGGCAGGTGAATGAGGCATATAGCTCTGAAGGACTGGCTGGAGGGGCATTCTAGAAAGTCCTTGAGACAGTTCTTATCTCTACCAGCAAGGCACCCACTCTTCCTCCCTAGCCTTCCTGGCTCTGTGTTTTGTCTGCTCCTGACAAAGAACAAATTTATCTTAGTATCGGCAGTCTTTTCAACATTGCAAAAGGGAAGAGATTATGTGTGGACTGAGGCCCTGGGCAAGGTTTCTGAGTGTGTCACCACAGAAACCACCTTTGGGGGAAGAAGGCTCATTTGGTTTGTCACACATCTTAGGTCTGGTCGGAGGAAGCTTATGGTGGTTTAGGCTTGAGTCTTAGTGGGAGCACCAAGTGTGGAGGAGGGAGACAGAGAGGGCTTCTGGACACTCTGGTTATCAGAGACGTCTGTTGTATCTTGGATTCCCCAGGGCTCCAGACCCTAAGGAGTGCAAGCTCCCTCTGCTCAAGGGTCATTCAGAAGAACACAGCTTCATTATTTGACTTGCAAAATGTGAAAAATGTTCTGTCCATCTTTCTTCTTACCAGAACTCTATTTTTCTGATAGTTCCCTCTTACCCTGTTCAAACAGTGTGCTTCCAGACCTGGGCAGAAGGTTTGACTTCTTGTTTCTGTGTGTTTGCTCGCTCTGTCTGTCTGTCTGTCTGTCTGTCTGTCTGTCTCTCTCCTTCCTCCCCCCTCCTTCCCTCCTTCCCTCCCTCCCTCTCTACTTTGCCTCTTTGTTAGGCATGTTTAGCTTTCAAAGATACAGTGACATCATGGAATAAAATACGTCACCATGTGCATGTGAGGCAAGTTTTCCCCTGTGGTTGTGCACAGTCACATACTGCATGACCACTGCTGTAGGGCTGATAAGGTTATATGAGAGCCGAGAGATCTTTACCTCCTGTTTATGCCCCGACACAATATTGCAATGTGTCAATCATGCCTGTGGTGATGCTGTACAAACTGACCTACCAAGCTGAAGGTGTAAGTCACAAACAATGCCACAGCAGTTTGGAATTATGATTAATAGGGTGGTGTTTATTTAAAGGGGAAAAAACTTACAGATCACAGTCAGCCCTCTGCACAACCAGGAAGGGAGTCTAGTCGCCGGCGGAGCAGGAAGTGAAGAGAGAGAGGAGAGGGAAGTGGCCACTTTTTTAAA
>NC_022019.1:8061866-8094092 GCF_000317375.1 Microtus ochrogaster
AAATAAATAAAAAAAATAAAGTGTAGGTTCTGTACCTATAAAAAGAAACTACATAGATCTTAGCATGGAAGTTAATCCTGGAATTTGAGCACCTGGGTTGCTGAGGTAGAAGGATCAAGAGTTCAAGGCCATCCTCAGTTGCTCGTGTCATTGGAGGCCACCTAGGCTATGTGAGACCTTGTCATAACCCTCCTAAAAAAAATCTTACTACAAAACAACGTGTGTGTGTTGTGTTTGTGTGTTGTGTGTGTGTGTGTGTGTGTATGTATGTACGTGTGTGTGTGATGCTGGCAGCAATCTTAGACACCTCAAACTTAACCTTGTCTTGCTAGGGATGTGCTAGGGATGGATGGAATCCAGGCATCCTAGGCCCTTTCTCTCCCACTGAGTCACTGCCTCAGCTCCCATCATGCCTCATGAGTGACCGTGTGCAGCACCTGACCAGGACTCGCTAGCTTTGCCCAATGTGTTCTCTCAACCACAAAATAACCTCCCCATGCAGCGCTCAGAAATATGTCTAACATCAAGGAACACGTGGCTCTGTGACCAAAGCAGAACTTGAGAAAGTGATTAGTCGAGGCACAAACAGAGGGAAGTAAAGTCCCGGTAGGGGAGGGCACCTGCCTTGCATTCCACCTGGTTGCAGGTGAGACCTGATAATGGCCAGTGCCATTGACCCTCCAGCGAGCGTTTACCCCACAAGCCCTCAGTGACGTAGGAGTGGGTAATGACTTGTGTGTCTCAGGCTGTGATCTGCAAGGTCAGTAGGGGACTAGTCCATGGCAATTTGCTCTCGGCCTTTGCCTTCTGAGACCGGGAGTGAAGCCATGTCCCGGCCAGAATGGTAGAAAGCAGTGGACTCTGGTCTCAGACTGGTGAAGGTTAGCGTAGGTCTGAATTTGACTTCCTCTGGCTGCTTTTCTTTCATCCAAGTGCACATGCTCCTATGTGCTTTCCAGGGTTCAGTGCTGTCTTTATTGACATCTGCGAGAGTAGGGCCTGGCCCAGGAGATTTTGACCTAGGCTTGCAATGGCCTGGGCGGACTGCAATGATGAGCAGAGTTCACGGAGACGGAGCTCCAGGTGACAGACAGAGATGACCTGAAGCTCCAGGTGACAGACAGCTATGACCCGAGGCTTGTTGGTGTGAGGACCGGAGGTGGGGAAAGCTGGGGATGTGACCTTGCCTAGGACTGGGCCAGCCAGCTTCTGAGAGGAATTCCAGGAGACCCTAAGACACAAACCAGCCCTTTAAAAAGTATCGGCAAGTCAGACTTGGGGGTACACGCCTGTAATCTCAACCATCGGCCTTAGTGAGTTTAACTAGGTGGCCTAGACTACATAGTGGCTTCAAGGCCAGTGGGGCTACATATAACAACAAGAACAAACAAAAATGTTAGGGATAGGTACTCGAAAGAAGAAAACATCTAATTCAGGTACCCCCAAACTCTTATTACATTTTTCATTTATTTACCCCCAGTTTCATATCCTGTATTGTTTTTGCATAGTCATCCTTATTTCTATAGTTCTAGGGACAGTGTCTGTGATCAGCATTAACGCTGTTCTTGGAGCCTGGGGTTCTTCTAGGGCCTTTGTAGCACTGCGCCTTGTAAAGACATCAACTCATTCACCGAATGAGTAGAAAGCAAGGTTCTTTTTTTAAATTAAATTTTATTTTATGTGTATGGCTGTTTTACCTGCATTTGTGAAGGTGCACCATGTGAAGGTGCACCATGTGAACGTGTACCATGTGAACGTGCACCACGCGAAGGTGCACCACGCGAAGGTGCACCACGCGAAGGTGCACCACGCGAAGGTGCACCACGCGAACGTGCACCACGCGAACGTGTACCATGTGAACGTGCACCATGTGAAGGAGCACCATGTGAATGTAGTACCCACGGAGGCCAGAAGAAGGCACTGGATCACCTGAAACAGGATCTATAGACAGTTGTGAGCTACCAAGTGGGTGTTGGGAATCAAACCCAGGTTAAGAGCAGCCAGGGCTCTTAACCACTGAGCCATGTGTCCAGTCATGAATGTTTTTATGGATCCTTCAGTACCTGCTTTAGGGCTGGAGCTCAGAGGGAAGTGTTAGCTTATTGTGGGTGACACCCTGGGTCTGATCCCCAGTGCCCCCATTCCTAACAACAACCAAACCATAGGGCCTCATACATGCTAAGTCAGCCTCTGTCTGGAGCACAGCATACCAGGCACACATAGTTAAAGCTTCAGAAACCTGGAGGGTTAACAACCAGGAAGTTTGCTCCCATTGATTTCTCTTAGTGTCTTCACTCATAGTTGTTGCCGTCTGACTGCTGTTACCAAGTTCTCTAGAACCCGCGCAGCGTACCGAACACACCAGGGACTCTGGCTGTTTAAAACACGATAAGGAAATCTTTCCAGCACCATACCGAACACACCAGGGACTCTGGCTGTTTAAAACACGATAAGGAAATCTTTCCAGCACCATACCGAACACACCAGGGACTGTGGCTGTTTAAAAGCCGACGAGGAAATCTTTCCAGCAACTTAATATTGATAAGGAGCTCCTGGGGCCGACCTCCATGCTGGGCTGAGACCACGAGACTGGAGTTCGGGTGGCTGCAGGAAATGTTGTCCGCTAATGTTTGTTTGGTTTTCCGGTCTTTTGGGCTTCCTGCCACTCACCTTGTAGCTTTAGCCCCTGGGGGACTCAGATCTGCTGACTCTGCACTGCCTTGGTTGTTTATTTTCATTTGAAAGTCGGTGTCCAGAAACTGTGGCGCCCTGTGGGTGGGGTGGCATCAAGAGGGCATCTTTCCGTTGGTGGCCTCTACAGTCCCAAGCAGAAGCCTTATGTCCCATCACTCGGAAGCCAAGGCAATTGGCTACACACCTGGGACGAGGTCATGGAGACTGTCATTTTGGTCCTCCAAAGGACCGGGTATGAGCCTTGACCAAGGTGGACAATGCTATGTGTCCAGGGAGCTTGAGAGACATCTCTCTGTGCTTGGTGGAAGGTTGGAATGAACTTTATCAGAGGCAGCTTTTAGGAATTTAAATCAGTTCCTTTGATTAATTGAATTCCTTTAATTCAGCATACTCAGCATGTCAAGGCATTGTACTGTGGGTACCATTTTCTAAACTCAACAGTAGCCTTATCTAGAGTTGCTAGGGTGTGGGACAGGGATGCTAACTGGTGTATGAGAAGGGTCAGGAACACATTTTCCTCTCAACTTTCCCTCTTATTCTCTCCTCAAGCTAAACCTTGAGATACACGTTTTGGTTGTGAAAAATATCCCTCATTATAGTCATTTACACAAACGAGGCTGCCATGCATGGGTGATGTGTGTTACTGGGCTGGGCCAGCCACGACAACACAGCTTCATTTGTCACCCCCCCCCCAGACCTCTGCTTTGTTAATTTGTTGTTTGTGGAACATGTTCTGTTTTCATAACTCAGCCATGGAGGAGTTCACAGTTCACCCTGCTGTGGAGAAAGCAGGGGTGGTGAGCACCGTGTGACGGCTGCCGGAGCCTCAGGTGAGCGCCGAGTCGCCTGGGGAGCCCCTCAGTAGCCAGTTATGGCAGAAAGTGGAATTATGAAAAACATACAGTCAGTCTTTAAAATTCTGTCAAGCCAGGTACAGCAGTGTGTACCTGTAAGCCTTGGGAGGCCGAGGTGGGAGGATCTCAAGTTCAGACAGCCCGGGCTATATAGTAAGCTAGTCTGGACTACAGACTGAGACACAGTCTTAAAAAACACCCCCCCCCCAAAAAAAAAGTCGGGCGGTGGTGGCGCACGCCTTTAATCCCAGCACTCAGGAGGCAGAGGCAGGCGGATCTCTGTGAGTTCGAGAACAGCCTGGTCTACAAGAGCAATTTCCAGAACAGGCTCCAAAACTACAGAGAAACCCTGTCTCAAAAAACCAAAACAACAAAACCCAAAAAACCAAACCAAAACAAAAAAACCCAAATGAAGAAGAGAACAAAAAACCAAAAACTCTATTGCCTGTTTCAACCCTTAACTGGGACAGTTCTCAGTAGCCACTGCGAGCATCCAACTGTGTTGTCCTTTGTAGAGCCTGTCCTCTTTGTGCTGGATGCCTTTGTTTGGCATCTACTCTCTTCCCAGCCCATAGGCAGGGGATCCCTTCCCTAGAGATTAAGGAACACGGGGGAACAGGTGCCTTTCATTAATAACGTGAGTGAGCAGCAAGAAACTTCTCTATCTTACATACAATGAGCTTGGCTTTGGTACTTTCCTGAGAAGACATTAGAGTATGTGGGAGCCATTGTCTTGTTGTATAAACCTTGATAAAGCTAGAAATGAAGTATCAGTTACCTCAAGCCTGCCGCCTCACAAGCCAGCTTTTCCTCTTCCAGGCTCTGCCTGACCCAGCTTTTCCTCTTCCAGGCTCTGCCTGACGTCATGTGGGCTCCTCCTAGTAACACTGTAACCAGGCTTTCTGGTGGCATGCTTGTTACTTTGTCACAGGGACCACATTACTGTGTTTGGGAGGCAGGCCCGGGACCATGGCCTTGGCATCCAGATATGCTCTTTGCTTCCTGATGGGCTTGGATTCCATCCTGAGGGCTCCCAGTGGCTCTCTGAGGACCCTGGACTCGACAAACTGTTCCAGCTTAAGGCCAGCTCAGAGGCTCAGCTTAAGAGCTAACTTGCAGTCAGAAAAAAAAAAAAAGTTGTGCATTTCTGGTTTGAATGATTCACTAGTGGTTCAACATCTAGAAATTGCCACATAAAATGTACCAGCCTAACGACTCCTTAAAATAAAGTATTATGGCAGCCGAGAGCGGTGTGCTGACTGGCCGCCGTGAGACTGGACCTGTGTGTCCTGCTTGCTGCCTCTTCCGTCCACGGCCATGTATCACTAGTTTCACAAATCTTCCTCCATGTGCTAAGAAAAGTGGAATGTTTGTTTCCATACCTCAGTCAGTAGGGGGGAGATGTGAATTAGACCGAAGGGTGTAATTTTGGTTCAACTTCTTTCTGTCCCAAGCCCAAGCCTACCAGCTCTTAAGGAAGCCCAGTAGCAAAAACAGACGATACCCTCCTCCCCAATGCCAAGGACCAGCTGTTCGCAATCCTGTTCCCAGCCCAGGTTCTTCTCACTTCCTGGCCCCTCCCAGAGTTCTGAGGTTCCCTGGGGGCTCTCATCTTTTCTGGTATCTGCTTTAGTGAGGCCCGAGTGTGCTTGAGAACAGCTGGAGCCCCTCTTTCTAGACAGTGCTGGAGAGAAAGGTCTGGCTACCGCTGGCCCCCCTTTGCAGGTGGAGCTGGAGATAATGTGGACTCCCCACGATGCTGGAGGAAACGGTGATGCACACCCAGACTTAGAAATACGCAAGTGTCACAGTAGCCGTCACTGTCCTCGGTGACTGATGTCCTACAGCCTCTCCAGCATCTCCAGTCTGAGACTACAGCATCCACAGTGCTCATAATGTGAGATTCAGGAGCGTTTGGACTTGGGAATTTGTGGGTTAGAGATGTTCAACCATCCAAGTCTTTGCAAACATCCTAAACCCAAGAAACTGAAATTCAGAACACGTCTTCCTCCAAAATTTTAGGACAAGAGATATGCAACCTGAATAAACATTACTAGAGTTTTTGTCTCTTTTTAACCTACATGCATTTTGTGATATTTGTACACAGTTTTACAGAGGTGAACAAATAATTGAACATGTGCTCTTATTTTAAAAAAGTTTTGTTTCCTTCAGAAAGAGCATATGTGGGGCTGGAGAGAGTAAGCACATGCTGCGTTGCAGAGGGTCAGGATTCAGTTTGTAGAGCCCACCCTGACTCCAGTTCCAGGATCCAGTGCCCTCTGACCTCCACAGGCACCAGGCACACTCATGGTGCACATACACACATGCTGGATATGTTATGTTTCTGCTCTTGGGATGTAGAAGAGAGGAGGGGGCTGCTCACAGGGAAGATGGCTTAGCTCTGTGTCACCATTTTAGGCCCTTTCAGCCACAGCCTTCTCCTGGGACAATAGGTATAAAAGATCGACCTCCAATCTAAACCTGTGCAGTGTGCTCTAAATGCTGAGGTCCTTTCTCTTGCTATGCTTTGAATATGCGTTGTCCCCTGAAACTCATGTTGAAATTTAATCTTCATTATGAGATAGCAGGGGTGGGAGCAGTGAGACTGTCAAAGTGACCCGGGCCCTCCCTTCATGAGCGGATCGATCCACTCATACAATGGGTTATCTCAGTAGTGGGTCTGCTATAAAAACCACCTTGGGACAGATGTGGCAATACACAGCTGGAGTTCAGAGACTGAGATAGAATGATTGTTGTGAGTTCAAGGCTAGCCTGGGCTATATGGCAAGACTGTTTCAGTAAACAAACAAGCCAGCATGGCCAGGCCTCTCTCTAAACACATAGCCTTCTCTCGGAAACCTTCAACTCTGCCAGCGAGGAAGCCATCACCAGAAGAGGATCCTTATGGCAAGAACTGTGAGCTAGATCAAAACTTGTTTGCCGGCCGGGCAGTGGTGGCGCATGCCTTTAATCCCAGCACTTGGGAGACAGAGGCAGGTGGATCTCTGTGAGTTTGAGACCAGCCTGGTCTACAAGAGCTGGTTCCAGGACAGGCTCCAAAAAAACACAGAGAAACCTTGTCTCGAAAAACCAAACTAAACCAAAACAAACCAAAACAAAACAAAAAAACTTGTTTGCCTTCAACTCCTCCGTGTCTGTGGTATTGTGTTATTAGCTGTAGGAGATGGGCTAAGACACCCTCAAGGTCCATTTACCGTTCACTCAGACTCAGCTTGGTGTAATGAAGTGGCTGTAGGAATGGACCTGACCTGCTCTATGCCTGTGGGAATGGCTTCTGTCTCTTGTGAGGCCAGGCCTTGGTGCAGGGAGGACAAGGGTTCCTTGCAGACCTTGACATGTTTCCTGCAGACAGAGAGAGAGACAGACAGACAGACACACACACGTGTGCACACACATGGCTTTGAGGACCAAGGAGTACTGTAGGCATCTTATCTATCTTATCTTCAGTCTCATGATGAGATGGATACAAGAAAGAAGGTATAACTAAGAAAAGCTACAGCTGCTATGGGGCTCACACCCCAAGTTTCCCCAGATCTGGTCCTCCTGTGTGTGAACCAACTAATTTTTCCCTTGTTCAAGGCAGCTTGGATTAGGTGTTTGGTCACTTGTCACTGAAAGCACTTGGTGGGTAAATATGGCAAATTACATGCTGACCCAGACTTGACCTTCTAGAAGGCTCTTCTGGTTGCTTTCAGAGCCCGGGTGCAGGGTTGAGGGTGTGAAATACTGTTTGCTTGTCTACAGGTGCATGTAGGAAAGATGAAAGTTGTGTTTGTAAACCCACTCGGGGGATGGGATTTGAGTGACAGGGATGGATATTCTGAAAAGAAATCTCCTTTAGCCAGGCGAAGGTGGCACAAGCCTTTAATCCCAGCACTCGGGAGGCAGAGACAGGTGGATCTCTGTGAGTTTGAGGCCAGCCTGGTCTACAAGAGCTAGTTCCAGGACAGGAACCAAAAGCTACAGAGAAACCCTGTCTTGAAAATCAAAAAAAAAAAAAAATCTCCTTTACAGGGACTTGGTTTTGCTATCTAATACATGGTTCATTTCCGGAAGGAAATGTTGTGTATTCACCAGAGCTTCCAGGGCCCTCAGAGCTGCAGAAGGTAGGCCATCCCTGGCAGACACGGGAGTAGGCGAGAAACCTGGCTGCAGACATGAGTGGTGATAGCAAAGCGGTCCGTGGCAGGGGTGCGAGTCAGCTCGCTCTGCATTCTGATTTCACGTAAGGTTTCTAGAGGCCTCATACCGACTTTTCACCCAAGCATTCTAGAAACCCAACGGCGAGCTACAGGAAGGAAAGAGGCGTTTCTAGAAAGGAGTGTTGGAAAACAGCTTCTAGTGTGTTCTGTGGATGGCCAGGAATGCGAATCCTACCAGGGGTCATGGGTTCATACCAAAGATGGTTGAATAGCTGTGGCATGGTTTCAGCATGAAAACTAAGCTCTGAGGAGATGTGGGATCAAGAGGCCCACTGATTGCAAAACTGGAAACTTTCAGCAATTTAGCTTCTTTTGTGAAATTCAAGTAGTTAACATATTTTAGTGTAGATAAAGAACATCCCCATGAAGGCTGTGACGTCTGTTTCTCCAGGTATTTTTAAAATGGGGCTGGTAGCATTTTTACATGAGAGATTCTAGACATACAAAACTGTATAGAATAACATAAGGGTACATCAGGTTTCAAAACAAAAACAAACAATGCTGGCTGCTGAGATGGCTCAGCAGGTTAAAGGTGCTTGCTTGCTGCCAAGCCTGGTGACCTGAGTTGGATCCCTAGGATTCACATGGTAGGAAGAGAGAACCGACTCCCATAGATTGTCCTCTACTTCCGCATGTACATCATGACATGTTTGCATGCATGCAAATACACACACACACACACACACACACACACACACACACACACACACTAAAAATGTTAAAGACCTAACTTCACAAACATAGCTTCCACCTGGCGGTGGTGGTGCACGCCTTTAATTCCAGCACTCAGGAGGCAGAGGCAGGCAGATCTCTGTGAGTTCGAGGCAGCCTGGTCTACAAGAGCTAGTTCTAGGACAGGCTCCAAAACTGCAGAGAAACCCTGTCTCGAAAAACCAAAACCAAACAAACAAAAAACATAGCTCCCTATTTTAGGTGTGTTTTGTCCTCAAGGATCACTCCATGACATTAGAGAAAAGTTAAAGAGATTTAATAGGTTTCGTAGAAGGAAAGTGGAGACAAATCACCCTTCAGAAGAGCTTTGCTGGGACAGTTACAGCATCATTGCCACTGATGGCCCCATGGGGACAGGGACGGAGAGCTTTCAGAGCCACAAAAATAGCAAGCCAGGGTCCTGAAAGGGAAGGCCCTTCAGTTCTAGAGGGCAAAGGACTTTCTTGTTCCTGTAGGTTTCAGGGGAAAGTCCATGTCATGTGACCTAACCTACTTGTGAGGTGCCATAAGGCACAAAGGCACTTGATAAAGTACAGTTTGAATTTGAGACTGTCTTGGACTTGTGCATCAGGCACTGGGCTAGCAGCTGCTGGGGGAAGGAGCGAGAGCCACAGGAGGCTAGCTTCCCAACCATCCAGAAACAGCCGAGGACAGTGCCTTGATTTCAGAGCTAGACAGCAGCAGATAGAGGGTCTTAGTCAAATGTGAAATTTCTCATTTTAGGTATTTTTTGCTTGTTTGTTTTTGTTTTCGAGACAGGGTCTTATGCCTAGGCTGGCCTGAAACTTAGTGTGTTTGTACTTACATGCTGGCTTTGTACTTATGGCTTCAGGCTTTTAAGTGTTGGGGTTGCTGGTATGAGCCACAGTGTCTGCTTATAGTGTGTGTGTGTGTGTGTGTGTGTGTGTGTGTGCGTGCGTGCGTGCGTGCGTGCATGCGTGTGTAGCCGTGTTTCAGCACGAGGTTCACACCCAGAGTCATGTTCATTACAGTGAGAACTCTGCACTCATCTTTACTCCCAGCCCCACTGTTTACTTTCATTACAGACAAGTGCAGCCACAGTTTTTTTATTGGATGATTCTGAATTAAATGCGTGGTTTCCTCTTGTGTAACTCCACAGCTTGTCTTCGTTCTTTGCCATGCTTAACTATTATACAATGTAGCTAATCTCTGTTGATAGATGTCTAAGAATTATTAGCTTATTATAAGTGGGATTATAAAGAATATCAAAAAGCCAAGCATGGTGGTACTTGCTTATAAGCCTATCACTTGGGAGGCAGGGGCAGGAGGATTAGAGGTTCAAGGGCAGCCTAGGCTACATGAGACCCTGTCTTTAAAAAAAAAAAATACATTGTATAGATTTATGAAATTCTCAAAGAATTAATAAAATACTATATTTAAATAATAAAAAGAATGCTTTAGTGAGTATCCACACACATAGACACATATCCAAATGTTTATTTGTATGAATAGGTAAGGTATGTAGTAATTACACATGTGTACAACTTACACACACAAGCACCCGATTTCCTGGAGCTTACCAGTTCATTTTCCCCCAGAGCTGCCCGAGAGAAGTGAATGTTTCCATTCTGCTGAGGGTGCTGTAGTCTGTGCTTCCTTTCTCTGAAAGACTGGGTGTCTGAGCTGCTTTTTAACTTCCTCTCTGCCTGGGGTACAGAACCTGGTTTGCCCAGTTAAGTAAGATCTTTTAACAATTCTTTAATGGATTCATACTAACAGGTTTTTTATTTTTATGTACTAAATCCTTTGTTTTAAGAGTGCCCTGCTGCGTTCTTGGTGTCCTTTTATGCACATAAATCATCATTTCCAATATGGCTAAATTTATCAACATTTTCCTTTGTCCCTTGAACTTTTTAATGCTTGTTAAAGAGTTTCTTGTTGCCTCTGCCAGTAGGACAGCTGGGAGCCCTTGAGGGGCTGACTTCAGGAGGCAATCGGGTCATGGCTGCCAACATCTGGTAAGCTCCTCGTGGGGTAGCGCCAGGTCTGTGCTGAGAAGAGATGCCCAAAATAATGCATGAGACCGAGAGGTGTGAGCCCACCTGCGTGGGAGTGGCAGATCTATCTCAGTGTGATCTGTGCCTGTCTTTGTTTTATCTGACCCTTGCTCAAGGGCTGAACTGTCCTGTCCCCTTGAAGGACCAGGAGGTGGGTGAGGCGTGGGGTATCTCCAAATGCTTGCTCAGGGCTCTTTCCTTTCTTAAGGGAGAAAATGAAACCCAACCTCCCAGTTATTCTGAAGGTGTCCCTAGGAACTCTTCACCCCGGCCCAGCCCCAGAGAACCTTGCACACTGAAGTGTTTTGGTTCGATGCTGAATCGCGTTGTGTTTGTTTCTCTGAGGTTCGGGTCCGAAGAGGTTGAGTGGCTCTCCTGAGTTCACGCAGCAGGTCAGCAGGGTGGGGAGTGGTTGTGGAATTCTGGGACTCCTAGCTTAGTTTTCTGGCTCTGTTCAAGCTGTTCCCTGCTGAGGAACTTTTGTTTATTCGTCCTTAGTCCTTTAAACTTGGAGAATAGTTGGGATGCTTAAAAGTCTGAACCCTGTAAATTGTGGCCATTGTCCGCCTTAGAATGTTTGGGAAGGGCTGGTGAAGAAATTGTTTTGCCTTTCTACATAAACTGTTGTTGTTGGTACAAGTTGAACACCCCTCACCTAAAAATCTAAAACCCAGAATGTTCCAAAACTCCAGACATCTTCAGTATGGGTACGATGGCACAAACGGAAAATTTTACAATAATTTCTCATAAAACTGCATTCCATTTATACGTATGTATGCTTAAAAATCCCAGGGTATGTGTGGAAGGCACCTGTGAGAGAGCCTCTGTCACTGGGAAAACATTCCTGAGCTGTCTGTGTAGACAGGGGAGGCCTCACGTTAGCTCATGGTCTCAGAGGTTTAGTCTGTGCCTGTAAGAGCTAAAGATGTCACGGTAGCTCACAGAAAGGAAGAGGAAGTGAAATTACTCTGTAGGTGAGCTTTATTAGGTAGAGTCGGTTTATGGCCACAGGCAGTCAAGACCTGGCCTTGAAATAGGAGAGGTGTAGCCTCACATCACAGGTAGCACAGGAGAGAGAGCGCCTTCGATTCCTTCAGTTCCACGGAGCAGGAGCAGGAACGTTGTAGCATTGGGGCATACAGGATGCAGTGGGGTCCTGAAGAGATTGGGGGACAGGTCCCGTCCCATCCCAGGGAACATGGTACAGTTTCTTGCTCTTAAAGGGCTTATTTTGAGGGGGACATGTCTTTATATCACATGCCAACTTAGAAGCCAGAAAGCATGAATAAAAGTAAAGTTACAGGGGTGGAGACATGGATAGGAGGTTAGGGACATTTGCTGCTCTTGTGAAGGACCCCAGTTTGGTTCCCAGAGCCCACACCAGGCAGCTCGCAACATGCTCCAGAGGATCTGATGTTCTTTTCAGGAAGCATTTCAGATATGGGGTTTTCAACTTCTATGTCATTGAAATGAAATTTTTTCTTTTTAAATTTATGCCCTGGCAATGCTGAAGCATGCATGGGCAGCCCATATATGGCGGTTCTGTTGAACTTGTTCATGTATTGGGTTTCATGGACTAAGTTGATGAGGACAACTGACCAGGTCTCTTCCTCATGTCATTGAAAAATAAGAGCAAATTAAAATGGAAAAAACATTTGACTCAGAAAACAAAATGAGAGAAGGTGGATGGAGGAGAGAGAGAGTGAGCAGAAGAAAGGGAGAGGAGAAAGGGAGAGAAGGGGAGGGGAGGATGGAGGGAGTGGTGGGTGGGGAGTGTGCTAGACAGATTTTAGTTCTGATACTAATTGGCTCCCTTCAGAATGACATGCAAACAGAATCTCATTTATTTTTTTTTCCTAGGTAAAATCAAACACTGTGAACTTGAACTAAACTTGGTATGGAGTAAACCTCCCTGCCCCCTGAAATCCCACAAAATATTACTTTTTTGATATGTTTTCGAGAGACACTTGCCTAATTTTTTTGTTTGTTTGTTTCTCGATTCAGGGTTTCTTTGTAGCTTTGGAGCCTGTCCAGGACTTGTAGATCAGGCTGGCCTCGAACTCACAGAGATCCACCTTCCTCTGCCTCCTGGTGCTGAGATTAAGGCATGTGCTACCACTACCAGGCTGCCTAAATTCTTTGTAGTGATACAAAGGATTGCTTTTGTAGAGATGCAAACATACTTAGTTTTAAAAGAGGCTTCCCACACAGGTGTCTGTCAGTTATGAGTGACATAAGAGTCACTAAGAGCTGACCTTCTCAGTGGGAACCTGAGTTTAGTTGTCTTCTTCGAAGCCAGGGCCCGGATAGACCTGGTGTCATCCTACTGCTGGTGGGTACTTAGCCCCATGGGTTCAGGAAATGTTTCTCATTTGTAAAATGTGAGAAAAGCAAGAATATGAGCTGTGTTGTCTCCAGCACTGGTCTCTTGGGCCTGGTGGGAGCACCTGGTAGCCAGGAAGGAAAACGGGGAGGAGAGGACCGATCACACAGTTCCCTTTAAGGTCGTGTCCCTCCCACTCGGGGTCGACCTCCTAAGAGTTCTAACTCCCAATAGTGTCATAGGCTGAGACTCAACCTTTGTCTCAGGGGCCTTGGGAGTCATTTCAAATCCAAACTATAACATGATTACTCTGAAATTTCCTTATTTATTTTTGTGTGTGTGTTTGTGTAGCACATGTGTGTATGTTTGCACATATGTAGTGTGTTTTTCTGAGTGTGTGGAGGCCTGCAGTTGACACTAGGTGTCTCCTTTTGCTGTTTACCTTAGTTTTGGGGTCAGGCTTTGTCACTAGACTTGGACTTCATTGGTCCACTGGCTGGCTGAGGAGTTCCAGGGATCCGCCTGTCTCTGCTGCTCCATAGCCCTGGGTCCACTGGCTGGCTGAGGAGTTCCAGGGATCCGCCTGTCTCTGCTGCTCCATAGCCCTGGGTTGGGCTCACAGATGCTTGTGACAACACTTGGCTTTAATGTGGGAACTGGGTAGCCAATCTCGGGTCCTCATGTCTCTGTATTTACCGAGGCACCATACATACCAAGACTCCGCAGCCTCACTCTGAGAATTAAATGAAGAGGGACATAAACTGCTCACCAGGTACCAGGTATCTCTTGAAATGCTTGGAAATGTTAGTGATAATAACAGATGTTGACATTTCTCTGCTTTTGCTCATTTGATTTCTGAGAACAAAGGCTATGGGGAGGCACATTCCAGCAGGTATTAGAAGATAAAACTGTGTACCCATTACTCTAGGAAGGAGCAAACCTGGTGACCTCTCCTGTGGTTGGCCGGAATTAAGTGAGCTGCCGGGCTGGACGCTCCCTGTGATGGGAGCCTTGGATTTAGGCACAGCCACAGGCCCAGGCAAGGCTGAGCGGGTGAAACCTGTGATCTGTGCTTGGAAATATGGCGAAGAGCAAGGCAGCTGCTGAGCTATTATTCTAAGTGTGGGCTCATAAATGGCTTGTGCTGCTATGTAATGGCTTCTTGGATGGTGGACGCTGCCAGGGAAATATTCACACTGGCAGGACACTGGCAGTCTTCTCTGCCTCAGAGGCTGGAAGGGTTCCAGAACTTTCCTGAGGACAGCGTTTGAACCTGTCATAGTTTATTTTGTTGCCTTGTTTTCATGCCGCAGATTTGATCATCGCTGTTACTGTGTGAGTGCAGAAAGCATATCCTAACGTCCACCCACTCTAAGGCAGTCATTTGTGTCTTCAGTCTGGAGAGTTCTGTGGGCGCCTCCGTCTGCCAGCTCCCTGAGCCAGATGCCTGGCACATGTTCTCAGTTCCAGACCCCCCATGTCCGCCCAGCCACCGTGAATTCGTTTTGGATGCGCTTCTCCTCCTCTCTTCTGCCATTGTTTTAGATTTCCAGGTCTCCATCATTTAAAACTCGCCCGTCATTTCCTCTTACTGCTAGAACGTGGGGCGGGCTCCATAGTGTGGCGCTCTGTCCAGCTCTCCATGAACTGTTCACTGGGTATCTCTTGTCTTCCACAGCTCGCAGTGCTGTGGAGGTGTGAGCATGGCTGTGCACAGGGACCTGCGGAATGCATCCGCCCTCAACTTCTAGGAGGGGACTTCCTGGCAAATTCCCTTATGGCTCAGTGCTATGCAAACATGAGACCCTGGGATTGAATCCCCAGCGCCCATGTACAGGTACATGGCTGTGTGCCCTGTAACCCCAGCATTAGTGGCTCCCAGTGTACTGGCCAGTTGGCCTGGCCCCAGATGGTAAGCTTGAGGTCAGTGAGAGACCCTGCCTCAAGAGAATAAGCTGAGAGCAATGGAGGAGGACACCTGATGTCCTCTCTGGCCTGCATATAAAGCTGCACAGTGACATGCCTGCAACGAATTATACATATTTGTAGGGTGTTGTGTAGTGTTTTGATACACGTATAGAGTTCATAATGTTGTGTATTAAAGTTCAACATATCGCCTTTGTTTATAGTATTTGTATGATTATTAAGATTTCTCAGTGTCAGGGATGAACTCAGGACTTCGCACAAGCCCTCCAGCCTACAACAGACCTGCCTTACTTTCCATACCAGTGTTAGGAATGAGTTTGCTGAAATCTTGTTTTCTTGCTTGTTTTTGACAAAGAATCAAGCAGTCTAAGCTGGCCTTGAACTTGTTTTGTAGCCAAGGGTGGTCTTGAACTCCTGCCCCCAAGCACTAGAATCACAGGCAAGCAACATCATGCCCAGTTCTCTTTTTCTGGCTTTGTAAGGGAGAGTCTTGAAATTTAATAAAATCTCATGTTTGCATAGCAAGCATTCTTACCCATTGAGCCATCTTCTCAGCCTCAATTTTTTTATTTTTATGTATCAATTAAAATATACGTTGAGCTGCAGAGGCACAGATAGGAACACTACATCTGAGACCAGCTGAATTACATAGCAGAACCCATCTAAATAATGACTGCAGTTCATTGACAATGCTTATCTAGCATCCCCAGCTCTATCCCTACACTGCAAAATAAATAAACAAGCAAATAGAGAAGTTGGAACTTAGAAAAAGAAAAGTCGAAGGGGCCAAAGGAGCTAAAACAATTTAATTATTTTTCTTTCTTTTTTCTCATCATATACACGTACAGCTGTCAACTGCCCTTTCAACTCTTCTTTAGTTGAAATCAATTATTTTATGTGCTGTTTTCATTTTAATAAATTAAAATGTTCTAATTTCCAGTCAGGCTAGCATAGGCTATATATATAGCTATTTAGTGAGTCTCAGGCTAGTTTGGGATAGAGAGTGAGACCTTGTCTCAACAAAGCAATTCTAATTTTCCATGCTAATTCTACATTTGCTCTGGATTATTAGGATCTGTGTTAATTAATTTCTAGATATTTGGGCATTTCCTAATTGTTCTTCCGTTGTCCATTTCTACATCAGTTCTAATGCAAGAACATTCCTGGATGAGGATGATGTCTTCATGCCGTGGCCACGATAAGAACCATCTTTGTGACTAGTTCACCTGTGCTCTTGGGAGGAGTGGCCTGCGGGTGGTCAAACAGATCAAGTTGGCTGATAGACTGACAGCTGCTGTTGTATTGCAGTCTCTGTCTGCTTGTCCTGAGGATATGTCTGCTTCTCTTCCCAGTTCTTAGTTTTTACTTCACACACACACACACACACACACACACACACACACCTTTATAAGGAAATTAGTAATTAATATCCAAAATATGTTGTTTAATATATTTGTTTTTTTATTTAAGAAAAGTGTTGGTTTGCCAGTAAAAGTCAGAAGGAGGTACAGTGATTTCCCATGACCGTCCTACCACAGTAGCTAAAAGGACGCCTTTCACCACCCACACCAGTGAATGCAGTTGGCAAACAATGAAACATGTCATTCACCGTCCATAGTTCAAGTTGGGGTTCACTCTTGGTGGTTTTTATTCTGTGGGCTTGGACATGAGCATATTGGCATGTGCCTGTAACTATCGCACCAGAGTCTTCCCACTATCCTGAAGCCCTCTGTGTGTCCCTGCTTCTTCTCCCACCCCTGCTCTGTGTGGGAGGTGTTACTGTTCAGGATTGCTGTATCTTCTTGGAACATTACCATCATTTCTCTCCAGGATGTTTGCTCTTCTTTATCCCGTTAGTGGTTTTTGTTCTGAGGTCTCCATTTCAGATACAATGTAGTTCCTTTACCTTTCTTTCGCGTTTACAAGTTTTGTATTTTTTTCCTTTGCTGTAACAAAATGCCTGAAGTTGGGTACTTTCTAAAGAAAAGATATTTATTCTACCATTAGAGCCTTGGGGCAGGGATAAGGAAAGCGGTATTTCTTCAGCTCGGTTTTAGAGGTTAAAGTCTCAACACTTTAGGCTTTCTGACGAGGGCCCTTTTGTTCACATCACATGACAAGATGTAAGGAGGAGACAGCGGGTAGGTTTGCTCTTTTGCGGGTAGGTTTGCTCTTTTGTAACTAACAGGGTACCATGAGAACTGCATCATTTTGAAGGGAAGGACCCAAAACGATCTCGGCCTAGATGATAGCTCTTCCCACGGCCAGGATCCCCACACTGAACCTTTGGGAGATGCTATACCCAGATCATAGTAGTTTCCCCTCTTTTCCCTTGGACTTATATCTAGGGCTACACATTTACCTTTCAGGTTCCAACCCCCAAACCTCTGCCTTTTAATTGAGGTGTTTATGCCATTCACATGCAATGCAACTTGCGATACAGATGCTTAAATGTGCATCTCAGCTGTTCTCTGTTTGTCACATCTGCTTTCTTTCCCCCGAGCTTGTGTTAGTCATCATGTCCATCACATTATTCTATCAGTCATTGTTTGTACTTCTGAAAAATAAAGCTTTTAATGTCTTGCTTGGCATGGTGGGGCATGCTTTAATCTAGCACTTGGGAGACAGGCAGGACCTCAGTGAGTCCACGGCCAGCCTGGTCTACACAGACAGTTCCAGGTCAGCCAGGGCTACATAGAGAGACTGTCTCCAGAAACCAAACAAATGGAGCTTTGAAGTTTAGAGACTGTGTCATCATTGCTCAAGGGTGGCTATGGGCTGGTGGGTAGCTCACCATCTCTGGACTGCTGGACCGCTCACCATCTCTGGACCGCTGGGCAGCTCACCATCTCAGGACTGCGGGGCAGCTCACCATCTCTGGACAGCTGGACCGCTCACCATCTCTGGATGGCTGGGCAGCTCACCATCTCTGTATGGTTGGACCGCTCACCATCTCTGGACCTCTTGTCTTCACTTCATATGAGCGTTGCTGCACCTCCCACTTTGGTCAGTTATGTTGTAGAGCAACTGACAGCATGAAAACTTGTGCTGTACTTTCTGTGATCCTATTTCTTCTTTGTACAGATTATTTTCCTTTACCTATGGACTTTCTTCTGACCTTTCTTGTAGATGCATTAGATATGCCAAGAACAAATTTCCTAAGTTGTTGCTTTCCTTAGGCATGGTTTTACTTCTTCAGTTTTGAAGACTTGCTATGCAACTCTGGGTTGGCAGGAGTTTTCTTCTAGCATTTAAGGATGTAACTCCAGCCAGGCATGGTGGCACACACTAATCCCTGTACTCAGCAGACACGGAGATCTCTGTGAACTTGAAGCTAGCCTGGTCTGCATGAGTCCCAAGCCAACCAAGGCTGTGTAGTAAGACCCTGTCTCAAAATCTAAAAAAGTAAATCCCCCAAGCTCCAAAACAAAGATCTAACTACATCGTTTGCTATTTTGTATCTTTTCTAAGAAAACCTATTGTAACTCTTACTTTTATTGTATATATTCACTTTTCCTGTCTGTTTCCAAAATTTCCTTTTGTTTGCTGTTCTCAGCATTTTTAATATAATGTATCTAGGTACAGGAAGTATGGGAGGCTTTAAAAAACATACGGGCCATGGAGAGATGGCCCAGGGTTTGCTACTCTTCCAGAAGACCTGAGTTAAGTGTCCCCACAGTACCCACTTTGGATGGTTCAGAACCACCTGTAACTCCAGCTCCAGTGGATCTGATTTTCTCTCGTGGACACACCACACACACACACACACACACACACACACACACACACACACAAGCTCACACACAAACACATACACTCACACCCGCACACAGATAAACACCCACACCCACAGTATCTTCTGACCTCCTGGGGTCTGTGCTTTGTGGTTTTCATTATAAGTATAATATTCTTAGCCTTTAATGACTTTCCTTCCCATCCCTCCTATTCTCTTTCTCACCCACAATGCACCCAGTTTCACATGTTTACTTGACGTTGTTGCTGGTAGTCATGGATGCTCTTTTCATTCTCGGCCTTTCTGTTCATTGTTTTGGATGTTTAAGGATGCAAACGCCTTTCTCTTCTGAGTCGTGTCTTCTGATGAGCTGTCAAGAGACATTCTTCATCTCTGTTTCTTTGCTGTTTTCTTTTCTAGCATTCTTTTGGGCATCTTCTCATGGCTTCTGAGTCTCCGCTGAAATAACACATATGAACCAATTTCTCATGAATGCCTTTAGCATATTAATCATAATTATTTATAATTACCATCAGATCACCCCAATGTCTGAGCCATACCTGAGTCTCTGATGATCACTTTGTTTTCTGGGTGTCTGCTGCCAATCTTTCTTGCGTTTTTGTATGCCTTGTTACTTTAAAATCTAGCCATCTCCAGCAGGACAGTAGAAGCTTTAAGTTTCAGTAAGAAGTTTTTAAGTCTGGTATGGGTACACCTTTCCTTCTGCTAGGCTTTTACTGCAGATTTGAGTTATGATTACCTAGGATAACCATAGCAACTCCAAACCTTAAAATTCTAGCCCACAGTTGGGTGAATTTTAAGGTTTGGAGTTGCTGTGGTTACCCTAGGTGCGCCAAAGATTCCCAGTTCTGTCAGTAATGCCATGTGTTTAAGACAATGACTAGTTGGCCAGAGGCTCATGTGGGATTTCCTCTCCACATCTGCTCCATTCTCAGCACTTGGTCCTCCCTTTGCATGTCCTTCATGAAGGTCTGGTTCCATGCTCTCCTTTCCAAAAGCGTTCATCTCTTATGTACGGCTTAAGACCTTTGAGCTTGGGGAAGATTCTGACTATTGTCCTGGGTGTTGTGTCCCCAGGGCGGCCTCTGCAGGGATCCTGGCTCTCCCTGGGGTGGACAGCATCTGTTCTCACCCGTCCTCCAGGGATGGGGTTTTTGTTCTTGTTCCCCTTTACTTCAGCTCAGTATGGGAATTTTAGGGCTCCTGCTTTCAGACATGTCAGTGAGACAAAAACACATTTGTTTTTCCAAGAGACCCTTGATGTCACGGACAACCTCAGGACAACCTCAGTTCTGCTTGTTTCCCTGCGTTTCCTGTGGCTGTGGTAACTGCTGGTAGCTTCCATAAGTAGATAAGGAAGTCATTCTGCACTGAAGGATTTTCTGTCATTCTGTCCTGTGGCCAGGCGACACTAACTTGTGTTTATCCTCAGCACCAAAAGCTATTGTAAGTTAGAGTGTCTCTGCTGCCAGTGGGGGTCTTGTCCTTGCAAGGGCAGTTGTGTGGATTTTATGTGCTAGCTCTTGATTGGCCCTGCCTTTGGGCTTGCTTCCTCGAGACCCTGAGCTAAAATTAGCTGCTCAACGTGAATGCAGTGGCGAGTCGCATTAACTGTGTCGTGAGTGGTCTCTCAGTTGCGCAGTGATGCACAGTGCACATCAACAACGACAATGGCTACTGCTTTATCTTTTTTTTTTATGACAAGGTCTGATCACATTATTCAGGCTGTTCCTAGGCATCTTCCCACTCTGATCAGTCCCATGGTTCCCCCTCCTGAGAGGTCAGCTTAAGGATGCCAAGCATAGTGTGAACATCAACATAGATCAACACAGTACACTCTAGCCCTGGATCTTGGGCTCAGTGGATTCTCCTGCCTCAGCTTTTCAGATAACTTGGACCATGAGTATTCTCTGCAGTACCCAGCTGGACACAGTCATTTTTAAGCCCAAGGTTTTCAGTGGAATCATTTTCAAGTCTTGCAGTGCACTGGTTAGGGAAACAAGACTCCTCTCATTCATGTTTTTAGCCTTGCATTTTTCCAAAGGAAGAGGGTTGCGCTTCCTTAAGGGAGGTCCCCCACTGTGAGTGCTAGACCAGCAGAGAACCTGACAGTGCTGGCGCCTAAGTGCTCAGCTCTTGTCATCTATCGAGACTCATGACTTCAGAAGTTTTATTTTCCTGTAGTATTATTAACCATGAAGGCTTGTAACTTTGTTCATCTGCAGCAACGGCTAATCATATCCCTGCTGGCGGTCAAGTATTCTCCCAGCAGTTCTCTTCCCTGGGCAAGTTTCGTGTTAATGAGAGCTTTAATTTGATGGTAGCCAATGCTACAGAAACTTTATAAATCTCCACTTGGAAGGAAACTTTCCTTTCTTAGACTGAAAGTTTAGGCATATATAATATATATATTTAAAGTGTGTGTGTGTGTACTATAGTACATGCGTGGAAGTCAGAAGACAGCCTCAAGTGTCAGACTTTACCTTTTTTCTTGTTTGAGAGGGAGTGTTTTGTTGTTCTATGTTTAGTGTAGCAGACAAACTGTCCCTTAAAAAGGTCTTTAAAAGGACTAGAGAGATGGCTCAGTTGGGAAATGTTTGCCTTGAAATGATGAGAACTGGAGTTCTCTGTAACCCCAGAACTGGGTAGACAGAGACTGGAGGATCTTTGGGACTTACTGGCTAAGCCAACCTAGATTAACCAGTCCCAGGGAGAGATGTTGTCTTCAACACCAAGGCGGAGGTTGACCTGTGTGCGCATACATGCACATTCATCCCCCTCACAAACCTTTACAAGCAGACCCTTGCAAACCTAAGCAAGCAAACAAAGTAACTGCTTCAGTCAGGTCCTCCTCCTGCTCCGTTTTCCCATCCACCCACAGTCACTCCTCCTCTCCTGGGACCGCAGCTACTGTGTGAGCTACTGTGTAGCATTTCTCTGTGTCTGCCTTGCTTTCCCTGCATTCTCCATCCTTCAGTTTAGATATTTTATCCTGATGTGTCTTTATTATTTCTTCAGCTAGGTCTAATTGATCTGCTTTGAAATGCATCTTTTAAGTTAATTGTATTTTTCAGTTGTTGAATTTCTATTTGGATCTTTTCTAATAGTTTTGTTATATTCTAAAAATGTTTAAAATTTTGTAATTTTTCAAACATGTTAATTATTGTTATTTCAGAGTTCACAGCTGAGACTAACTTCTCTGAATGTCATTCGGCCCTAGTTCTAAATTGTGAGACACTGCCAGTGAAAGAGCCAGGGCTCTAGCTAATGCTCTGCCTCTAGAGACTTTTCCAGAAGGCCGGAAGCAGGTCTCCCTAATGTACTTGGAGACGGAGCTGAGCTGAGGCTGGGCATCAGTTCTTAGGAAGATTGTCCTGTTTCTTGTCACGATTATTCCTAAGAAACAACCCTGGGAGGGTTAGACTGCTTCCCCCACCCCCAGCACTCTGAGGAAGTTAAAAGTTCTGCTGGCTGTCTCAGCCTCCAAGTCCTGTGACTTTGAAACAGATAATTACTCATTGAAAAGGGAAAGTTAAGATGGGTACAAATGCTTGTCTCTGAGTTCCTCCCTATGTGGATATTGGCTTTTAATTTTTCACTCTTAATGCTTTCCAATATCTTAAGTAAGAATTATTAAAAATAAAAACAAAGTCTCACTTTGTAGCCCAGGCTAGTCTTGAACTTGTAATCCTCTTGATTCTGCCTTCTAAGTATTGGAATAATGGGTGTGCACCACAGCCACACCTAGCCTGGAAAGGATTAACTTTTGCGTTTCTCTTTTATTTGTAGCAACAATAACTTGTCTAAAACAACTCATTCTGCTATTTCCCTATATCTAGGAGGAGTTGGTTTTTTTTGGTTTTTGGTTTTTTTTTGATTTTTTTTGGTTTTTTTTTCGAGACAGGGTTTCTCTGTGGCTTTGGAGCCTGTCCTGGAACTAGCTCTGTAGACCAGGCTGGCCTCGAACTCACAGGGATCCTCTTGCCTCTGCCTCCCAAGTGCTGGGATTAAAGGGGGGGGGTGGCACCACTACCTAGCTAGTTTGTTGGTTTTAAAGATTTTAAGTTGTGTATATATGTGTTTATGTGCACATGAGTGCAGTGACCAAGGAAGCCATCATATACTCATGGAGCTGTAGTTATAGGTGACCATCTCTCCAGCCCAGTAGATCCAGCTTTTGGTGTATGCTGTGGTGTATTGTGCCGGCCCCCTGGTGGTGAGTGAGAACTGTTGGCAGTGTGTGCTGTTCTTCCCCAGGAATTCTGCTTAGTAGGGGATGCTCTTTGTCTTCTCACTTTACCAAGAGCATGGCATCATATGTGTCTGTTGTCATGACAGCAGGCCAGCGGCTAAGTGGCAGTTTGGATTGGCACCACAGTGTGGTTTTGCTTTCTTCAGTCACCACAAGTGTTGCCTGCCCTGTTTTAAATCAGTTGTCTCTGTGTCTGCCATCTCCTAGAACTGTTTTTTGGCAAGCTCCCCACATTTTCTTGTCTTGGCAAAGGTCCCCTCCCCACCCCGAGTCCATTCCTTAACCAGGGTGCTTTGAAAACACACGTTAATGCTGAGGTTGTCCTCTCTCAGACATCCACCTTCCTAAAGTCCCACAGATACACCCAGTTTATCTGTGGCCACCACCATAATCCCAAACACACTCTTCAAGGGGGAGAGGGGCCTTTGTACTCAGACCCTGAGCAGAATCACCCTAAGTCAGAAGTCAGACAGGCTAAAAGCCCAGACCCTCAAGCCACGGTGACAGAAGCATGCTTTAAACATGTGGGTCCAGGATTGGATAGTGAAGGCAGGAATAGGGCTCGTGTTTCTCCTTGCAGCATGTTAGAGCACACTAGATGACTGAAGTCCTCAAGCCAAAGGCATGGCATGAGATCAACAAGTCCCACAGGTTTTCTTTAATCAGTGACAATGTTCACTGATTGTCTGCCCATTCTTAGTTCAGGCCCTTTGTCAGCACACTGGACTTCGAATGTCCCTGCTCCACTAACTCACAGAACCGGCTACAGGGAGGAATGAGGATCAGCAGTTAGGAGCTTGTGCTGTGCAAGCCTGAGAGCCTGTGCATGCCTGTAATTATACTGTTGACGGGGTGGGATGGGGGAAGGTGGGGAGGTAGTTAGAAGGGTTGCTGGGGTGTGTTGGATGCAGCTTAGGAGAGAAATCTCAAGCTTCAGGTTCAGCAAGAGACCCTCCCCCTGGCATTAGATACCCTCCCCTGGCTTCTGTGTGTACAGCGGCACACACATCAAACACCTAACCGCTTACACACACCTACGCTTGCACAATACACTTCACACACATGCACACACATGTATCTCGTACACGTGCATACACATAATATTAATTTTGAGGGTAACTCATGACCCCCCTGCTTCAGCTACCTAAGTTCTGTGATTGAAGGCATGCCCACCATACCCAGCTTGTCTGCTAATGTTTTTGGTTGGTTTTGTTTTGTTTTTGGTGTCAGAAGTTGAGCTCAGAGCCTCTGTTATGCTAGCCAAGTATTCTACTCTTTGACTGTACCCCCAGACTCTTACCATTTTATGTCTTCCTGAATGCAAGACATAATCTATTCATTCATTCATCTATATTTACTTATTTATTTTGTGTTGAATGTGTCCATGTGTTTGTGTATGTACAGGTACACCCATGTAGCCGTGTTCATATGTCAGAGTACGCATATGGAGCTAGAAAATAACGCTGGGTTTTGTTCCTCAGGAGCCTACCATCTTGTTCTTTTAAGACAGTGTCTCTCACTGACCTGAGTCTTAATGATTGGCTATGGTTTTCAAACGTGTCTCATCTTTTTAGCCTTTCAGGAAGGTATTTGAATCAGCTCCCATCCAGACACTGAAATGGACTCCTGACCCTGTGGCCCCAGCATCTGCTCCAATACTTTTGCTTTGGGCTTTTTTTTTAAAAGATGATTTTCTTAGCTTTCTATCAGTGAAGCACTTCAATTAAAAGGATGGTTTGTTTTGTATAGAATTGTTCAGTATTTGAAGAAGGACTAGGTTTTCTAGCACCTCCTAGTTTTAGAATCAGAAGTTCTTACGTATTGATGGAAGAAAGGTTTGTTTCCACATGGGAGTGTCCCCCTCCACCCATGAAACTATCTACCCTTGTTTTCGGGGTCACAATGTTTTCTTTTCTTCCCTGTGTGGAACCCTGGTGAGAGTTGCATTCTATTATAGGCCAAAGGTCATGGCAATAAACTAATAGACAATCCCTCCTACGCACTTAGATTAAGCATCTCCCTTTTCACTCCTCTGTTGGCTTTCTTGATGGGAGATAAAACATCAGAACTGTGGTTCCATAGAGGTGTGTGTCAGTCCCAAGGTGATACTATCCCCATGTTCTCACAGGCAGTCAACACAGACTTCAGAAGTGACTTCCTGCAAATCCAGCGGGCTGCATTCCGCTGCGGTAGATACTGGCTGGGGGCTGCAGAAATCTGTCTACCCACCTGGGTCTGACAGTCTTGTGGATGGTGGACCAACCCCTAAGGCTGCTCCCCCACCCCTGCACTTTTTCCAGAAGTTCCTGGTTTCTTTACACTTCTGTTTGTTTGTTTTTGAGACAAGGTGGCTGTTGTTCCTGGAACTATGTAGCTGAGGTGGGTTTCCTACACAACATCCTCCTGCCTCTGCCTTTTAGTGCTGTGATTTACAGGTGTGGGACCAAGTCTCACTTCCTGCTGCATTTCCTCCTGTAACCCGGGCTTCCCACAGTCCGGTGACTGTGTTGCATTGATTTGTTCCGTATAGTTTATTGTAAAGCATATCACAAAGGCTACAATTGGTAGAGAGGAGACCAAAGCTTCCAGAAGCCTCCCTGGGCTTGCACCCTCTACAGTCTCCCTCCCACCTGTTTAGCAATGCAGACGGTCATCTAAACCCTGAACCCTGTCCTTTGAGTGTTGGGGAGATTTCCCTGAGAAAGTGTGATTGAAGCAAGGACAACGGTATTAAAATATGGTTGGACAAAAGGGTCCAATCTCACAGCAGCAGCAAGGGTGGGTACCAGTCAGACTCCAGGGCCTCAGCAGGCTGCTCAGCTGCTCCACACAGCATTCCTTCCTCTAGGGCATGGACAAGACTCTTCTGGAATGAGGAGTATAACTTACTATCTGTCAGGAGAGGTCAGAGGATTTCTTTATGACCAGCTAAAGGCAGGATGGGGGTGGCCTTGGGGAAGGAGTTGTGGATCAGCAACCACGGGAGAAAACCAATACACATGTCTTAACATCACACGCAGCTGTGCACTAGACTCATTTTGTGTGGCCTTGTGAGGCAGGCCATCAACATGGGGTCCCTACCCTACCTTCTTGCTATTTTCAAGGAAACGTCATGGCTTTGGTGTAGGACTCTGGTCCAATGACTTCTCTCTGCCCCACATGCACACACCATATGAATACTTGGTTGGTTTCTTTTGGAGCCTAGGAAAGAATATTGTATTGCCAACCGCTCATGTTTGACTATTCATGTTGACACAGACTAGCATTATATTACAAATTGAGGGCTAAAGTGACTCTATTTGTATTAAATATTTTAAATCTTATTTTGTTATGTTTTAAAACAAGTCTTGTATAGCCCATGATGGCATCAAACTCCTGATGCATTTGCCTCTAGCTCCCGAGTGCTGAGAGTTGGGTGTTTGCCACCATGCCTGGCTTGTAGGAGAAATCTTGACCCACCAAAACCACCAAATAAGGCCATTAAAAAAATCAGTGTGGTTTCAGTTTTTTCAAAAAGAAAACAATTTTTTTTGAAGATTGAAGTATCCAATATGTAACAGACAAAACTAGGAATCTCTTTACAAAGGTGAGTGAGGGATGCGGTGTACATATAATCTCAGCATGTGGGAGTCAGAGGCAAGAGGATCTCTAAAACTTTAAGGCTGCTTTGGTCTTCATAGCCAATTCCAGGCCAGCCATGGCTATTCAGCTAGATCCTGTCCCAAAGAAAACAGCACAACACAAACGGACTGGGGATGGTAGAGTGCTTGCCTAGACTGCCGAAGGCCAAGTGCCGCCAATGCCGGGCATGGTGGTGCATGCCTGGGACCTCAGCAGCTGGGAGATGGAGGCAGTGAGACTGGAATTTAAGTTTATCGTTAGCCACACAGCGAGGCTACCCGGGACATAGAAGGTGTGGGGTGTGTGCTCTCTTCAGTGCCACAGGTGAGGATGACAGCTCGAACGGATGATAAAGGAAACAGGAAAAGAAGCAAACAAGCCATCTGATTGTCAGCATTAAATAAAGCAAATGCTGTGGCTTTAAAATGAATTTTTTAAAACTTAATGGAAATTGCAAAGTGTCTTCTTCAAAATGTAGCAGCTGGGTGTGGTGGCACAGCCTGCAGTCCCAGCCTTCTGGAGGCAGATGGGCTTTATCAGGGTTACAGAGTGAGTTCTGAAGTAGCCTGGGCTACAGAATAAGATCCTGCTTTACTGTGGTTGGGCAGGTTTTTTTTTTAAAACCAACTTGTAGCCAGGTGTCATGGTTCATATATGTAATCCTAACATTTGGGAGGTGGGTGGTGGGGACAAGAGGATTAGGAGTTACTGGTCATCTTTAATTACATGGTAAGGCCAAGGCTAGCCACACACACACACACACACACACACACACACACACACACACACACACACTACCACCCCAAACAAAAAACACCCTACAAAAACAAAAGTCTCAATAACGAGTATTTAAGAATGTCACTTCTCTTGGAGCTCCAGTGGCACAGTGGCTTAGCCCATGGCACTCAGACCAGTGTCACCTCTTCCTCCTGAGAAATACTAGAAATTCCATAAGTCAATAGCATAAATAGAGATGTAAGTGAACTGTTTTTATTGTATTCTTTTTTTCATGTCAAGCATCTAAATTGTAAATAAATGATTCCATAAAAGGTACAAAAATATCCCAGGAATGAGGATGGGAATAGATGTTTGGAGGGACAGCGCTGTGCCACCTTTGCCTCTTGAGGTTCTGTGATATCACCTGAGGCAGCACTGCTTTTTAAAGCAGACAGCACTAATCTCTATAAGCAGAACACTTAAGCTCCAGGAACTGATCCCTCAGTACACTGTGCCCTCTGCTCCCCACTACTGCCCAGTATGCTGTACCCCACTGCTCCCCTCGACTGCCCAGTACGCTGTATCCCACTGATCCCCACAACTGCCCAGAATGCTGTACCCCACTGCTTCCCACAACTGCCCAGTATGCTGTACCCCACTGCTCCCCACAACTGTTCAGTATGCTATACCCCACTGCTCCCCCAGACTGCCCAGTACACTGTGCCCCCTATTTGCCTTGGGAAGGTCTCTAGGTATAATTTGTTTGGGATCATTGTGGAGACCTCTTATCTAGCAGAGTGAGCACATGTAAACAAAACAAAAACCAAAACTTTAATTGGATTTTTAGGGGGAAATGAGCCCATTTGTTTGGCAGAGATGTTGGAGGTTGGAAAGGAACGTCCTTTCCTCTGAACACAGTTACTTCTGAAGCAGGGAAACTCTTGTCCGCTTCATGTCTCTCCTTTCCCCCTCTCACTTCTCCTGTCTTCCTCTTCAGGAATGTGGACAGTCGCCTGCTAACGGATAGTTTTTAAAGACTGTGCTCTTGGGGAAAGCACTGAAGAGAAAGTGGTGGTCATTCGACAGCCGGAAGCAGGAGATTAATTGCTAACATCTAGCTGCCACACATTCTACATTCTGCTCTCACCTCTAGCCCTGTAGTGACTGTCCCCTGGGCTCTGTCAGCTTCTCTGCCTGACCTTCCTGAGTCTTCTTCCCCCACGTTAAAAGCAGCTCTTGGAACCATGTTGTGTGCAAAATACCTTAAGTACTGCAGACTTCTGGGCTTTCTTGGAAAGCACACTGACATTCCCATTCAGATATTTTACATGAGTCATGGAATGCCTTTTCAATTGTGTGGGGTGACTGGGTGGGGCAGGGCAGGGTAGAGGCCATTAAAAGAAAACCTCAACAGTTTCATCTTCGCCCTTCATGGCGGACATCTGTGGGAATGTGTGTCCTGTGGCCAGTGGCGGGACTTGACAAGTAGGTACTCACCTTGTGCCCTGTTCTCTCTGGGAATTGTCCAGTGATCCAGCCTGCTGGAACTGTGCAGATTCTCCAGAGTGCAGTCCCAATACGTCCTCAACAACCCAGCTAACTTTTCCTATGTATGAGACACTGACGTTTGTCTGTGAATTGTAAGTGGAAACGTTCCGCCCATAGTTGGGGGGTGCGGGAGAAGGCAGTGTTGAAGTTTAGCCTCACCTGTTAGCTGCGGCTTCTGCCTGGACTTGGAAGCTGGTGAGAGTTGGGCCAAAGATTTGGCTCAGTTGCTAGGCCCCGGGTTTGATCCCCAACACTGAGTAAAGCTAGCATGGTGGCTTATGCCTGGGCAAGGAGGTTAGGAGTTCTGAGTCAGCCTTGGTTACGTATTGAATGGGAGGCTAGCGTGGGCTAAGGGACTCTGTCTCAAACAAACTAAAGGAGGAAGCTGATTCTGACAGCTGTTAAGAATTGTGTGACTGGGAAGTTCTGTCACAATTTACTTCCCAAGGGTTCACCATTTGATTTTGTTGCCCAAATCTAGTCATCCCTGTGGTGTCGGTTGTGTATGAGCCTTTTTTGTTAGATGTGGCAGCCCCACTCCCTCCTGACAAATAAACCCAAACAAACATAGTAAATCAGCTCCTTTGGGACATGTGGTCAGAGTTTAATTAGTTAGAGGCAAGCAGTGAGGCCGGACAGTGCAAATACTTCACATGTAGTAGCTTTTTATAGAAGTACACCCACAGCGGGCTGACTGGAGAAGCAGGGAGGTGCGGACCAGAGAGCCGGTGCGGATCTACATTTCTCTGCCATAGCTGTTTGCCCCATCTTTGCAGCCCTTCAGGGCAAGGATTACAGCCTGTGGGCGTCTGAGATCCTGACTAAGATGGCCCACTCTCTTTTATAGACCTGGGCTACCTTAGTGAATGACAGGAAATTGAGCCCAGCGCGTGACATGGACCGAAGCCTGAGGCCCGTGACTCCCTCCGTCTCATACAACTTGGTTACCACAGCAAGAGCAACCAAATGTCAAGCCAACAGGCCACTGGAAACCCTTACATAATTGCAGGAGGCTTGGGTTTCCTGTGGTTCAGATTTTCTTGCCTCTGTCATGATCAAACGATCGGGAGAAAGGCATAGAATTGCAGAGGGGAATCTGCAGGGTGGCGCACAATGAGCCCATTCTTTCCCAGCTCATACAAGCCCTGCCTCGGTCTTCACCTCTGGCTGGACTACAAGGCTCCATTTAAACCGAACCCACCTCGCAGACTTAACTGATCCAGGAGTGACTCAGTAGGAACAGCCAGCTACTGTAGCTCCTTTCCCGTTTTGATAAGCGGACCGAACACAATGGGCTTTACAGTTCTTAAATGACTCCATTCTTTGCTTCTGTGTATGAGATGGGATGCTTATATGGTTTTTCCTGTAATAAAATTTCAAGTGGCCTGATTATAGGTTTAAAAAGTATAAACAAACACAGTGTGGACCCTTTCTCATCCCTGGATGGGATGCTGGGATTCTAGGCTGGCTGACCTCCTCTCCCCGGATGGGATGCTGGGATTCTAGGCTGGCTGACCTCCACTCCCAGATGCTGGGATTTTAGGCTCGCTGACCTTCACTCCATAGATTAGGATGCTGGGATTCTAGGCTGGCTGACCTCCTCTCCCCAGATGGGATGCTGGGATTCTAGGCTGACTGACCTCCACTCCTGGATGCTGGGATTCTAGGCTGGCTGACCTCCACTCCATAGATAGGATGCTGGGATTCTAGACTGGCTGACAGTTTTATCTGTGAGGAGTGATTCTGATGTCACTTTGACACTAAGTTTCTACGGTTGGGCTCTTGAGTTTCTTTACACTACCTTAACTGTTGCATACATGTAATGTTCCAGGGAAATTGGCTGGGTGTTAGAGTCACTGGAGTGGCCAAAGTGCCAGTGTGATTGTGTTGATTGGTGTGAGTCACTAGGACAGTGGTTCTCAACCTGTGGGTCATGACTCCACCGAGGGTGGCATATCAGATATCCTGCATATTAGATTAGGTATTTACATTACGATTCATAACAGTAGCAAAATTACATTCATGAAGTAGCAACGAAATAATGTTATGGTTGGGGGGTCAGCACACAAGGAACTGTATTAAAGGGTCACAGCAATAGGAAGGTTGAGAACCACTGAGCTAGGAGATGGGGGATCCTGGCATCGGTAGGATGCCAAGTGTGGAATGTACCCGTTCTTTTTAAGTAGTGACAATGCACTGTGGCTCTGAACTTATGGATGGTAATTCTGAGCTTAAGGAATCACCAGGATGCTTGTGAAAAATGTGGGTACCTCAGTCCCGCCTATACAAGGTCCGGGGTGGAGCTTGGGATTTTTAGTTAAGGAGCACCTCATTGATTCTAATCCTTGGCTTTCGAGCCATTGTGAGAAGAAAGTGAATGTCACAAAGGTTATGGTGGAAGGTCTCTGCCTCCCAGGTGAGCAGGGACCCACTTTGCTAAGAGTGACCCTCAGTGTGATCCCCGTGGGTACGGTGCTTCCATCCAGAGCAGGGTGTCCCCCTCAACTCCAAGTTCCCAGCAACACCCCTCACCTGTGGCCAGCCTGGGCTGTTTGTGATTGCCATCTCGGTCCCACCCAGCCCCGCAATTAGAATTTCAGAGTGCTTGTTATCAGCAGTAATTAATCCAAATTCACTCCGCTATCTTTTCTATCCGGGTGCCCACCCCACTTAGTGCTTTGCAATTGTTAAAAACAAAGGACTGTTTCCAGAGGACTCCCAATTAGGAATGGGTCCCGGAGTGCCTCTGGGAGTTACAGGTGCAGTGCGTTTGTTCATTTTCCCTTGAAGATCTGGATGTGATGTCGGGGCAGATAGGATGAAAGCACTCGTGTTATAGCAGTTCGCTCGAGGGCCCCTGTGAGTGCTGCTGCTGCTGTAGGATTCTTCTCCTGGACGGACTTTTGCATCGTGAGAATTCTCAGTTGGCAGGTTCCCTGCACCCTGGTTCTGGGAAATGGAGGCAGAGTTGCTTCCAGATGCTGGGCAAATATCTTCCCATGGAACTGACCCCAGCCCAGGCCTCTTAGGGTGAGAATGTTCAAACCTGTCTAAAACCAGTAGTGGAGCGAGTTCTGCAACTGGATGATCTCTTCTCACCTCTGGCAAGGTCCATGGCTGCGGTTCCACTAGCAAAACAGAGACCAATAAGAACATGCACATTTACTTAATAAAGTTTTATGTGGCACCACACTAGTCGAAAGTGAGGATCCAAGAAACCCCATGTGGTTTTCCAGCTGGTAAGATGAAGAGTGGACAGAGGGATTCTGACCTAAGGAGTGAGCAAGGGCCTTCTGGGTAGGTTCGTCCTATCTGTTTCCCTGTCTTCCAAGCCAAGGTGCCCCTTTCCTCTTCTCTGTGTGTGCAGGGCACCTCCTGCAGAGTCTTGTGACCTGCTTCTGGGAAAGGCAGAACTCTATTTCATAGCCTTTTGCAGAGTGGGGTTTGGGGAAGAAAACCAGTAAAACTTCCTGCCTCTTTGGGGGAGCCTGGGATGTTCAACTTTCTAAACCTGGATGGAGGTGGGCGGTCCTTGGACTTCCCACAGGTCAGGGAACCCTGATG
>NC_022019.1:8094192-8095749 GCF_000317375.1 Microtus ochrogaster
CTCTTCAAGCTGATGAGGGAGAGGGACTTGATGGGGGGGAGGGGGAGGGAAATGGGAGGTAGTGGCGGGGAGGAGGCAGAAATCCTCAATAAATAAATAAATTTAAAAAAATATGATTTCTAAGCATTGCCAGATGAATTAATAAAATTTTTTTTATAATAAAAATAAAATCACTATAAAAAAAAACTTCCTGCCTCAACTGTTTTCAAGGTGCCCTATGCTAGGATTATGGGTCCCTCGATGAGTCATTTCCAGATTTGTTCATTTTAGGGCTAAAGCAAACACAGCCCTACTGTTGTCATGATCCTAAGTCGTCCTCCAAATGTGTCCCTTCCAGGAATGTGCTCCGGAGAACCTGGAGCTGAAGAAGAAGATTTTCGCCCAGCTGGATCGCCTCGTGGACGACAGAGTCGTCTTAAGCAGCTCCAGCTCCTGTCTGCTGCCTTCCAAGCTGTTTGCAGGCTTGGCCCACGTGAAGCAGTGCATTGTCGCTCATCCTGTGAGTACGTTGTTGGCTTGTTCCCCCTTTGTGGTGCTGGGCTCAGACTCAGGTCCTCTCACTCGCTAGTCAAGCACCAGGGTACACTCCAACCCTCGGGAGTGTGGTCAGCCTGGGGACGTGATTGTATCGCGTTCTATTTTTAGGGGCAATAGATTGCAATGGACCTGCAGGTATCTTGAACTGCTTCATTGAGATGTAATCCACATACCACAAATTCAGTTCCATCGTTTTGCATACATTTAGGATTATACAATGTCATCATTTTAAAAAAAGGAATATGATCCAAAATGCCTTGGACTTTTAACTGTGCACGGCTTAAAACAGGCAGTATTTAATGCGTTAACCCTCAGGGCACTCATGTGGTAGAAGGCTAGCGGCTAGGTGAGCAGCCCCATTATCAAAGTGAAAGAGCTGCATTGAAAATGTCCACGTGGGTTGGGGGCTGGCTGAGTGGATAAAGTGTGTGCTGTATGAGCATGAGGGCCCGGGGTTGAAACCCGAGAACTCGTGTAAACTGAGAATAGTAGTATGTGTATCTGTAACCCCAGAACTGCTACAGGGAGATGGGAGGCAGAGACAAGAGAGAGGGCCAGCTAGCCCTGTGTACGCAGCTGCAAGCAACAGAGACCTTGTTTCAAACGAGGTAGAAGGCCAGGTCTGTTGCCAGGGGTTGTCAGCTCACCTCAGACTGTGGCTAGCACAAGTGTACACTGGTGTCCACATGCACATACATACACCCCCTCACACACACGCACATACATACACCCCCTCACACACACGCACATACATACACCCCCTCACACACACTCACATACATACACCCCCTCACACACACGCACATACATATACCCCCCCACACACACGCACATGCATACACCCCTCACACATACACACATGCATACACCCCTCACACACACGCACATGCATATACCCCCTCACACACACGCACATGCATACACCCCTCACACACACACACATGCATACACCCCCTCACACACACGCACATGCATACACCCCTCACACACACGCACATACATACACCCCCTCACACACAC
>NC_022019.1:8095849-8107758 GCF_000317375.1 Microtus ochrogaster
CACATGCATACACCCCTCACACACACGCACATACATACACCCCCTCACACACACGCACATGCATACACCCCCTCACACACACGCACATACATACACCCCTCACACACATGCACACAAGATTTTAAAATGTCCATGTCATGCAGGAGTTTATAGGTGTGTCACTGGCCTTGTGTCATTCACTGAAGGTCATTCACAGTAGAATCAGATCTGTTAAAATGTAGATTCCGGGTGTCACTGACAGAATTCTGAGTTGAAGTCATCCCCCCCCCCCCCCCCGTCTCTGCTGCTCCCCCTTTCCCCCTCCACTCTAATTGAGTAAGCACATTTCTTCACCAGGAACGCCTTATTTGGTCAGCTGGGCCACAGGCTCCAATTAGCAGGTGCGGGAGGGCTCAGTGAGTCTTTTTGAGGTTACTGTGTCTTTGTGAAGGCAGGGAACAAGCACAGGGGTTTAAAGATCACACGGTGAGTGATGTTGGAGTCCTGACTCTGAACTCAGTACAGCTGTGCAGAACCAGGACAGCCCGTTTTGGTGGGAAGGCCACTGTAGCTCCAGCTGTGATAAATATGATGGCATATGGTGTCATCACCAGCCAAAAGCTATACAGAGGAGCAGGGCCAGCCTGGCTGGGTTAATGGGAACTGTGCTGGAAGCTGAGGTATTGCACAAGCAAAGGCTGTAGGGCAGGAGCCAGGGAGAGTATGTGGGGTGGGGCCATGATGGCATCTCTGGGATAGCGCGCGCGCACACACACACACACACACACACACACACACACACACACACACGGTGGGGGGGGTTGGAGATTAGAGAGAGGTGTTTATTTTAGCTCTTGGTGTGAGGGGCATCCTGACAGAGAAAGTATGGGGGAGAGAAGCTAAGAACAGGCTGACAGGTCAGCTGTCAGCCTCAAGGCCCATTGCACAGTGACCATTTCTCACTTTCTCCAGTGAGGAAAACTAAAGGTTCTAGAACCTTCCAGAACAGCACCAGCAGCTGGGAACCAAGTGTTCAGACACATGAGCTAGTGTGTGTGTGGGGGGGGGGAGCTTTTTTTTTTTTTAGAAAATAAAGATTTATTTATTTTTAGTTTATGTGTTTGGGTGACTCGCCTGCTTGTATGTCTGTGCACATATATGTCTGGTGTAGGCAGAGGCCAGAAGAGGACATCAGATCCTCTAGAACTGGAGTTACAGACAGCTATGAGCTGCTATGTGGCCTCTGGGAATAGGACCTGGTCCTCTGGAAGAGCAGAATGCTCTTAAATGCTGAGCCATCCATCTGTGCAGCTCCACAGAGCATCTCCTATCTAAACCATAGCAGCATCCCTTAACCAACATGCTTGGGACTAAGAGTATTTCAGAGTTTGAACTTTGGAATGTTTACATAGCCTTTACCAAATGAACATCCTTAATCCAAAAAATCTTCAAGTCTGAAAAGCTCTGAAATTTAGATTTTTAAGCACAGTGCCGGAGCTTAAAACATTTCAGATGCCCAGAGCCTTTTGGGGTGGGGACCCCCACCAGCAGTGTTCAGGAGGATCATAATGTTACTTTGAAGGACTGTGAACGTAGGCACAGAGCAGCAACACAAAGCCTTGGCAATGCTGCCTTGGGAGAGAAATGGTCTCCTACAGTCCAGACCCCACAAGCCAGGGCATAGGGCCGTACTTGAACCTGAGGAGCTGGGGATGGAATTGGGAGCACGGAAAGTCTTCCTCCAGAGAAGAGCAGTTGAGAGGTGGTGCTAGACTGGTCAGGGTAAAGAAAAGGGATGAGCAACTAGACACCCACTAGATACTCAGTGCCATGACACAGGCGGCCCAGACTCCAGCTTTTGCTGTATTGTGAAATACCATTGAAAGAAAGATGAATGAGCATCGGAGTTGCCGCCCCAGAACCGGAAGGTCATCGAATGGAAATGGCTGCATTCAGTTACAAAAAGTGCAAGTGACATTAGGGTTGACAGGGACAGAAACTGAAAGCACCCAGGCATTGAGGCCATGAAGTTGTAGTTTTTCCTGTGATGGAGAGATGTCATAAAAAGTCCCTTGGAGAACAGCCAGTGACGACTGCAGTGGAAGGCATTTGCTTGTGAGAAAGCCATCAACTTCTAATAGGCTGTTTCGCATTTAAGTTGGTTAAAGGAAACATTTAAGTTGGAAAAGGAACACTACTTAAATCAGAGACTTCAGAAATCACCTGTGTGTTCTCAGAAAGACTTTTCCGCCTTGCTTAGGTACTACAGATGGCACAAGGCAAGTCTAGGTGGTCGATGGCTCTTCTAGTGTACATGATCGATCTCTAGCAGTGTATGAAACTGGGTGGGGTAGCAAATGCCCATAACCCTAACTTTCAGGAGCTGGAGGCAGGGCTCTCTTAGGATCTGGCGGTCCTCAGTGGCATGGTGTGTTTGAGGCCTGCCAGAATTTATGAGACCCCCCACTCAAACATAAATAAATATTGAAGACACAGTGGTCTTTGACACAGGACCTGGAGGACCCAAGCTGGATCTGACCTGAAATCTTCCTCCCTGAGCATCAGCTTTCATGGTTTCAGACGATGTCACGCAAGCCTCTAAGGGAGGGAAGCAGCCAATAGTCCTACCCAGCTATGATGCCCTTGAGTTAAAACAGTGACTATGTGGCACAATAATTCTTAGGGTGTAATAGGGGCACTCATACCTTGGCAGTAGCCAATGCTGTCTAATTGGATTGAAGACCTGCTCAACAAGAGGGAAATCTGCCTGGTATTAGAAACCAAGTCAGCCACTCAGGGCCAGTGAAGTCATGGATCTTCGAGGGAAACACACTACCACCGCTTTATTAAGTCAGCGTAATTCTTAACTATACTCGAAATATTTGCCCTGATACCTGCTGGCGAGTATAGTTTTTACTCCTCATCATTTTAACTTCTCTTTGCAACAGACAGAGACTATTACAGAAAACTACAGCCAGTCAAAATGCAGGGAACAAGAGATCGTATGGAATCTAGTCCCAATGAACGCATCTGTAGCTCAACCCCTGTACTGGGGGCTCTGAGTCGTCATGGAAGAAGAAACAAGAAGAAGAACCAGAGAAACAGGAAGTCTGCTGTGATGTGTTTCCTAGAAATGTCTGAGAAACTACACTCCTGAAGTCTTACAAGACTTAAGCATGACCTGAACAAGAACGACACCTGTAGACGTAATACTAACATGGAAGGGGAGAGCTCATGGGGCCTCAACCGTAGACAAAGGCAGCTATGGAATGCTGAGAGAGGGAGACCTGGTCTTCCCCAAGGCAGTGGCCCCTGATTGGTTCGCCAATACCAGCTGGTCAACACTGAAGTAATAATATACATACGAATGACATTGTATGGACTGAGGACGTTGTATTTAGGGATATATGTAAAACAACAAAGAAAAAGAGGTTGCAAACTTGAACGTGCATGGGGGAGGTTGGAGGGAGGAAAGGGAAGGGAGAAATGGTGTAATTATAAAAATAAATTAAAAGATGAAAATAAAGAATAATAGACAAGTACATAAACTGAAGCATAAATTCAAACCTCTCTAAAATATGGTACGATGGTGTTGAAATAGGAGCGGCGGGGCTGCGTCCCCTGCACCCTGCCGCCCACATGGCTAGTTTAGCTTATGTCCCGAAATAATTACACGGAAACTATATTCTTTTAAACACTGCCTGGCCCCAATAGTTCCAGCTTCTTATTGGCTAGCTCTTACATATTGATCTAACCCATTTCTATTATTCTGTGTAGTCCACAAGCTGGCTTACCAGGAATGATCTTAACCTGCATCTGCCTGGAGTTGGAGAACCATGGCGACTCACTGACTCAACTTCTTTCTCCCAGCATCCTGTTCTGTTTTCTCTGCCTACCTAAGGGTTGGCCTATGAATTGGCCTAGGCAGTTTCTTTATTAATAAGAAATCATTCCCACATCACGATGGTTCTCTTCTATAATCCCAGGACTAGATGCTGAGGCGGAGGCTACAGAGTTCTCAAAAAAAAAAAAAAAAAAACAACCCAACAACAATACAAACAAGATGAAAAGCCACTACAAATTGATCTGTTTGTGCAGAGCCTTGCTCAGCTTGCAGAAGGCCGTAGGTCTTAGTCTTGGTAGGACACAAGAAGAGTGTACACACATACAATCTTTTATTATTTTTATGAGGTGCTGTTTTAGCCCAAAATATTGTTAACTAAAGCAAATCCGATCACTAAAGTTAACTGTCTCTGGAGTCTTTCATACTACTGTGGGCCATCTCGAGTCATATGGACTGTCCTAAATATTCAAGAGTCATCCTTAGTCTTTGAGAATCTACATTTTCTCCTAATCCCACAGTCCTGACCAGAGTGGCTGAGCCCACGTCCTCAGCCCTATAGTCTTCTGGGATCTTTGCCTGGACAGGAAATCAGATGTCAAGGAGGAGGCCTGGTCATGCCCCCGCAGGGCCTTGGCACAGTGGATATTTACCGTTGCAATAGACTGTGGCCTCCACCTCCACACTGGGAAGCTCCAGCCGGCAAGTTAGGACAGCCCCTTGTTCTCTCGGGCATGGTTTTTGCAGGGTCAGGGCAGAATTTCTGGTCATCTCTGTTCCAGGGTGAGTGGAAGGTACTGAGCAGTGGGTGTGTGCTGTCAGCAGTGAGGGGCTTCCTGGACTGCCCCTTCAGAGGCCATTTAAGATCCGCTGCCTGAGCCTCGAGAAAGGAAGGGGTGTTCATGCACCCACCTTCCCTGCTATGCCATTCTTGTCCTCAGATGGGTTTTATGTCAACTTTCCTTTTGTAGGAAGGAAGCCAGAGTTGCTGTGTGTGGAGATGGCTTTAGGGAGACTGGCGTGGGGGCACCGAGGTGCTCTCCATGTCCCCACCGTACAGTGTAGGCTGCCATCCACACTGCAGAGCATTGTACTTATTTTGGCTTCACTTTAAAAAACTTTCCCTTCGTCTTCCTTCCTGATGTGTTGTGGGATCAGGGTTTCTGGCCCCTCAGTGCTCGGTTGTATAGGTCAGGTTGCCTAGAAGGAGGCCACAGACTCTGGGATGGACCCAGGTTCCTGGTCAGCTGCAGGGTACCTCTTCCTGGAATTGGATAAAGGCCTGCTTTCTTATATAAAGTGTCTGCTGCCAGTGTATCACGCTTCCTCCTGTGTGTTAGGTAAGAGCTGAACCACTGTGCTCCACCCCTGACCCTCTTATTTCCACGGTGTCTTGCCATGTAGTCCAAGTTGTTCTGAAGCTCGAGACCCTCCTGCCTCAGCTTCTTGGGAGAATGAAAGGCCAGCTCCCTGTCCTTTTTCTCTGGCGATACCCTCTGGTTAGACATCAAGTCAGTCCTATCGGTTTACAGCCTTGGTTGAGGGAACCCTGGGGTGATGCGCACACCTGCTTCTAGGCAATCCGGGGGAGGAGGACTGGGTACAGAGCATGTTTAGATGGGGGTTTCCAGCTCACTTCTCAGGAAGCTTGAGAGGAGTGGCCCCTGTGGCCTGTGGGTGATGACAGTCCTGCAGTGTCTAAGACCATGGCCCCATTCCCCAGGAGACATCCGTGGGTATTACCAGGGATTACCCTGCCTTGGTTAGACCCATGAGAAGAATACCATCCTGGGCAGACTTTTGGACATCAGCTTCCTCTGTTGTGGGACATTTTGCCCTTTCCTCTGTCCACTGTATGGTCCAAAGCACTATCGCTGCTCATCTCTGACTCCAAAGAGGGATTGATTTCATTGTCAGAGGCCAAGTGCTAGAGTAGAGTGAGACCAACCTACCCGGAGCCTCCTGGAGGGAGAGGAGAGCGACTGGGTTCCATCTCAGGAGTCTGAAGGGTCCAATGTCAGATATATCACTTTTTTTTTTTCTTGAGACTGGGTCTCACTATATAGCCTTGGCTGGCCTGGAACTCTCCATGTAGACCAGGCTGGCCTCGACATCACAGAAGCCCAGCTACGTCTGCCTCATGACTGCTAGGTGCTAGGATTAAAGGCATGCACTACTATGCTTCCTCAGCTGTACAGCCTTTAACAGGCGGGAGCTGGGATTATGCCAGAATAATCCCTGGAGATGGGGAGATCAGAATACTGTTTTTAATTTGTTTACTTTTAATTGTGGTAGCCATACCATAAAATTGACCACTTTAACCATTCTAAGGGGGTGGCTCAGAGGCATTAAATACATGAATACTTTTGTCTTTTACTAACTATCAATCTTGAAAACCTTCCATTTCTGAAGGAGGCTTACCCTCTTAAATATGGACCAGATTGTCACAGTACGGACTTGTTAGGCACTGCTAGGCTGTGTTTTTTTGGGGGGGATGTTTGTTCATTTTTATGGGGAATAGCCAAGGAACCAAGTATGAACCAAGAAAACCAGAGCTGAGGACCACACCAGCATCTCCACTGGGTCCCTCCCATTGGTGGGGCCTTCCTGTCTCTAGGACCCTGAGGTGTGAGTCTGCCAAGGAGCTGGGTTTTCTGCGATTCTCAGACATTAGCTCGCCAAAGTGGGTGAGGTGCACAAGGAGGGACCAGGGAAGAACCAAGCTTTGGGAGGTTCTGTCTAAGGAGTATTTGAGACAGGGGTTACTGTGTAGCCCAGGCTGGTTGAAGCTAGTGTCTACCTGTCCTCTGCCTCCCAGGCTTTGGGGTTGCAACATGAATCATCACACCTGAGTCTAGGATGGGAAAGTGGTTCCGGACAGTGGGGATAGGGAAAGCTATGTCAATTACTAGTATAGAAACCTTGTCCTGGGGAGGCTGGAAGGCTTGGGGTTCTCTGGGAGTTCTCCACAATTGTATATGGGATGTCAAGGTGCACCTTGTGTATTCTTTTCAAAAACAAACCCCTACAGTTCTGTGCACATTTACCTCCCCCCCCCCCCCGCCCGGTGTGCATGTGCCCCTGTGCGTGCGTTCCTTTCTCAAGTCTTCTCTTTGGATGTGGAAGCCAGGGACCTTTCCAAAGTTGTCCCCACCCCACCTGCCACCTAATATAGGTGAGCTGGGGTGGGCCAGAGCAACACCCATTGTCAGCCATGGCCTTGATTCTCTTACTCTTCTCTCCCTCTCCTAAGGTCAATCCACCATATTATGTCCCTCTGGTTGAGCTAGTCCCCCACCCAGAGACGGCTCCAGCCACAATGGACAGAACCTATGCCTTGATGAGGAAGATCGGGCAGTCCCCTGTGCGAGTCCTGAAGGAGGTCGATGGCTTCGTCCTGAACCGCCTGCAGTACGCGGTCATCGGCGAGGCCTGGAGGCTGGTGGAGGTTCGTGCCTGGGTCCCTCCTTCCTTTCCGGTTCCTCCTGGCCTCTATCCCATCTTTCTCCTCCTTCCCTGTGTCCCCTCTTCTATTCTTCCCTCCCACCCTTTCCCCCTCTCCTTATCTTCTTCCCCTCCTTCCTCTCTAGCCTCCATGGTTGAGTTGGGAAGGAGTCACTTTCCAAGTCTGTCAGAGTCAGAGGACACTCGTGGCTCCTTGCTCTCTTCTGGAGACCTAGGGCCTTCCACTTGGAAACAGAACACAACATAGCAGTTCACTGTCTGTCTCTAAGTCACTATTTGATAGCAGACACAATTGCAAACCTCTCCTGCCCTTTGTACAAAACTACCTATGTGACATGTTGTGTTTTCCCACAGACCAGTTTTAACTCTTAGTGTCAAAATGTTTCAGGATGAGAAAGTATTCTTTTGGTACAAAGTAAATTTGTAGTCCCTTAAAGAATCTAGCTTATTTCAAGAACTGAGGAAAACCATGATAAATACAAAACTTGTTAGTAATAGGCTTGTCTGCTTCATGGGCCAGACACATAGCAGCCGCATCCATGCAGGTCATAGTAAAGTGTATAAAGGACTGCCTGGTTCTCAGGCGAGGGGGACAGGGCTTGGCTGGACCGTCCCTACTGGGTGGAGCGCCACGGCTCCTTGCAGAGCGCACAGGACGGGAACCAGGAAGCCAGCTGTACCTCGTCTTTTGTGGGTGTTGTATTTCCTTCCAGCATTTCCTCCAGGCTTCAGCAGGTGTGCATGCCATGTGTGACTCCCCTGTCAGAGTCACCTTGTGACCCCACTGCCCGTGCACGAGGTGCGCACTGTGCCGTGACTCAGCGTTGAAATCTGCCTCCCACTCCACACCTGCAGTGTACGTGCTGGCTCTCACACTCCTTGAGAATGTTTCAGAAATCAATCAGTGTCAGGATATTTGAAAGGAATCCTGTACTTAAAATACCTTCTTTGAGCTCTATTTAAGATAGTACAGCAGTCTAATAGACTCTAGAGATTTTGTACTGGAGTACGGCGTGGTGAGAAGTGGTGCTCTAGCAATTTGGGCTTTCTATCTGTTAGGTTTTTAGGGTTTTTGTTCATTTGTTTGTCTTGGTTTTTGGCTTTTCAGTAAAGGGTTTCTCAGTGTGGCCTGGGTATCTAGGAACTAGCTGTTTAGATCAGATTGATCTCGAACTCAGAGATCCGCCTGCCTCTGCCTCCCGAGTGCTAGGATTAAAGGTGTGTGCCACTACTGCCTGGTGAATTTTTAATTTTGTTTTTAAATTCAGAGTAATTCTTTACTCTGAATTAAGTCTTGCTCAGTTTACTCTGAAAGTTGTGAACCAACTCAGAAAGAACGTAGAGACCTGTGTAGGACTTTAGGCAGAAGACGTGCACAAAAATCATCTGTGTTTGACCACACAGCGGAACTGATTGTAGGCTGGAAGATCTGAGCAGCATTGGTGCATCTCCTTGTATTGCTGGAGGAAAGCACACTGGAGTGGATGCTAACTTCACTGCCCTGCAAGCTCCTTCTGTCTAGACATGGGAAGGTTAAGGAAGTGTGGTTAGAACCCAAAGTCTTGCAGTTCCTGTGGTTCTAGAGAAAATCTGTGCTCCAGTGCAAGGGTCTGAAGACTGTTATCTGTGGGGCTCTGGGCTCTACCCGGGGACTGGGAGGTGGAAGGCATGCAGAGAGCATAGGGTGGAGCCCAGGAGCATGCTTCCTTTTACCCTATCAGCTTAGCAGCAGCTCTTTAATTCATCTCGCTGGACCTTGAGCAGGGGACCCTGGATACTGGCTCTCTGCTGAAGCAGTTGCTGGCATTGGCTTCTGTGTGTCCCCATGGACCCCTTCCTTTCTGTAGCTTTCCAAAGTTGAGTGATAGGTTGTGGTTTATCTGGAGGTGACTGGAGAAAATAACACAGTAACTGCCAGCCGCATGAGCCCTCTCCCACAGAAGTGTGTCTGATGCTGTAGCTGCTGGGTTTGGCTGAAGGATACCTGACTGTTGTATACATTCTTATGGGAAGGTCTGTGCTGCCTCTGGCCCGGTTCCTCTTCAGCCACTACAATCAGCAAAGACTGGGCAAACCTCTGCAGAACCCTGGCCTTCTGCTGCAAATCTGGCTGCTATGCTCTCAGCCTCCGGCCTGGAAGGAGTTAAGTGAGGCCTCACAACTTCAGATAGAGCCTGCTGAACTTAAGTTTACATTTTGGGGTGTTTCAGCTTGTTTGGAATGTTTCAAGTTGGACTGGGGTTTTCTAAGTTTGATTCAAAACTCTAGGGTAACTTTGCTATCAAAAGCAGAATTGAGGCTAGTCGCAGGCCTTGCGAAGCTTCCCTTTTCCCAGTCCCCCTTCTTCCTTTCCCTCCTGCCTTCCCTCCTGCCTTCCCTCCTGCCTTCCCTCCCTCCCTCTCTCTCTCACCCTACTCCTTCTTCCCCATCAGAGTTCTACAGATAGCTCAGGAGAGGCACACACACTTTGCTTTCCAATTCTGAACTCAAATGCTCCAGAGTGGGTATCTTAGGGTTGGCCATCACGCTGTTTCACACCAGAGAAAATGACAAAGGCCACATCTAAGTAAGTGACACATTGTCCAGAGCACCTTTGTACCTGCCAATGATTTACCATGTTTATATGTGATGATTTCCAATTAAGTAGAATCCTAGTCTTACATCAAACCCATTTTCTAGGTATACAATTGTTTATACTATTTAATGTCTTTCCCACTAGCAGAATTTCTGTATCGCCAATATTTTATAGCACCGACTACAGCTGAGATATTTATAGGCATCTATTTGTGCAGATCTTTAATTATTCACTTGGAGTTGATGATGGAAGCTAGAATGACTGGGTCCCACGGTGTTCATATTTTTAGTTCTCGGTGCGCACTGCCAGCTTGAACTCCAGATGCAACCGCTCACCTGTTCACAGGGGTAACACAACCACGCCCAGCTCTCATCCAACCCTCAGCTCAATTAGTGGGTGAGCGCCATTTCATTCTGAGTTTTCAGGGTGCATTGTGGGAGGGACTTGTGCTAAATAAGACACGTTCATCTTTAGAAAAAGGATCTAAGAGCATCTGTGAGCAGGGCCAATTCTCTTTGTTGGAAGGTTCTAGCTCGTGACCAGTCTTCAAATATCTCCATCTGGTACCTGCACCAAAGTCACCCACGAGGAAGAGCAGAGAAGTGTGTATCTCTTGATGCCAAGGATGCCATAGGTGGAATTCCTTGTCCGTGAAGCAAAGGTAGACAGGATATTAATGGCAAAGGGCAAGAATTAAGAAAGATCTCTCCTCAGTGGTAAGTGAAGCAAGTGGATATAGTTTAAAAGTTAGACAAAGGCATAAAATATGGCCATATTTATAATTAGAGGGAAGAAAAGTCATTGGAAACATGGACCAAAAGACAAAGTGATTGATTTATTTTCTAAGCATTTAAGAAAAATATAAAGTAATTTTTAATCATTCTAAATTAAATGGGAAGGTAACTCATATTTGCCTGTAACTCCAGCTTTAGGGTCTGGGGACCTTTCCTGGCTTTCTGAGGATCCACACTCACGCGGACACACTTACAAATAAAGTAAATCTGGAAAAGTAAAACATACATTTGCAAACTGCAGAGCAGAGAAAGGCTGACTGTACAAAACAATGATAGCTCATACACGTTAATGAGGAAAAGGTGAAATACCAACAAATAGCTTACTGAAGAGAAGATTTCATCCTTATATGTTTAAGAGATGAACAATCGCCTGGACAATCCCAGCACTCAGGAGGCAGAGGCAGGAAGTTCTCTGTGAGTTGGGGGCTAGCCTAGACTACATAGAGAATTCCAGGCCAGCCAGGGACACTGGTTTCCAAAAGAATAAAAGAAAAGAAACAATTGGTTTTACGTTTCCAGCTGTTTTCTCTTTGTCCTGCTTAGCGCTGCAAGTGTTTTCTATGCTCAATTAGCTTAATTGTCTTTAGTTTTGCGTTAGCCTATATAGCATATTAGTTTTATAGGTATAATCTGTCAAACTTTAGCCTTATGACTGCTATCAGTTTTGGAAATAAGATCATTAATTTGAGTTTTTAAGGTTTGAATTTTTCACATACTTTGTATAGTTTAGGTTTTTTTTTTATCATTCTGTTGTTGTTCCTCCTTAAATAAGTTTGTATGTTATAACATTGGAGCTAATTCTATTAAGTTTCAACGGTTTTAAAATCACATGCTATCTTTTCACTTTTTGAATAAGTTTTTGGCATTCATTTACTAATTCAACTCCATTTGTTAGGAGTTTGAATGGCAAGCTTTGTTGCAGTTTTATTAGTATGAAAAATTTTAATCATTTCCTTAGTATTTATCTTAGTAGGTGTAGTACCACCCATCTTAAGTATAACTCCCTTTTAATTTCCTGGCATATTCATATTTACTTCATTCCCTTAGTTGATCCTTAAAATTGTCGCAAAGGACTGGGTACAGGCACAGCAATGAGAGCGGAGGTGAGAGCTGACTCACACACCGATGTACAGCGTGTCTCTGAGTTGATGGGACAGCTCGACAGGGAGGAGGAAGCTCGCCGAGTCACACCCCGATGGACAGCGTGTCTCTGAGTTGATGGGACAGCTCGACAGGGAGGAGGAAGCTCCTAGAA
>NC_022019.1:8107858-8124108 GCF_000317375.1 Microtus ochrogaster
TCCCTCCCATATTCCCTCTCTCACTGGCTTTTGGAGACAAGGTCATTTTAAGAAGGGCAGGCTTGTTTGACGCTCATCATACAACCTGAGCAAGCCTTGGACTACTCAGTCCTGTCTGCAGGCAGCCCCAAAGGCCTCGGAGCTCCCCTTTGCTCGGAAAACTTGGGCTGGAGCGTCCGACCCTTGCCTGGACTGAGAGAACAGAACGGGCTTCCATATGTGGGGTGGCTTCCCCGCCTCTCCAGTTCCCTGTGGGTGCTCCGTCTTCTTGCTCTCTGGAGTCACAAAGCAGATCTACATGGTAGATCAGAGCAGAATTAATTGAGACTGGAGAAATCTTTTTTAGGAACCTTACATCACAAATCCAGTTTCTTTAGTGGTAGAATTTCTGTCTGTTTTCCTCTTGTTTCAGTTTGGATTGCTTATGGTTGCTCAGGAATGGATTCATTATTTCAAGGTATTACATTTTTTACGGGTAAAGTTTTGGTGATATTACTTTTATCCATTTTATGGCTTCTAAGTCTACAGTTATGCCACCGGTTTTATTTCTGAAATTCATTTTTATGTCTGCTTTTCCCCATTGCGTTTGGTTAGGGGTTTGTCAATTTTATTTATTTGTAAATTTTGTTTTGAGAAGCAAAACTGTGACACTTGGCTTTCCATGGCTGTGACAAAATAGCCGAGACAAGCGTCTTTAGAGGTGGCTTCCAGCCCATGACTGCCTGGAGCCTGTTGCAGGACCGCATGTCTGCATGTGGAAGAGGAAGCTTGTTAATGTTCTGGTGTCCAGACTGGGGAAAAAAGAGGAAGAGGAAAGGCCAGGGTCATATACTCCTTCAGAGACACGTTCCCTATGACCCACTAACCCAGTAGTTCTCAACCTGTATGTTGTAACCCCTTTGGGGGGCGGTCAAACAACCCTTTTACAGGGGTCACGTAAGACTATCAGAAAATACAGATATTTATATTATGATTCATAACAGCAGCAAAATTATAGTTATGAAGTAGTAGTGAAAATAATTTTATGATTGGTGGTCACCACAACATGAGGAACTGTGTTAAAAGGTCACAACATTAGGAAGATTGAGAGCCACTGCACCAGGCTCTACCATCTCCCAGTGGTGCCAAGCTAGAGACTAGGGCTTCACTACACTGGCCTTTGTGGGACATGTAATGTCCAAACAGCAGAACTTTTTCTTTCACTTATCAGTACCTATATATTTTCCCGTTTTAAATTAAAGTCACTAACAGTGGAGGACATAATTAAATTTTTGTAGCTAAGCAACCAAGACCAATCCTAAGAGAAGCAAAGAGTGACATGGGAAGGACTCCCCTGTGGACATGTCCACAGCAGGGGCTTGTGAAAGGATCCCATGCTGCGGCAGCATTTCTAGGTAAGAAAGAGAAAGTGCAGTAGTGAGAGGCATGTTCTTATCGTGTCTGTACACACCTGTTTGCTACAGCCCCACACCTTCTGGAGAAGAATGGTATCCACGGGAATGAGAGAACTGGGGTCTGTAGTATTGTCTCATAGATGGTAGTCCTGTTTCGTTCTCCCTTCCTGAGCTGGTAAATGCTGGGCATACAGGTCTGACTGCAGTCTAGAAACACTAACATTTCCCTGCCAGGGCTCGGTCACTGGGTGATGAGATCCTTTCTGCTGGGAATGTAATTTCAAGTTCATATTCCCGAGGCATTAACACGGTGAGGGAAGTTGTGTTGTGATGAAAAGTCTTTGGCCAGACAATAGCTGAGTCTATTGCCCATCAGTTCTTTCCCCATCAAGGAAAGGTAGGTGGGGAGCCTGGAATGAATCATGAAGCCATTAGCAGGTTCTCAGCCTGTTGGCATGCTTTGATGCTTGGTAAGCCTTGGAAGTTGCTTACAGTGGGTTTTATCCTTCTGAGCAGTATAATCCCTAGCAAGACTGCTGTTCTTGGGGCTCAACGGGAATGAGGAGAAAGCATTCTCTTCGCCCATGAAATGTTTAAGAATAGATTGACAAGTGAGTGACAAGGCATGCTTTTTTGTTTTCCCACCAGGACCTCACAGGACACAGTGCCCAATAATCCCTCAGATGATCATGTGCCCTTTTTCTTTTTTCCTTTTTGGTTTTTCAAGACGGGGTTTCTCTGTAGCTTTGGAGCCTGTCCTGGAGACCAGGCTGACCTTGAATTCACAGAGATCCGCCTTTCTCTCTGCCTCCTGAGTGCTGGGATTAAAGGTATCTGCCAGCACACCTGGTATGTGCCCTTTTTTCTCAGGGAGAGGGAAATGAGGACATATTTAAGGGACAATAATTTCTAGGCAGAATGAGTGACCTGGAAAATAGATAGTAGTTCATAAACCATTCCTATTGGAAGTTAAGTGGACTCAAGAGAGGGACGATAGCTGGCAACATCGTCTGTCCAGGGGTAGTGACATCTCAGCCATCATGCTGTGGTAGGTAGGCTGGCTTAGTTGGTGAAACCTCAGAGAGACAAAAGCAGTTGTTTTCCTTTCTGGCCAGGCTAGTCTTCAAGCAGGAAAAGGAAGGTCAGCCTGTGTACGCAATCTTCCAGCATCTGCCAGCACAAGGTACAGTGCTGTGTTGTGGGAGACGGTCTGTGGCCCCTGCATCCTGAGATACTGGATTCAGTTCTTAGCCTCTTAGCCTTTCACAAGGGGCGTGGCCTGTGGCATCTGATCACGACACCCTGGGGGTTCCAGAACTTCAGCATTGAGCTTCATTTCAAACCCCAGTGCCAGGTGCTGGGAGGATTATTCCAGTTAGCAAGTGAGCTTCAAAGATCATGTCGTCAGATTAGCTGCTGAGGCTCCTTAGAGACCTGTAGCATGGACCCGGAGTTGCTGTAGGAGTTAGGACTCAGCCTAGCCCACCGGGCACAACCTCCTGCTCCTCACAGTCACACACCCCACACACACCCTGTGCAGGAGTTCAGAGCTTGGAGAAGCTTTCCTTTCCATTTCCCCTGATCGGATGTTTTCAGATCTGCCAGTCAAGTTTCAACATCAGGAGAAACGTGCTGTTATTTTAGACTACACAATAGGAAATCGAACAGTAAGTTAGGCAGCTTGGCCCACATGCTACAACCTGGTTAGGAACTGAGAGCCACACCCATCTGCCTCTGCTGCAGGGTCTATGAAGTGGAGATGATAATGGACCTCTCTCACTGGGGCGTGGTGAAGACCAGGTGGGAGTCTCTGTGTCCGACATGTAGTTTACGGTGATAGCTTCTGAATTCATCCCTCTGTTTCAGGTGGAGCTGTTCTCCGCAGGGCTGCTCTAAGCATTTTCAACCTTCCTAACACTTTAATATGGTTCCTCATGTTGTGGTGACCCCCCCATCATGAAATTATTTTTGTTGCTACTTCATAACTGTGATATTTGCTACTGTTATGAATCATAATATAAATATCTGTGTTTTCCGATGGTCTTAGAAGACCCCTGTGAAAAGGTTGTTTGACCCTTCCATCCAGTGGGTCTCAGCCCACAGGTTGAGACCCACTGCTCTAAGCTGAGGCCCTCACATCCTGTCTATGTAGGTGGCACCCTCAGGACTTCCTGGGCCTCACCTGGGAGCTTATGAGAAATGCAGTCTGTAGACCTCCCAGCCCGTGACCAGCCAGGGTTTCTAGTGGGTGTCAACCCTGGAGAAGCCGTGGATGTGGCTTCCTTGAAGCCTGGGCCTGAAAGTCTCCTTAGACTATGTTTTATCCACCCAAAGAGAATCTCCGCACTTTGCAGCTGGTGGGGTAGCTTAGGGGACTGGCAGCTCTTTGTTCCTTAATAGAATATTATGCCAATTTAGCTTGTACTTGATGGAGTCTCCATCGCATGGAGTTACATGACATTTCACTTCTTGATTGCTTTTCCTCTTTATTTTTCTCTGCCTCTTTTATGTGTTTTGTTTTCTCTCTTTATCTAGAACTCAGGTCTCCCATTGATACCGACTTCTACTCAATACACGTTCTGATGATTTCAATACTGTATGAATCTGAGCCCTACTTTAAAGCATTGAATGCCTCTGCCTGTTCCAAAAGAGATGTGAAAGTTGATTTTTGACACTGTGTTACCTTGGCTGTTTTGGAGCTTGCTAAGTAGACCAGGTTGGCTTTGAACTCATAGAGATCTGCCTCCTCTGCCTTGTGAGTATAAGGCTCCACTTCCCAGCTCAAAAATTATTTGTTTTTTTAAAAGTCTTAATTTATGCTCAGTAAAGCATAGATATGGGTTTGGGATACAGCTCGTTTGGTAGAGTGTTTGCCAAGCATGCATTAGGCACTAGTTTTGATACCCAGGACAACATAAACCATGGGACTTTGAGGCCAGTCTGGGTTTAAATAAGACCTGTCTCAAGAAACAAAAACAAGAGCGAAAACAAACAGGTTGAACAAAGCAAGGCTGGAGTTGTAGGAGGTGAGAGTTGTTCCTCTGATCACAAGCTCCCTGGCCAGACCCCATCTCACTTGGTCTTGCTTCCTGGTCACATTGCTCATACATGGAACACTACCCACACTCCACCCCTCCATTTCCTGAGCAGAGATGCAAATTGTGATCAGGTTTTCTGTCAGGAAGAGAGAGCTTACGGGAGTAGAAGCAGGAACCTGGAGGATGAAGAGCCCGGGAATTACCTCCTGCTCCAGGGAGGGTTGTAGACCAAGCCTGGGAATGTACCTCCAGCTTCGGGAAGGGCTATAGACAGAGCCTAGGCTGTACCTCCAGCTCCGGGAAGGGCTGTAGACTGAGCCCCGGAATGTACCTCCATCTCTGGGGAGGGTTGGAGACCACACTTTGTTCAGATACCCTGCTTGCAGCAAGGGGATTTGGGGGTACCTAGCTGCCAGCAGCATGCAGAAGTGAGAGCTTCTAGCTCTGCAGGATGCAGGACTGAGGGCACTCAGCTGTGCAGGAAGTCAAGTGGTCAGTGTGTCTGCTGCGGCCACCAAGTTGCCAGAGGGAGTCAGAGTTTTCTTAGGATTAGCTCTTTTCACTCTTTCACCCCTGTGAAGTTGGCTGATGACTTTCCTGACACGTGGCTTTGTCGGGCAGAGTCCTACAAAGCTGCTCAGTCCAGTGACAGTGCCGAGGCAGCACATCTATCGGGCTGCTGTGTTATTATAGCGGAAGCATGGCTGTTTACCAGGACAGCTCCGTGTGGGTGCTGGTCCACGTGGAGGCACTGAGAGCAGGCTACACTTCTGAGCAGGAGGGCTTTTGGGGGAGCTCAGAACTATACCAGAACCCCACTTCCAAGTTAGCACAGCACACACTGTATGGTTCAGCAGCAACCAGGGGATGCTCCCAGAAGCAGAGCAGCTGATATGTAGCCTGGCTCTCTGAAAATCTCAGTGAAAACTGGCAAACTGAGTATTAGAAATAGCACACAAAGAGCATCATCTACACGATCCAGTGGGGTTTGTCCCAGGAATGCAAGAGTGGTTCAACACCTGGCAATCCGTGAAGTGTGATGTATCATCACAGCAGACAAAGAGCAAAGCCTGTGTGATCCTCTGGGTAGATGCCAAAAAGCGTTTGCCAAAATTCAGCATCCTTCTGTGGTGAAAACAAGCTAACCAACACCATGTGTTAGGTATAGGAATTAGTGTACCTTGGCCAGATTGGTAGCATGCGCCTTTAATCCTAACACTTAGAAGGCAGAGGCAAGTAGATCTCTGTGAGTTTGAGACTAGCCTGGTCTATATAGTGAGTTCAAGGCTAGCCAGGGCTACATAGTAAGTCCCTGTCTCCAAGAAAAGAAAGATAAAGTATACCTCAATACAACAAAGGCCATGTGTACCAAACCCACAGCAAGCATCATAACTCGGAGCTCATATATCAATAAGCCAAAAACCTTTCCTCTAAGATGAAGGAAAAGCAGAAGCTGCCCACATCCCTGCTTCTCTTGATATCATGATAGGGACCCTTGCCAGATAAACTAGGAAAAAGAAGAAATAAGAAGCATCTATGTTGGAAAGAGATTAAATCACCTCTGCCGATGATGTGATCTTGTATACAGAAAACACTAAGGACTTCCCCAAACCTCTGTTAGAACAGGTAAAGTTGCAGTTCACAGGTGGAATATTGGAGCTGAAAGTTCAGTAAGGTTATAGGATATAAAAGCATTTCACACACTGACAGCAAACTATCTTAGTTAGGGTTTCATCCATCTAGTCCCTAATATGAATGCTATGATATTTGTTGATGTTTAATGGCTTCAGTGTTTCTTTTGGTTGACTTTTAAATGTTGGGATGTTTCTCCCTTTGCAGGTTGCTTTGAAATAGCTTCTGCTTCTGTCCTGACCTCGACTCTGACTCCTCTGCTCCTGTGCCTTTGTCCTTGGGGTCTTTTCATAGGTAGTTTGGGGTATGGGCTCTCCAGGCCAGGAAATGGCATTTTCATCATTTGCTGTGTGTGACCAAAATGTCCCTGAGGGTGAGATGTGCTTCTCCTGCTACCTGTCCCCAGCAGGCTCACCAGTGAGGGTACCTGCTGCTTCTCACCCTGCCCTGTGGGACCTGGGGGAAGGACTCAAGCTCTTTAGTGTCTTTCGGGTGGCTCTTGACAAATGTGTGTTTTCTAGGCATGATTCAGTGTCCTGTTGCATGTGTGGGCTTCAGTAGGCCTTTCCACAGTTAGCAAAATCTGCCCATGTCATCATGCAGGAATGTCAGTGTCTTGCTTCCAAGAACTCTTGTAAGTGTTGGCAAGATGCCATGCTGCTCCCAAACCCGTGAGTAACTATGGGTCATGAGGCAGCTCTCAGCCGTCTTTTATTTTCTCCTTAGTAAGATTTACTCTTGCCTCACATCTCCCTGGAAGGTGGCATGGGTAGGGTGGGAGTGTTTAGGGCAGGTCTTTTTTGCTCTTACTCCTGGAACCGGAGTTGCAGCTTGCTGTGAACCATCTGACGTGGATGCTGGGCGCCAAACTCAGACCTTCTGCAAGGGCAGTGTGTGCTATGGACCACTGAACGCTCTCTGGCATCATGTTTGTGTGCAGAGAAGAGCAGTGATGTGTGGAGAAGAAAATAAAAACCAGTATATAAGACTCAACCAAAACAAAAATGGAAGAACAGAACTGGGAGTTTATTTTTAAAAAGTAGACAAGGGGAGGTGGCCAAGATTAAAATGAGAAAAGCAAAGGGAAAATGAGGGCAAGCAACCATATATAAGAAAAGAGAAGCATGGATGATCAAGTAGAAGGGAGATAAGCGTGTGCAGCTGGTGACCTAAAGTGGCGACGGTCACGGAATTTAGTCATCAAATGTTGTGCACCGAGACAGCCCAACCCACAGTAACATAAGCCAACTACTTGGTACTAAATCTCTGTGCATGTGTGTATGCAGTGAGCTCTTTGTATCTGTGGGTTTTCCTTCTGCAGATCAAAGAACTACAGGTTGAAGATATTTTTAAAAACTGAACATGTACAGAGTTTCATTCTTTGTTCTCTAAACAAGATATTATTATAAGTTTTAAATCATTTATTTATTTGTTTATTTATTTATTTATTTATTTATTTATTTATTTATTGAGTGTGTGTGGGTGAGTGCATTCATGCACAGATATGGAGGTCAGACAACATCTTGCAGGGATTGGTTCTCTCCTACTACATGAGACCCAAGGATTGAACTCAGGTTATCAGGTTTGATTGCAAGCACCTTCACCCACTTGAGTGATCATGTTGCATAGTGTTTATGCTGTGTTAGGTGTTGTAAGTCACCAAGTGGTGAGTTAAAGTCTATGGGAAGAAGTACCTAGGCTTTAGGACAATTCCATTCCATTTTATTTGTGAATTTTGGTAAGGGGAGGTGTGATATTCTGTAACAAGTTTTCTGTAGACACCCAGGGAGAAGAGAGAAAGAGAATGGGCAGAAGAAAGGGAGGGAGAGAGCGCGAGAGAGTTTCTGTGTGTCCCCACTAATAGAATTCTATCTGGTACACCTCCAAACCTTTAATTATGCTTAAGATGTGTGGCAGAGTGACCAAACACTTCATCTGCCTCACGTTTTCTTGCTTCTCTGTTGACTGTCTGGCCCCTTCTGGTCCCCATGCATCAGTGGAAATTGTGGTAAGTCCCAGATCTTAAAGAAAGGCCAGAGCAGAAGTTTCCCACTGAAAGGGGATTCCTTACCACTGTGTCTGGGCCCTCCTCACCCCTAGGTTTCTCGGAATGCGGTACAAAAGCCAGGCTTTGACCAAACACTGATGGCAGTGTTTGCTGCTCTGTGTGAGTTTTTAGGACTCGTCTAGCCTCCTGGGACTGTCCTTTGTACGTGTGTCTTGAGAATTTTGCCACAAAATGGAGGAAGTGCTGATAGCTATTCTGATAAACATTAGGCTGGGTTGGCATAGGGTTCCATGTTCCGTCCAGTGTGCTGGGCTCCATCTGGGTTCCAGGAGTCACTTGTCAGCGCTAATAATAAAACATTCTTCCCTTTTCTGTCTGTGCTATGGGGGGAAGGAATGAGGAGAATAATTGTTAGATTGTTTTCCTCCAGACTACACCAGAAAGAAAGGCAAGCTGTTGGGGATTGGTAGGGCACTTGCCTGGCACCTGTGAGGCCCGGGTTCCTTCCATTTCCAACAAAAAGGAAAAAGAGGGAAAAAAAGGTTAGCTAATCTGGGTAGCTCATTGAGTGTTTAAAATTCTTTTAAAGTCAACTCTAAAAGTACTACATCCAATTGTAGAAGAAAGAGCCAGATAGCATTGCGAACATACGGTGGTTTCAGTGTTTGTATCTGTCACAGTTTGGAGGCTAACGTGAATACTTCAGGCATTTTGGAATGCTGAGCTGAAACTCTAGGTTGAAGGAGGGCCTTCAGACCACACACTGCCTCTCGCTACATTCCACGGTCCGAAGAGTACAGGAATCTAAACCCCACTTCAGGCCAGTAGGCGAGCAAGAGCTGGCCAGGGAGGAAGAAGCAGCTGGGAAGTTCTGGACATCACCATGGGCTTTCTGTGGATTCTTGCTTCTCGGTGCCCTCCCTTCCTACCCCTTTGTTTTTGAGAACGAAAGGAAGCGACCCTTGTCAGCATTTTGATGAACTGAATAAATGACTTTGTTCTTCTATGAATAAACACACGGTGGGGAGGTTAGTAGTAGCAAGAGACCCAGGGTGACTCCACAGTGCCCTACCAGGTCAGTAGGGTTTGCATACATCATGGCACCCTGTCTTTGGAAGGCAGTGAGTGATGAAACCCCCTGCACACAGTGCTGGTGCCTGAGGCCATGAACATGAGGCAATGCTCTGGGGAGCAGAACACATTGTCTAATAAAGCAGAAGATGGAACATGGTCCCAACAGTTGTTCCAGAATATTCTCTGTCGCCTTGTGTATAGGAGTTGCACCCTAGAATAAACAAGAACAGACAAACTACAGGCACATATAGAATATGTACATTATTATTTTTGTGGCGCAGTGGATAAATCCCAGGGCTGTGCACAAGTAGAAAGGCAAGCCTCACCCCATCCCTGTGTGATATTGAGAAACAGAATCAAGTCACATGAGAACACATTCTATGTGTGCATCTGCTGATGCGAAGTGTGCAAAAGGCAAACTCTGTTGCTGAGGGGCGTAGACAGAGGGCCGGTCTCAGAAGCCAGGACTTGGTATTACAGAAAGACAGTGAGCTGCTGCCAGGCCTTGCTTTATCATGGTTCTCCGCACTGTGTGGCATCTTGAGCACGTACATCTTTCTGTATTCATGTCTCACGTGCTCGATGGAAAGTGGTTCTCAGAAGTTGAGTTGCGTAGTCAGACCTGACTTATGCTTGTCGCTCTAGGATGGTGTGCTCCATCTTCATCTTGATTCTGCAACTCTGTCCTCTCCCTCAACTGACCTGGGGTCATCCAAGCACACACAGACCCAAGACTCCCTATGTCTCTTTGATTTGTTGGGGTACAGCAGCAGTGGTGGGGAGGTGCTACTGCAAATCCCCTTTCCCAGCTGCTCTGAGTCTTGTTACCCTTGGAGTCTGGGAAGTGGAGAGTGCCCGCTGACCAGGCCAGCAAGGGACTCTTCAGCCCCTGATGCCCAAATCCCAGGGGCTTCTGGAGGACAAAGGGTTCCTCTCTGAGGACCGTGATGACATCTCTGACCCCTCCTTCAGGTTGGCAAGGCTTATTCTTTTAGGAAAGATGTTAGACACATCTTTTCCTTTCAGAGAAAGATCCAAACCCAGACTGAGGTGACATGTCTGGTGGACTGCTTGCCTGAGCCTGTCACTGGGTGCAAGGTGCACGGGGTGACTGTGTATGGATGCATCTGGATAAGATCTCTGTCTTCCAGCTGCGGGCTGACCGGGGCCTCCCAGGGCTGCTTATGGGAGAGGTGGCATGGTTAGTGGCCTTACAGACATCAAGTCTTGATGGCTCTCTCTGAAAGAAACTGCTCAGCAAGAGTCCCTGAGCGGCAGGCTCCACAGGGGTACTGCCAGTCTGGCCAGCAGGAGTTTGGGGGACATGTTTCTCTTTCCTCATATCGACCCTCCGGAGAGCTGAGATGCTCAGAATACAGAGGTACTCAGCAGGGAGTGGACCTGCAGTGAGTCACCAGAATACACCACCACTATGGTGAATTCAGCCCCATACCTGAAGCCATGCACACCAATTGGCTGGCTTCCTAAGCACAACTTTTCTCTTGCTTGGCAATTCACATCTGCAGAAACTTCTAGGGCCCCACCTCAGCAAACAAACCTATCCTAAACCGTGTTTCATCAAAGAATGGCCTTTCCCACAAACTCATTAAAAGCTGAACAAGGCCCGACTTGCAGGCAGGTGAAGCCTGCGAGCCACTTCCCATTCTTTGGGGTGTTTAAACGAACTTCCACCTCCTGATCAAATATCCAGACCCCCCCCCACACACACACACCTTAACTTGGGCCTACTTTATCTTCACTGTCTCCAATGCTGCAGGAGATACATGGGACTCGTGAGGAGGAGAAGGGGTTCAGACTGATTGAAGGTCTCAGCACCTGTGCCATAAAAACTCATTTTCAGGACCCACATACAGGAGAGGTTGGCTGTACAAAATTCCATTAAAATATTAAAGTGCATTGGCAAGTGGGTTTTTTGGGGGTGGCGGGAAATACTGCCCTCAAAAAGTTAGGACAAGCAATGTTAACAAAATTGCCTTTCTAAAGAACTCAACTGTATGTCACTGCCTTCTCCCCATGTAGGAAGGAATAGTGTCTCCTAATGACCTGGACCTGGTCATGTCGGATGGGCTGGGCATGCGGTACGCATTCATTGGACCCTTGGAGACTATGCACCTCAATGCTGAAGGTACACGGGACAGAGATGGGACTCTGTGGTGTGCAATGTTTCTGTGAGCTTTCTTATCTGCCACCTGTGCTGTCTCATTTTAAACAAGATGGTAATGGCAGATTCTAGAAGGACTCTGAGCAACCCTAGGAACTCAGGGCTGAGGCACAGAGCACCGTGGACTGACATGTGAGTCCACATGGGGTCTGGACCACAGGGAGTCCCTGATGGAATCAGAAAGGAAGAAAAGGAAGTGCTGTGCTGGGGGCCTTGCCCTGCATCTTGTTGCTTGATGGAAGAGAGGCTGTGGCTTCTCTAGGGTGTTGAAATGAATTGCAGAGGCAAGACGGAGAACAAAGATGAGAGGCAGTGCCGCGTGGTGCCCAGTGATGCAGTTGTCCTCTGCCCGTGCACGAGTGCCTGTGGGCGTACACTCTTGCTGAGGGCCTTCCCGAAGACCAGGATTCACAAGCCAGGTGCTTCATGGGACGGGCCTGGCAAGGTGGGGCAGGTCAGATAACTCTGGAAGGGAATCAGTGTGACTTGGTAGTTCCAGTTAAATGATCCAAAGATGATCTACTGATACCAACTTAAAACACACCAGTGCAGTGATAAACCAAAATCTAAAAAGATGCTACCTACACGTTAGCTATCTCTTGGTATTAAAATAATAGTAAATTGTAACTTTTTTTTTTTTTTTTGGTCCTGGGTGAAGTCTCACTACATAGATCTGGCTAAGCCATAGATGCACGATTCTCCTGTTGCATGCTGGGATCATAGGCATGAGCCATATCTGGCACAAAAGGAAATGTTGTTTATGGTTTTTGCTTTTCTTTTGTGTGTGTATTGCTGGGGATCAAACCTAGAGCCTTCTACATGCTAGGCAAGCACTCATTCACTGAGCTACAAGTGACTTTTTTTTATTAAGGATTTCTGCCTCCTCCCCGCCACCGCCTCCCATTTCCCTCCCCCTCCCCCTATCAAGTCCCTCTCCCTAGAGCAATCAGGGTTCCCTGACCTGTGGGAAGTCCAAGGACCGCCCACCTCCATCCAGGTCTAGTAAGGTGAGCATCCAAACTGCCTAGGCTCCCCCAAAGCCAGTACGTGCAGTAGGATCAAAAACCCACTGCCATTGTTCTTGAGTTCTCAGTAGTCCTCATTGTCCACTATGTTCAGCAAATCCGGTTTTATCCCATGCTTTTTCAGACCCAGGCCAGATGGCCTTGGTGAGTTCCCAATAGAACATCCCCATTGTCTCAGTGTGTGGGTGTACCCCTCGCTGTCCTGAGTTCCTTGCTCGTGCTCCCTCTCCTTCTGCTCCTGATTTGGACCTTGAGATTTCTGTCCGGTGCTCCAATGTGGGTCTCTGTTTCTGTCTCCTTTCATCGCCTGATGAAGGTTAATATTCAGGAGGATGCCTATATGTTTGTCTTTGGATTCACCTTCTTATTTAGCTTCTCTAGGATCGCGAATTATAAGCTCACTGTCCTTTATTTATGGCTAGAAACCAAATATGAGTGAGGACATCCCATGTTCCTCTTTTTAGGTCTGGCTTACCTCACTCAGGATAGTGTTTTCTATTTCCATCCATTTGTACGCAAACTTCAAGAATTCCTTGTTTTTTACTGCTGAGTAATACTCTAATATGTATATATTCCATACTTTCTTCATCCATTCTTCCATTGAAGGGCATCTAGGTTGTTTCCAGGTTCTGGCTATTACAAACAATGCTGCTATGAACATAGTTGAGCATATACTTTTGTTGTATGATAGGGCCTCTCTTGGGTATATTCCCAAGAGTGTATTGCTGGGTCCAGGGGTAGGTTGATCCCGAAAGCTACAAGTGACTTTTATTACCTTTTTACTGCCCTGTTGCTGTAAACACATCTAATAACCGTATGACACTTTAACAGAGTGCTATTAAGTGGTAAAAGAGACTTAGAAAGATAAAAGGAATCTGTAGATCAAGACTATATTGTCACAAGAGATATTGAGAAAAGAGTGTAGTGATGTTTTGTTTGCGCTTTAACAAATAAAGCTTGCCTGAGGATCAGAGTGCAGAACTAAACCACTAGAGGCCCGGCAGTGGTGGCACACACCTTTAATCCCAGCACTTGGGAGATGGAGGCAGGTGGATCTCTGTGAGTTCAAGTCCACCCCGGATGATACAAGATTGAATCTGTCTAAAAGAGAAACAGAACTCACACAAAGGTGATCCCAGCACTTGGGATCCCACACCTTTGATCCCAGCACTAGGGAGGTGGAGACAGGAGCCATACGGCTGGGTGGAGAGAGGAATGTAAGGCAGGAGGAGACAGGAGCCCAGTGCAGTCTGAGGAGCAGTCTGGAGACAGGATCACCCCTTTGGTCTGAGTATTGGTAGAGGTAAAAGGTCTCTCTCGTGGCTGTCTGTACTGCTTGTCTGACCCTTCAGCCTTCACCCCCTAATGTCTGACTCTGGGTTTTTGTTATTAATACCTATTAGAATTCATGCTACAAAAGAAATTTCCTGGGTCAGGCGCGGTTCAGAGAGGGTATAAATGTGTTCCCATCATTTTGTTTTGTCTGGAGACAGGGTTCCACTCTGATTCCAGCTCTCCTAATGCTTCCTATGTCACCCAAGTTGATCTCAAACGTCAAGTAATCCTCCTGCCTCCGTTTTCTTAGTGTTTATAAGAGTGCATCACCACACCCTGCCTGTTTTTTGAGTGGATGGAGTCAAAACAAAAGACTGGAACTGACAGGCAGACAGGTTCAGTGTGTGACTGATGTGTCAGAAAAAACTTTCTAGTAACCGGTGCTAGTGACCCGGGAAGGGAGGGCTCACGCCCTGGGAGAATTAAGGTGGCATGGTAGACGTCGAGAGGAGATGCCTGTCGTGTGATGGGTTGGAGCTGTTGGCCTCTCAGATCTGACTTTTGTCCTGTGAGCCCATGATGTTTTAGTTAATGAACTGTACTCCCCAACCAACAGCCAAGGCAGCTTTCCCAGACCCCGCCCTGTGTACAGCAGGCGAATGTACAATTTGCTGAGTGGACCCACTACACAGGCCCTACTATAGCAGTGCAAGACCAGAGGCTTCCTTAAAGGAGGAAGGGCATCTCTCCCGTGCTTTGTGTGGGAGGGTAACCATGTGTGGTTAGAAGAAAGCACCAAGGCGAGCCTTCGCACATGGGAAATAGAGTTCTGAAGTACTGTCGGGATGGTCTTGGATCATTCCAGAAGCCTTTCCAGCCAACCCTTATGAGCGGGGAGCACAGCCAAGCATTGAAATGGGCATGGGCACTGTCTGATAACCACCGCATTTCTCTTTTCTTGAGAGAACTAAGATAGTTAAGGTATTATGCGAAATGGATAGGAGGGAACTGAGATCAGCTTTGAATCTGAAACAAACAGAAACAGAAGCAGTGACACCAGACACTGGAGGCTCAGTGGGGTGGCAGACAGGAAGGAGGCCACGACAATTTTTCAAACAAAACCAATACGATAAGAAAGCTTAATTGGCTTCATATAATAATAGGGGTCGGATGCAGTTCTCAACTTCTGAGCGTTCCGAAGCCCAGAGCTAGGAAGTTATGAGATCTGGCTGGGAACCAATGGCCCTCATTCTCGGGTGTCACCTGGAGTATGTCAAGATTGGGGAGGGGAGGAGGTTTCCTGTTTTGCTGACGTGGTTTTTGTAAGTCTTGAACTTACAGGAGTTTTTGGCCTTAAAAGCTACCATTTTTCTAAAGCAAGTGCAGACACTTTAGGTTTATTTATAAAAACCCAACCCCAAAAAACAACAACAACAACAAACCTCTCTTGCAAAAAACAAAACAAAACAATTACAACAAAAAACCAAATACTTGTTTGCTTAATAAATGACCTTTTGTTTCTTTGTTTTTGGTGGTGCTGGGGCATGGAACCCAGAGCCTGGTGACATGCTAGGTTGAGCTACACATCCACCGTTAAAATGTTATCTTTATCCAGCTTGTTATGTTTAATTTATTTCTCTTCCAGGGTTTTTGTTCATTTTTAACTTTTCTTAATTCTCCTCCAAAGATTCACCCAGGCCTGAGGGAGAAGTACAGAGTAAGCACAGACAAGGTCATTTTTTGATTACGCGGCAGGGGAAGTCCTAGCAGCAGGCCTGGCTTCTCTGCTGAGATTCTGGATCCTGCCCTGTCTCTGGCAGCTCTTTGGTGTCTCTGTGGAGGGACAGTATCTCAGAATGTGGAACCCCAGACCCCCCTCCAGGTGAACTGGTTGTTTATTATTAAACCCGAGTTTTGAGCAGGAAGCCCGTTGGGGGTGTTATCTGTGTTGAGCCATCCTTGGTGTGTGTGGGGGGCAACTGAGCTGAAAGACAAGGGCTGGTGTTGGAGTGGGCCCTGCTTCCCTGACAGTTCTGTCCTTAGAGGACACTCAATATTGTCACTCTGTTTTGGGGCCCTTCTGACCTATTTTCATAAAGTACGGAAGACTCTCATAGTCAGGTGAATCCATGTAGGTATGGGTTCATGAGCTGGGTCAAAACTAGACACCTTGGTCTAGGTTATATAGTGATGGTTCTCCAGAAAGCTGAACACCTAGTGTTGGGGGGTGTCAGCCAGGTATGGCATGGTGGATTGTGACTTGGCCCAAACATTCAACAGACAGGGGGGCTTCCTGTTGGTGGAGGTGCTAGGGTTCAGGTAAACCCCTGTTTTATCCCGAAGGGCTCACACATAGCAAACTGCGTCAGCAAGGTAAGCTAACTCTAATCTTTTGGGAATCAACTCCTTTTTGTGCTTTCGTTGTCCATACATACACCTCTTAAGAAATGAGAGAGTTGAGAGTATCAGTCAAGAGCCCTGGCTGCTATTCCAGAGATCTGAGTTGTACTGCTAGCACCACATGGATGCTCACAACCACGGCACAGACACACGTGCACCACATGGATGTTCACAACCACAGCACAGACACACGTGCACCACATGGAAGCTCACAACCACGGC
>NC_022019.1:8124232-8131636 GCF_000317375.1 Microtus ochrogaster
TGCAGCCATGTGGATGTTCACAACCACGGCACAGACACACGTGCACCACATGGAAGCTCACAACCACAGCACAGACACACGTGCACCACGTGGAGGCTCACAACCATTGCACAGACACACACACATCCACATGGAGGCTCACAACCATGGCATAGACACATGTGCAGCCAAAACACCCATATACATGAAACAGGAATAAATCTTCTTTTAAAAAATTAGATTTAGCCTTTGTAGAGTTAAGCTTTCCAAGGGTTGTGGAAGAACCATTCCTAATTCTCTCTTCCAAACTCAGCATGCACCAAGCTTGCATATAGTGCATACATACACATACATGCAGGCAAAACACTCATATCCTTTAAATGAAAATATAAATAAATCTGCAAGAGAGAGAGAGAGAGAGAGAGAGAGAGAGAGAGAGAGAGAGAGAGAGAAATGCCCTTTAAATTTTCAGAAGTTTTATAAAAGGCAATAGAGAAAGTTCTAGAACATCTCTGTAAAATTGGAATGATTTCAGGATGGTGGAAGATGAGCATTTGTTGAAGGAATGTAAAGTAACCCAGAGATAAAACATGGTCTGTGTATCAGATCCCTTCAGGCTGCTGCTTACATTGGCTGGGGAGATGGGGCTGGCTCCTGAGAAGGGATTGGCCTCCATTTTCACTATAGGCTGATTAAATACACAGTCACAATCAATTTTCTCACTTTCTTCTGTGATGGTTTGGGGCTTAAATGTCGCCTAAAGACTGTGTGGAATGCTTGCTGACCGGCTCATGGTGTTACTTAGAAAGGAGCATGGGACCTTTAAGAGGTGGGGGGGTTGGGAGGTAGATGGGCCAAGGGGATTGCCACCAAGCCTGAGAACCTGAATTCAACTCCCAGAACATTCATAGTAGGAGAGAACCAGTTCCTACAATACCTACATTCTCTCTCTCTCTCTCTCTCTCTCTCTCTCTCTCTCTCTCTCTCTCTCTCTCTCACACACACACACACACACATACACAAATGTAATAAATTTATTTAAAAGAGGCGGGGTCCATTTAGAAACAAGTTGGACCACTGGGGTGCCCTTGGATGGGCTATTGGGAGGCTGGGCTCTTCCCGTCTGTATCCTGGTCATCATGAGGTGAGCAGCTCTCTCCATCATGTGTTTCCCACCATGAGGTTCTGCTTGCCACAAGCCCAAAGCAATGGAGAAATCAATCAGCCTGGCGGAGTCGGGACATGGCAGATGTGAGGTTCATGCACGGTGTGGCTAAGGCAGGTCTGGCCCCAGCCGTCCTGACAGCAGTGCGCATGAGTGATGAGCACAGTCCCGACGCCGCTCTCACTACTTTATTGACACACGAATCTTAGACACACACATCTTATTGACACACACATCTTAGAAGTTTTGTCGTAACGATGGAAGCAAACTAACTTGTATCACTTAACATCTTTCAAATACATTTATTTTTAATATTTATTTTATTATTCAAATATATTTATTTTGCGATCATTTAACATCTTTCAAATATATTCATTTTGGTGTCTCTTGCTCCCCTCAACTCCAAATGAATACATTGTAGTTGTGTCTAGATTCTATTCTAGTGACCCCCTGCTAAGGCTTTGTGGCTCTGGAAGACTGAACACGGGCCCAAGGCTAGCTCAGTGGTAGAACTCACGTCCAGCACCACAAAGGGGAAAAGTATGGGCCAGAATCAGCACAGCCAAGACGTCTAAACACCTTGGCCTCTGGGGTCCCAGGCCTGGCTTCTGGCTTATCTTGTCTCTAACTTGTGTCTACTCTTGCAGCCCCAAGACTTAGCCTGTAGGGAAGAAGTGGGAACTGAATGCCCTAGGGCAGGTGGCTACACTTCAGAAAGGTGCCCAGGCTAGACCAGGCTTGTGCTTTCCTTCGGAGCTCACCTGGGTTCCATGGCTAATCAGCCAATCCAGCCTGCAGCAGCTCGCACAGACTGTGTGCCCCTTCTCCTCACTCACCTCTCCACCAAAACCCTGCAGTGGAGAAACCGATCAGCCTGGCTGGGCTGGGACGGCCTGTGCACAGGGTTTCAGGCAGGCCTTGCTCCAGCCCTCCTTATGGAAGTGCGGCAAGGGATGAAAACAACCCCACGTGTGTTTCCTCACCTCGTAAATACCTGATAAGGTATAACCTGACCTTGAGACTTAAGTGTGTGATAAGGAGGGAGTGACTTGAGTTTTGACATCTGGGGTTCATGAAGAATGAATTGAAGCCATTCATGATGGTTCACGCCTGTAGTGTGCCAGCACTTGGGAGGCTGAGGCAAGAGGATTACCATGAGTTTAATGAGCTACTGTGGGCTGTGGGCCACAGAATGAAACTCTGTCTCTAAAAGGAAGGTGGGGGAAGGAGAGCAGCCTGAAGATGTCCTTATTTAGCATTCATAGAACCTTTGGCTCGATCCCCTGCTCCACAGGAAGCAGGAGTGGTGGCACATGCCTGTAGTCCCAGAACTTGAATGTGGACATGGGACCATATATTCCAAGTCATCTATGTAGCCTGGGCTGCATGAGCTCTTGTATCAGAAAGAAAGAAAAGGGGTGGAAGGCAAAAGAAAAAGGGAAAAGGGGGGAGAAAAATGCACTGAAGCCCAGGACACACCCTTAGCAGTCCATGGTTGAAAGGGTTCTTTCTGCATGTCAGAGTGTGAGCACCACTCACACTCGAGATGGAGGACCCCATGAGTTGCACTGACTGAGGACCCCCGAGATGGAGGACCCCTGAGATGCACTGACTGAGGATCCCCGAGATGGAGGGACCCCTGAGATGGAGGACCCCTGAGATGGAGGACCCCTGAGTTGCACTGCCCAAGGACCCCTGACTGGCACTGACGCATGGCAGGCCTGAGGGGCCCAGTGCTCTTCAGGAGTTTCTAGAAAGCTAGGATAGACTCATGAGGACTGCTTGCCCAGGCTAGAAGGTTGCTCATCTCCTGCCTCTTCTCTGTAGATTCCCTTTTCCTGGGGCAGAACCTTCTGCACAGGTCTCAGTTTGGAGCGGCAGAATGTTGATGCTGGCATGTGGGTTCCTGTTTTCAGGTATTGTCAGCTACTGCGACAGATACAGTGATGGAATGAAGCGGGTCCTCAAGACTTTTGGGCCTGTTCCGGAGTTCTCAGGGGCCACAGCGGAGAAAGTTAACCAGGTATGTGGACTTTCCAGGGGAAGCTGGGAATGCAAGCTGGTGCATACTGCCCACCTCCCTCCCGTGCCGTCTGTGGGCCGGGCTTTGTCAGTAGCTGCAGTCTTGACCCTTGCTTCTTCCTGACTGTCTATAGTTGCATACCCAGGATTTCCTAAGGTAGGCAGCTCATTTTGACTTGTCTTGGGGATCTCTGGAGGTCTGGAGCTTGTGTTAACTAACTGTGGGATTTGTGCTTCTGTGTCTGGAAGTGGTGTCCATACAGCTGGCATAAATATGAGAGACAATTACACTTCTGGCAGACTATTTCCTCTGCATGTGTTCTCTGTTTTTCTTCCTCCTTCCTTCTCCCAGGACATGTGCATGAAGGTTCCTGATGATCCCGAACACTTAGCTTCCAGAAGGCAGTGGAGGGATGACTGTCTCAAGAGTCTTGCCAAACTGAAACAGAAGGCGCAGCCCCAGTAGGTTTCTTGTAATGTCTCCATCACTCCTCCCCGGGAAGCTCTGTCCAGTGAGATGAGATGCTCTTGATCCAATCCCTGTGGGACATTGAAAAGCCCATGATGTTGGCCTGAAGACCAGGTCTGCTCCCCTGTGTCTGACTGTAAGCAGCTGTAGACACCAGGTGTCTTCTGGTCACTCCCACCTGACCCTGTGCTGCCTGGCTCTGGGGTGTGGATTTCCTGCCACCTGGGCAAGCAGGCCGAAGATCTTCACCTCTTTTCAGTGTGATTACACGTGCGTTTGCAGGCGATGATTACAGTTTTCTGTCATCTTAATCTACTTCAAAAGAATTTTTGTAATCGTTTTCTAATCCTTCTCTGAGTGTCCTGTGACCCTGCATTATAAAGCAATCACCTTCAGCTTGAATAAATAATATTCTGAATAAAAGTCTTGACTCCATGACGACAGTCAATTTCTACACACACACACACACACACACACACACACGCACGCACACCAAACAAAGAAACACATACATAAATGTGTAAATGGTCCTCCATTTTGGGCCAGTACTTTCCCAAGCTAGTGCCCTGTGGTCCTCTGGTCAGATGTGCTTAAGGAGCATTGTGGGCTGCCCAGCGATGTCTGCGGTAATGAGACGGTGGTAGAGTTCAGCCAAAAGACACCAGCTCTAACAGTTGTTTCTAGAACCTCCTTCAACATGAAGTCTGTTGCTGGCACAAGCTTCCAGAACACTCTAAGAACACCAGTGCATGCATCTCTCCATGTGACTGATTGCTGGATACCATTACAGGACTCCCCAACAGGTCTGGCAAGGCACTGGCCTTGCCATTTTGGGTGGTGAGTGTTTCAGGGTCATGAGGTAGGGAGCCACATTTCCTCAGGGTGGAGGCTGCTGTGTGGAAAGCAGTGGCTTAGATCATTTTCGCCAGCTTGTGAGTCTTAATCAGCACACCCCCATGTTCTCAGCCCACACTGAATGGCTGAAGAGCTGCGGTTACCGTGAATCAAAGTGACCGTGCAGCAGGCTGCGTGCTCCAAGACCTCATGCACATGGAGGAACCATGGTACCACTGAGAGGGCCTGCAAAGGAAGCTTCAAGGAGGTGGGCTGTGAGCCTGAGCGGATCACAGGAGTCAGCCAGTGCCTGCCAGCAAAAGAGCATGAGGTCCCAACAGGCTGTGTTTAGAATGGCTCAGTTCCCTGTGGTCAGGAGAGAGTTCCACAGAGGCCCCAACCAGCCTGATAAGGTTGAGCCGCCAGGCCATGCTAATAGTTAGACCTCTCTCTCTCCCCAGCCCTGGATCAGGTCAGGGTCTTGCGAGTTCACTCTGATAGCAGGCAGGACCAGACTGGACACAAGCCTGCTGTGAGGGTATGAGGCTGTGGGGCATTGGATTAGGGGGAATGCCTACATGTAGGAGCTGCCTGTCCCTGCTGGGAAAAGTGCTAGACATGCCTTGTGCAAGGTCAGAAAGTGAGAGGCAGGACAGGAGATGTCCTGTGTTTGAAATCTTCACTGGGAAGTTGGTGGGACCAGATGGAAAGGAAGTGTTCAACCCTGAAAGGCCTCCTCTTTCTTTCAGAGAACTCTTCAGCTATGGTGACTCAGTCCCTCACCCTTCCTGATCTCATTGCTTCACCCAGCAGCAGGGCCTGGTGCACCTTCCTGCAGCTAAGACCTCTCCACCCTCCCTTCAAGGTACTTCCCAGTGCTGGCGCAGAATTACAGCTGTGTTCTCAGAGCTGCCTGTGTCCTCCCTTCCTGAGTCCTAAAGGCTATGCAGTTCCCAGCCTTAGGTCCTGAACACTCCCCTGAGTGAGACCTAGCCCAGCATGGGGCATAAGTAGCTCCCACTTGTCATCTGCCTGGCTGTAGGGGGACAGAAGGTGGTGCCATTTGAAAACACTGGTTTTTATTGTATGTCTAAGTTATATTTTACAACTTTCATTGTCATGTCTTCCTGGCCGAATGTCAGGCACATTTGGAAATACCTGAAGGTTCAGAATCTAAGAAATTCAGCTAAATGGGGATCAAAAATATTTGGAAGAGAATTCTAGAAAGTTCTGAAAATCAACATGTAGAAACGTTTCCCCTTACGTTGTCATGGCTACGGAGCATGGCAGCCATTTCCACAGCAGTTACACTGTATTAGCTGTTATGAATCATCTGGGGATTATGTGTGCCTTAGAGTATGCAGAAGGATGTGTGTGGGTTCTCTGCCAATGTGGGGCCATTTTATATAGGGGACTTGAACATTTGTGGATCTGGGTACCCATAGGGATCCTGACATCAATCCTATGGCTACTTAGGAAGGAGCTGATATAGTGGCAGGAAGGCTTCCTGGTCTTGTAGCCATCACAACATAAAGTGAGGAATTGGCCCTCACCTAAGAGCTGAAGATAGCAATTGGTTCAAACGAGAACAAATGGTGGGGAGCATAGACCCAGCTTGAGGAAGATGGTGCTGGAAGCAGCTGTCAAGAGTCAGGGTTTGGTCAGACATGGAGCTGCAGCGGAGATTGCGAGCCCAGCTTCACAGGAACCAAGGAACCGTGCCTCTTAGAGGAGCCGTCACACCGGGAGGGCCTCCTCCCCTCAGCGTGACAGGCTGGGGGCTGCTGTGGAAGAGCATGGTGGTTCTTGAGGGGCCGTGGATACACCCGTTGTTCCTCATATCCTCTCTTCCACCGGGGCTGTTGGGTCAAAAGCTGCAAAGGATGGGGTGCCACTTTGGACGTCATCTTCTGCCTGCCCATCCTCCTTTGTCATCTACCAGCTTTGACATTTCTGAAGAATCCCAGCCTCTGTTTATCTGATGTTTTCTCACAAGGAGACTGAGATCTGGTTTGGGGTTAGAAGAAGTGTTCCCCTTGTCACATTCAAACAGGGGTCTGTAATGACCAGGCAATACTGCTGGGCCATCATTGTTGGATTTCTCTATTTCAAATTACTGTTGCAGAAGAAAAAAAAAAATTAGGGAGTTAATTAGAAGAAGGACCTTCCCAATAAGACATCATCCTGACTAGTTTCTGAATCATTTTCTCGGGGTTGCAAAGTCATAAATCTCTATCAGCACGATGGATGTACTCAGTTCCTCCTTTTCTGCCCTCTGAACCCAGAGTCTTTCCAAGGCCCCCACAGTGTCTGTGTGTACCGACTCCACGTGATTGCCCTGGTTGGGACACTAACAGTGGAGTGCCTACAGTTGCTGCTCAGCTTGTACCTGAGGATCAAAAGATTGCTATAGCTGTTTTGAGACTGGGTCCACGTAGCCTGAGATGACCTTGAACTCTTGATTCCCCCCCCCCCCCAGCCTCCAGGAACTTCAGTTTAGGTGTAATCACCACGCCTGGCTTGTTTGTTTCCACTCTAGAAGCCACAGGTCTGTAATCCCTGGGCTCACAGGGGCAGCCCTCCTGTGTTGTGGCTGCCTTCACCACTAGGCTAGTTTTGAGCATGGCCTTGCTTTGTACCCTGTGTTTCACAGTGACTGCATTGTCTTGTCACACACAGTGTTGGAGCTGGTGGCTTTACATCCAGCCGAGGTGTGGCCACATGAATGTCTGAGACCGTCATGTTAGCCACCACAATTTGTTTGAAATGTATTAATTTTTAGTGAATTTACTTAACAGATATTGAATATCTGTCATATGCCAAGACCTACTTCAAATATTGAAGACAGAGCTATGGGGGCCAGCCATGATAAGCTAAGTGTGGGGACTTCGCGGATTTGGGCATAACAAGAGAAAAGAATAAAGCAGGCAAAAAA
>NC_022019.1:8131736-8138319 GCF_000317375.1 Microtus ochrogaster
CCACCTCCAACATTACTGGAAAGGCCTGAGGAAAAAAGCAGGCAAAAAAAAAAAAAAAAAAGGAAAGAAAGAAAGAATCCCTGTCTCTCTAGACCTTACATTGCAGTACACAATATGAATATGAACAGACGAGTCACTCAGCAGAGCAGACAGTACGACTAAAGATTGATTCCGTAGATAACAAAGCAAGGGGCCTGCGCAATGACTCAGCAGGTATGGGCACTCGCTGCCAAGCCTGGCAGCCTGAGTCTGATCCCAAGAACCCACATGTTGGAAGGAGGGAACTGATTCCCACAAACTCTTCTCCGACCTCCACATGCACACTGTATTCTGTGGTGTGAACACACACACAAAAGTAAAAAAGTGTAAATGAAAGGCATGGAGGGAAGTGTTGTATATGTAGAACAAGTGCATTCTGGGGGGTGGCTCCTCATAGCCATCCTCTTTGGTGTCCCCGGAAGGCACCGCTTGGCCAAGGAGTTGAATGGGTGGTGAGGCCACATCACCAGCTTGCCTTCATCTCGTGTCTCTCCTCTGAGAGGAACCTCATATCCAGGGTCAAGGGGCTCCTAACCAAGCCTTGCTTCAATCTTCAAACAACGTGGACATCCGGCATGTTCTGGTTGGCTCTCTCCTGGTCTGGCCAGCCTCTGTGGAACTCAGTGGTTGTGGCTTGGAATGAAATGAGAGTTAGTTGGATTTAGCATTTGACTTGCTTGATTTTGTTTTAGACGGGGTCCCCTCCTGTTTCCATTTCCAAATGCAGGATTCCAGACATGCTCCCCATGAAAGTTTTCAGGTTCTCTTTAGAGTTTTCTCTGCACTTCTTTTGTGTTATAACCCCTACTTTTCAAAAACAACACCCAAATGTCTGTAGACACTGCTCAAATCATCTTGTATGTAAATAAGCTACAAAATCACATCCCTGAGGGTACAGACATACTCAATAAAGATTGTCTTCAACTACAAAGCCGCATCCCTGAGGGTACAGACATAATAAAGATGTTCTTCAAATGCATATGACAGTATGGAGTATCAGTGGGTCACCTGAAAAAGTCCTACAAGCATAAAGACTCTCCTTTGTGTTCCTGGAACCGAGACCCGTTGGTGGCATCAAGCAGTGCTCCTTGGTGTTTGAGCATGAGGAGGTGAGCCGAGTTCCTGTGACTGGCATGAGGCCTTTGCTGGGCATGGTGAGCACCACTGAGCCACCCCCTGCCGCACGCCAGGGCTCCGTCTGCATAGGACAGTGTAGCTAATATGGAAAGGGGCTTTCTCCAGTGGCAAAAGCTGCCAATGCTTGAACTTCGTGGAAGAAAGGGAATTTTCCAGAGAAAAGAGAGCTGGGTCAATCCCAGATACCTGTGAGGCCGTGATCTGTCTGTCAACTGAGAATAACAGGCTGTCAGTTCACACTGGAGATTTTCATAAAAAAACACCTAAGAGGAAGGGCCTCAAAATGTTAAGATTGGTTACTTCTGGGTGGTTCTAACTGTGTGTGTGTTTTCTTTATACTCTTTCAGCACAAGCATATTCCATTTTTATACTAAAACCCTGGGTGCTGATAACATTGAGTCTCCCTGCTCTGGGGACTTCCGAGCACTCATCAAGACCAGAGTTTGAAGGACATGGCCTCCAGCACCCTCCCCTGGCTAGCTTCACACGTGTGGTAGACCTCAGTGTTTGTCAACTAATGAATGCGTGTGCAGATGGAGCCAGCGGTGGCAGTGGAGAGCCCAGGGGTCTTGACATACAGTAGATGGTCTAAGTGCAGAATGCTGGGGTCCCCCCCAGGAGCTTACTGACCATTTGCTAGCTCACCACTACCATCTCAGAACCCGCTCAGACACCGTCATCACTCTCACCATCACTTCTGGTAGCACCGCTACCCGCACCATCACTCCCACCGTCTCCACTGCCATCTCAGTATCCTAGCAACGCCATCACCTGCGCCCCCACCTTCAGGAAGCCTATTGTGTTCTAGGCACACGTCTCACAGCCATATCCTTCAGATTAAATGGGGTGGGGGAGGGGGTAGAGAGGGGACGCTCACTCAGGAAGTAAACAAACTTTAATGCCCGAGAAATATGAAATTTACAGGCCCTTCTCCAAGGTCACAGAAGCAGTAAGTGGGGGCCCAGCTGTGGAGAGATTCTTGGACCTGTTGAGCTGCCTGCAGGTCATGCAGAAAAATCCAGGGATTCAGCTTTCGTGAGACATCACCCATGTTGGGGTGGGCTTTTGGGCGATGCAGCTACTGTTGAGCCATCCCTGCTCCTGTAAGGAACCCCTCACCCTTACTCCTGCTGGTGACTACAATTAAAACTCAGGTTGGGCTTCAGTGCAGCCATTACTTTGAAGTGGGCTCCCTTTCGGGGTTGAATAGACAAGTATAGTGTGGCCCCTCCAGGAAAAGCCTTTCATACAACAGCAAGGGAAACAGTAAACCAAGATAAAGGACTAGATAAACTAGGTAAACAAACTGCAGTATGGTGGTTGTTGACCAGGGAACTGGAGTTCCTGATGGGCAGTCGCTGAAGGTCCACTCCCTGCTGGAGGGCTGGCAGACCTCTCTGGGATATGGACAAGGAGAATCTAGGCCTGTGCTACTCTGGGGAGGGAAGTATAGGCAAACCCCAGCTACAGGACAGGCTTGGCTGGGAAGGAGGAGGAATCTCAGCAGAAGCAGTCAGGAGGTACCGCGAGAGTTGGGGAACGGACTAGGAATATTAGAGAGAGAGACAGATGAGGCAGGATGTAATGCTTCATTACAAACATGAGCTCCAACGTGTGGGACTTACTCTATGTGGGGGGCATGTTGGGGTTGGGCTAGTCTCAGGGTCTGATGCTTGCCTCAAGCACATTCTGCCCCCTCACACAGCTGTGAATTCTGCCGAGAGGACGGACGTCACCCGAGAACAGATTCCCTGAGAGAGCTAAAAGATGGTCTCCTTCCAAAGATTGGGGACATTGCTGCAGCCAGTGGTACACGAAAGCACTGTAGCGTGGACTTGAAGATCGGTGTCACACAACTCTAGCTGGTGACCTGCTCAGAGAAGTCCCAGAACACAGAGATGAGAAGCCTGGGCTCAGGGGCCAGACTGCCTGCCCTCTGCAGTAGGTAGTTGTGTGAGAGTTGCCCAGGCTTCCTAGGCCTTACTTGCTGGGGTCTTGTGTCTTATGCGGAAGTGAGGTGATAATGTGATTGCTACAGTGTCTGGGTCTGATGATACAAGCCCAGCAGATAGAAGTTGTGGGTGGTCAGAGTGATAAAGTTAGGGCTCCCAGGCACGGGAATGGCCTCAGCAGCATCTGACCCCTCGTGGTTTTACATGTTGTGTGGTGTGAGTCTGGTCTTCTCCAGCCTGCTAACAACACTGTTGCAGATGCTGCCTGTCTATGCCTCCCTAGGAGTGACTCTGGAGAGGGCTGTGGAGGGCTGTGGGCCCCTCTCATCTCTCCCTGGCAGCTGAGGGGTGGAGCTCCAAGTGTGGACACCATACCATCCCTGTCAGAGTCACTTTTCAGGGTCAACACCGTGAGATGAATCAACACGAAAAGAAAAGCAATTTTGGTGGCACTGGGGCTCAACCTCAGGATACCGTGCATGCTAGGCATGTGCCCTACCACTGAGCCACACCCCCAACCCCAAGAAACTTGTGGTCGTGACTTTCACCTACTGCCTGGGTCTGAGTAGGGCCGACCACAGGAGGGGAGGCTTAGTCAGCCATTGTTTCTCATGGTTCTAAGGCTGAGTCAGATTTTGAGGTAAAAGTTAGCCAGGTTTGCCAGTGCCACACCTCAGCCTTAAAGTGAGCATATGGTAAGCTGCCCCGAAGGCTCTGCACAGATGGGATGCTCAGTGTCACAAGGACATCTGCCACTCTGTCCCCAAATCCTTTCTGCCCAAAGCTGATGGAAGGAGGTAGAAGGGAAGGGAGCCAGGGCCTGTGGAGGACCAGGCCTCATTCAAACTTCCCTTCCCCACCCTTGACTTCCTGGTGAAATGGTGCCCCCCCCCACACCTCCAGGGTGAGCAGGAGGGGGTTCATTTGTATCTGGTAGAGTCAAGCTGCCAGCTGTCCCTGTCTTTGGCTTTCTTCATTCTTCAGTTGCTCAGGTGCAAATGTCACCTCCCCTCTGTCACTCTCCAGTACTCTGACTTGGAATTCACTGTCCTAACTGGTCTTCCGGCTTGTCCACCCTTGGGACATGGCCTTGTATGGTGGTCAGTCAGCCAAGCTGAGGCACCTAACCCGTGCTCAAGGCTGCCATTCTCCGTATCCACATAAATATCTCAAATGATCCTTTTTATCCTTTTTTTTTTTTTGGAAAAAAATTGCCTTTTAATTTTGTATTCTTAGAAAAGTCATACAATATTGGGACTTTTGCTGAATTTCCTTCCCCTTGTTTGAATATGTCCCCAAATAACTCCACATTTCCTCTCCCACATCCTTGAAACTGAGTGGGAAAGGTACATGAAATCTAAGCATCCTCCATCCCTCAGGACTTGTGAGGGGATTCATAGGAAGATGCCTGACCGTGTAACAATTTAGACAGCACGCGTTTCCTCTTGCATTTGCATTTCTGCGTGGAGGCCAAATGATGTGTAGGTGTGGAAAAGAGAAACGCAGGCTCCCAGCGAGGTCCGAACCCTTTCTTGGAGAAAACTCTTGAGTGTGAGCGGGCTGCAGGTATGTGAGCTCAGGAGGTGCTGAGAGTCTCTTGTCCTCCAACAGCCCAAGTCCTGTTTAAACTTCCAGTGTCCCCCACCCTGTGTGTGTGTGTGTGAGCACGCATGTTTATGGATATGTGTATGTGTGAGGTACACATGCATCTATTTGAACATGCGTTTGGAGGCCCGGGATCTTTATCTCTGTCTATCTGGTTTTGTGAGACAAACTTTATCACTGACCCTGGAGATCCACTATCTGGCCAAGTTAGCTGGCCAGTGAGCTGCAAGGCCCCCGTCTTCTGTCTCTGTCTCCCAAGGCACCTCCTGCACACCTGAATTTTAGATGTGTCTTGGGAATTGAAATCAGTTCCTCTTGCTTTCCAGCACTTCGCTGACCGAGCCATGTCCTTAGACTCACCATCATTCCTTTTTTATTTGCTTGCTTTGTGTTGGAGAATTAAACCTAAGACCTTGTGGATGCTAAGCCAGAGTTCTACTAGAGAGCTATGCCCCAGCCTTGGCCATTCTCAGTCCATCAGTAGGAATACACACAATCAAACGTGTCCTCGTTACACATCCGGTTACCATGAGGCATGCTCAGCACACGGGAAGTGGGGAAGATGATGCCTTCTTTCATTTATTTGCATTCCCAGTGTGAGTTGCTAGGAACTGGCATAAAGGTGATCAGTGAGGCTTTAAAATTCACAAGTAGTATTACAAGCTCAGGAGTGTATGCTTTGATGGGCTGTACCTGTGACTCAGGAATGTGGGCATCCACCTTTGGCAATTGGGACCCCGTCCTGTTGTCTCCTGAGATTTTTCGTGCAGTTGGGTAGTTTGAGAACATCTTTGCTTGATGTATGTCCCTCCTGGGAATTTTCAGAGTACACACCTCTGTTCTTACAGTCTTATTTTATATTTTCTATGTCTTTAGGAGCTATCTATCTATCATCTATCTATCTATCTATCTATCTATTTATCTATCTATCTATCTATCTATCTATCTATCTATCTATCTATCTATCTAATCTATTCATTGCTAGGAGTGGCCAGAAGTTGAGGGACTAGACATCAGTTTACTTAACAAGTACTTGTTGAGAATCTAATGTGTTTAGATTCTATGCAAATGAGTAGATGCTCCAGTCACAAGGGGTGCTGAGTGCCTCAGCTGCAGGACAGAATGAAGGCACCATTCAAGTGGAGCATCAAAGGGTTGGCCGAGAGACAGGATGGCCTCCAGGGGGAGGTGACACTGGACGTTCAAACAAAGACTCAGACACATTGTAATGGGGAAGGCCTTCCCTTCACTCTGAGTTTTAACTGATGCCTTGGTTCAACAAAAGAAACAAAACAACATGATAAGCAAATGCTCCCTTATGGAGCCACACCCAGTCCAAGCAAGTCCTTTCCCAGAATGAGTCAAGTCTGTCTCCTGAAGTGTCACTCTCGGTTCCGACTGTCACTTCTGTGATGTCTCTCAAATCTTCTTTTTGGTTTTCCACAGCATTGTTGAAGTGCAGTAGAATTTAAAACTATCTCTTTAAAGAGGAGGAAAAATACCCCCAATAGAAATAGATTCAGGCAGTGTGATAAGAGAGGCCCAGTGACAACAGAGGTCCATCAGTGCCTCACGTGCCCTCGAGTCAGCCTCAAAATCTGTAGTCACTTGAAGGAAAGACGATTTCCAGACAAGGTACATATACTAATTAAAATGCTACACTTTGGGGAAATAATATCATAGAAAACATACTTCTTAAAATCATTTTAGAAGACAAAATTTTAAAAAAACCTTGGTATGATTCTTTACCTATTAAAACAAAAACAAAGAGTCATGGCAGGTGCAGTGGTGCCCCTGTAATCCAGTACTCACGGCCAGGTGCAGTGGTGCCCCTGTAATCCAGTACTCAC
>NC_022019.1:8139042-8147417 GCF_000317375.1 Microtus ochrogaster
GCCAGGTGCAGTGGTGCCCCTGTAATCCAGTACTCACGGCCAGGTGCAGTGTGCCCCTGTAATCCAGTACTCACAGCCAGGTGCAGTGGTGCACCTGTAATCCCAGTCCTCATGGCAGGTGCAGTGGTGCACCTGTAATCTCAGTACCAGGAGATGACAGTAAGAAGGTCAAGAATTTAAGGCTGCTTCTGGGCTCTACAAGACTCAGTTTCAAAACGTACACACAAACAAACAAGAATGGCAACGCTGAATGTCAGGTCCTTCCCCAAAGAGAAGCATCAGCCCAGGAGGCTTCTCAAAGGTCATTGTGCTAACATTCCTGAGATGCTTAATTTTAATCTTATATTAACTATTCTGGGATAAATTTATAAGAGTTGGTAGCATTCATCCTCAAATCCAGATGTAAACAAAAAACTCAATATGAAAAACACAAGAAAACACAAATATTTGCGATTTTCAGCACAAAAATGTCAGCAAGCCCCCCAGTGCTCTGTGAAATAAGGAAGCTCTCTGTCACCAAGCAGTCATTGTACCACAGGTTAACATGTACCCCAGTAATACAAGAGAAAGTAAATTAAAAGGGATGTAAAATGTCATATTATTTATATATGGATTATATATTAAAGTAATAGTTTAAAACATTGATTTAAATCCAATGTAAGAGAAGATTGTCCTCTAAAACTGGCCTGAATGACCCACCAGCCATCGGACTCCTAATCCCCAGGCCAGGCCTGTGTAGGCCACGCCTCTCTGTTGCTATGAACACAGTCTCTCATTTCAGAGAATCAGAGAAGAAGTGGACAAACCAAGGATTATGAAGCTACCTTAGGGAGAATTCAATCCAACTGGACTTTTGTTGACAATACAGACTTTTCATCCTCTGACTTCCTACATCAGACTCTGCAGGGGTCCCCAGGCCCCCCAAATCAGACTCTGCAGAGGCAGGCCCAGGAATGTCAGCTATGGCCAGTGTGCAGTGGCAGGTGCACTGACCAAGTCACCAGCAACTCTGGAAATCTGTGGAGAACAGCGTCTTCCTGCCTCCTGGCTGCCTATGTGGTCTGGGATGACACTGACTTAGGAAGACCTCTCTCCTTCCCTCCCTTCCTTCATTCTGGGGTCTCAAACTCAGGGCCTCGTGCATGCTAGGCCAGTGCCCCTCTGCTGAGGAAGTCCCTTCTTGGACTGATCCAAATCTGTCATCTAAAGTGTCACACTGGTTCTGGGTGTCACTTCTGTGATGTCCATCAGATCGTCTCTGGTCCTTGACATCGTTTCTTAAGGAAGAAACACCAGAGCTCTCTCTGCCATGTGGTGTGCTTTTGAGGAAGTGGCACTTTCTGTGCGGAGGAAACAGGGACAGCAGACTCATGACGGTAAACGATGTCCCTTAGAACCAACCGTCTTGTATCAAGTTCAGCTAGGAAAAGACGCACCTAGCTGGAGCCAAGTCAAAGATTCAGAGTCAGAGACCTAGAGCCCTGGAATTGTAACACACGCAGAAGGGAGGAAAGCGAAGGGTGTTTATCTATCACCGTGGGGTCTGGAAGCCAGAGTCCTTGCACCTTACTGAGAAAAAGGTCTGAAGGCAAAGTTCATCTTTCACAAGAAAAGCTTATGTTTGGCACAGGTTAACCTTTGAAAACGGAACCAATAATTAACATGACACCAGAAGTTGAAAAAATTTTCTATGGTGATGTGGGAAACCCCAGGCCACCTGAACTGGGCAGGTTGCCAAGTACCAGGGCCACTCTTATTATGGTTAAGATGACAAGACTCCTTTGAAGATACTCAGTCCCCCTCGGCTACTTTTTTTTTTTTTTTTTTTGGTGTTTCAAGACAAGGTTTTTCTGTGGCTTTGGAGCCTGTCCTGGCACTAGCTCTTGTAGACCAGGCTGGCCTCGAACTCACAGAGATCTGCCTGCCTCTGCCTCCCGAGTGCTGGGATTAAAGGCGTGCGCCACCACCACCCGGCCCCTCGGCTACTTTCTACAGCTCAGTGACCTGCTCTTTGATGACACATGGGCAGAGCTTAACCCTTTCAGACAGATGGGCTTAATTCATTTAATTCAACTTCCCCAATCTTTATACATCTGTAAGTTCATTGCCCCTCTCTCTGTAGTGACTGAATTAGCGGAACAGTGTTTCCTATTTACAGTCCACTAATGGTGTAAGTTGGTAGGATATATATATATATATACACACATATGTGTGTATTTAAATATGTATATAATATTTTGATAGTACAAGACAAATTTGGACATTCAGAATATACAAAGAGGGTCTTAGATCATATTACCAAACCTTTAATTAGTTAACTTTGATAGTGATGGGTGTGGTGGTGTATGCCTTTAATCCCAGGCCCTAGGACTCAGTGGCAGGCAGATCTCTGTGAATTTGAGACTAACAAGAGCAAACAAACAAACAAACAAACAAACAAAACAACAACAGAACAACAACAAAACTTAGTTGACTTTGGCCCTAAATGCAGCTTCTCTTTGTGCTACCTACAGTGGATATTGTACAAGGTGGGTGCTGTGGTTTGACTAAGAAATACCCTCCATAGACTCATGTGCCAGGGGCAAAGTTATCAGCTAAATGACACCATTTGGAAAGTTCTGGAAACATTAGAGGGACCTAGCTAGAGAAAATAAGTCACTACAAGCTGTTTTGTTAAGTATCTTGACCGAGACCAAGTGTACTTTGTATCTCTTTGTCTCTGCTACTGTGAGGTACATGGCCTCTGCCACACGTCCCTGCCACTATGATGCCCTGCTCAAGCCTATGGGCCCAGCAGTCATGGTCTGACCTCTCTGAAACTGTGAGCCAGTATAAAAATTCCTTCTTTTAAAATTATTCTGTTGGCTATGTTGGTCATAGACACGATACAGCTAGTGTAGTATATTGGTTACTTTTTTATTGCCTGATCAAACAGAATGATGAAGGCAATTTATAAAGAAAGCATTTAATTGGGTTTAGAGTTCCAGAGGGTTAGAGTCCATGATGGCAGAATGAAATGTGGTAGCAAGAACAGCCGAGAGCCTACATGGGAGGCAGAGAGAGTTAATAGAGAATGACAGTGTCATTTAAGAGCCCACCCCCAGTGACCTCCTCCAACAAGGCCACACCCCCTAATCCTTCCCCCAAAGTTCCACCAACTGGGGATCAAGTATTTAAATGCATGAGCCTATGGGGACTAAACTCCTTTAAACTACCAAGCTTACTTTACAAATAACATCAGATTTGCTACAGTGACTCTGATCATTGGAAAATCTCATTGCCTTCTATACTATAGTAATTATTTACAATCACCCCTTTGTCTGATGCAGATGATAGATTATTGGAGTCAGAAGAGACACCAAAGGTTGGGATTCTGTGTCCCGTGCTTCCCAGTCTGATCATCCAGCATCTAACTGATCTTCACCTTCATCCTCAGTAGATGGAGCTAAGACGTGCTTTACAGGGCTAGTTGTGTGGTAGAGCCCCAATCTCTGGCTTCTTTGTACCCCTCTTCGTACAGTTTTCATTGCAATAACAAACAGCCTGCACCCAACACTTCCACAGAAAAGAGGTTTATCTAGCTCAGATTTTGGAGGCTTGGGTGCAAGGACTGGCTTCTCCTCAGCTGGGTGAGGGCTTTACAGAAGACAGTGAAGGGGGAGAGACTGCAGAGTGGGCCCTTGCTCTTTGATATCAACCCCTTTGAGAACTAACCAGGTCCCATGAGAGCTCTCTCATTTCCCCCAAACATAAAGCCCTCCAGGCCTATTTACAGATCCTGTGTCTTCAAGGTTTCTCCACCCCTGATCATCGTCACATGGAGGACCAAGCTTCTCACACATGAACTTTTAGGGAGACGCACTTCAAGTCATACTTAAGTCATAGCACCCCCAGTAATGCTGTTGCTGATGATAACAATAGCTATCACTTTATGGAGCATATACTACTGCACCCTAACATAGTTCTACTACTGCACCCTAACATAGTTCTAGGGATTTCATGTACATTATCTTTGATAGCTACATTACAGAACCCAGAATTCAGGTCTTCCAAGCCAACTCTCTCCCCACCATTGCCTCCTGAATTTCCCTTCACTTTGAATAATAACATAAATATGTTTCTATTGCGGATAAGCAGGCAGAAAAGAGGAGAGCTAACAGCAAAAATCTCAAAAGCTATGCCCAGCATCCCCAAGCAGTCCTCCCTATACAGATGCCTAAACAGGCTTCTTCTCATGAGCTCAGGTCTATACCTCTGCAGGTAGACTCTTCTCTGGGAAGAGATAATGTCACCACCTGATAGTCAGGGATATCGGATATGGGATTCCCCTCTGTATCCTATGAGTATGTTTTATTGCCATTGGTTAATAAAGAAACAGTTTTGGCCTATGTTAAGGCAGAATAGAGCTAGGAAGGAAAACTAAACTGAATACAGGGAGAGAAGAGAGAAGGCAGAGTCAGGGAGATGCCACGTAGCTGCCAAAGGAGGACACCAGAATCTTACTGGTAAGCCACAGCCTCATGGAAATACAAAGGATAATAGAAATAGGTTAATTTAAGATATAAGAGTTAGCTAGAAATATACATCGGCCATGCAGTGTTGTAGTTAATATAGTTTTTGTATGATTATTTGGGTCTGGGTAGCAAGAAACTAAAGCACAGTCTCCACTTAAAGATATCTATTGGGGATTTGGCATCTCTTTTACTAACTATCATGCAACAGTTTTACCTGGGATCCTACAATCAAACCTCAGCAAGAAAGAGACAGTGAGGAGGAGAAAGACTAGAAGAAGTTGACCAGAATTACTTGCTAACTTATTTATTTACTTATTTCTGTAGTGCTGGAGGTTGAACCCAAGGGCCTCATGCACACCAGGCAAGCATTCATCACTGAGCTGCGTCTTCAGCCCCCAAAGCTTTTAGAAACAGCTTTATTGAGGTGTAATTACATACTGTAAACTACTCAATTTAAATATGCAATGCAATGAATCTTGTGAGATATTAGTTGAAGATGTGTTAATTCATTCATGCTGTGGAATATTTGTTTAATGATACAAAGATGTGTTGCATTCTTTTATGTTGTATTTGTTTAATTCTGTGAAGCTGTGTTACTTCTAACACCTATCTAAAACACCTGATTGGTCTATTAAAGAGCTGAACAATCAATAGCTAGGCAAGGAAGCAAAATAGGCGGGGCTATCAGGCAGAGAGAATAAATAGAAGAGAAGGAGGAGGAGCAAAAAAGGGAGAAGGAAAGGACACCCAGGGGGCAGCCACACAGCCGGCTATGGAGTAAGAAGGAAAGAAAGAAATATAGGATAGAGAAAGGTAAAAGAGGCAAAAGGAAGACTGGATAATTTAAGAAAACGTGGCTACAAACAAGTCAAATGAAGGCTGTGCGTTCATAACTAAGAATAAGTCTCCATGTATTTATTTAGGAGTTAGGTGGTGGGCCCCCAAAGAATAAAGAGTGAAAAAAAAAACCCTACAGAATCTTAGTATACTTAAATAGTTACATAAGATTGCATGTCATGAGGATTTATCTGCAAGAAATTTGCTTAGTATTTGACTAAAAATGTCTTATTTTGCCTGAATTTGTGCTTGTATGTATGTATGTGTTTGTACGTGTATATTTATATGTAGTGTACATGTTTGTGTGTCTATGTATATATTGTGTGTGTACATATTTATGTGTGTATGTGTGGTATATGTATGTACATGTTTGTATACGTGTATACATGTGTACCCCCCCCCACATAAACAAAAAGACCAGAGGTCTATATCCTGAGCCACACTCCACTTTATTTTTCAAGACAGGGTCTCTCCCTAAACCTGGAGCTCATCTTTAGACTGACTGGTTAATGAGCTCCAGGGATTCGACCCTCTGCCCCATACTGAGTGGTATGGAAGTCCCCTCTGTGTGCTGTGATTACCATTAATGAATAAAGAAACTGCTTGGCTTCTTGATAGAGCAGAACTTAGGTAGGCAGGGAAGATGGAACTGAATGCTGGGAGGAAGAAGGCGGAGTCAAAGAGACATCATGGATCCACCAGAGATATTTCAGACATGCTGAAACTTTGCCGGTAAGCCACTGCTACGTGGTGATACACAGATTAATAGAGATGGGTTAAATTAATGTAAGAGTTAGCCAATAAGAAGTTAGAGCTAATGGGCCAAGCAGTGATTTGACTAATACAGTTTCTGGGTGGTTATTTTGCGTCAAAGCTAGCCGGGCGGCTGAGACGAACAAGCAGCTCTCCCCTGCAACAACTGAGGGTGCAGATGGAAACAGCAGTGCCTGGCATTCACCCAGGACCTGGAGAGATGAGTAGCTAGCACCTTGCTAACTAAGCCATCTCCCTAGCCCTGACATTTGTTTACTTACTTACTACTTACTTACTTATTTGCCCAGACTGGCTAAGAACTTGCTATGAAGCTGGGGGTGACTTTGAACTTCAGATCCTCTGACCTCTACCTCCCAAGTGCTGAGATTACAAGTGTGCACCACGTCTCACTCCCACTCAATGTCTAAAACACTCTTTTCTCTTTGTGCTTCAAGAAGTGATTCCTCCCCCACTCCCAACCCCACCCCATGTAGGTCAGGTTGTCCTCAAACATACCATCCTGCCTGCAGACCCCTGCATTGGGATTATGAGGCCTGCAGGCTTTCAAGTTCACAGACGTTCACTACTGCATGGTCTCAGTGACGCCTTGCCGATGGCTCGTCAGCCCCAGAACTGTATTTTCAGAGCTGTAACTCAACATCCACATTTCTCCACCTAGAGTCTGTCTCTTTGCTCCTTCCTCCCATCCCTTCCTACACCCCTCCTAACATATCTATTGGTTTGTTTCAATCACTTGTCAGTAAACTCAGAATCTGACTTACCTGCAGGCTTCTTGTGGCCTCCATCCTGGGTTTCATTTACTCTTGATTTTTCCTCGTCTAGTCATTTTTAAGTTACGATGCTTTGGAAGTGTATGTGGCTAGAGACTCTGACCTGCACTAACTTCCTTTAAGCCTGTTTTTAGGTGTTTTTCAGGTTCTGGCAGTCTTCTCAGCCTCAGGAGGTGGCTCTGACTCCTCGGCCACAGTCCTTCTTGTTCTTCAGGGAGAGCCTGCCAGGTTTGCCAAACTCTAAGGGGAACTTATAGGTGCAACCCTTGAGGCTGTTGCTGTCTGTAAGGCTCCCAGTATTGGCACATGGGCTTGCACACACACACATACACACACACACACACACACACACACACAAATCTTAGGAAAATAATATGCCTGGCCAAACATTGTTGGTTGGGCACAAGACTGACATAATTACACCCATACTTCACATACACACCACATGTATGCATACACACACACACACCACATAAGCACACATGTATAGACATGCACACATATGCTCACCACACACACACACAGCAGAAGCACCTGTTAAAGTAGCCAGGGACCTGATTTTGTGTTTTCCTCGTGGTCATCCTGCTTTCTGGGATCCTCTTTAGTTTCTATTTTCAGGGAAGCTCTGAACTTAGCCACTTTTTCCCCCCGAGTCACTGCGGTTCCTTTCTGTTCAACCATTGTAGCGTGTCTTACTACTGCAAGAGATTTGCAGAAACTATTTCACACACAAAGCTGAGTAGATCTCCAGAAGGGGAACAGGCATCCAATAGAAAGGGACTTCTAACTATCTTCTTAGTATCAGCTGGGTGTGGTGATGCAGGCAGGTCACCTAGGCGCTTGGAGGTGGAGGCAGAAGGATTGCTGAGTGTAAAGCCAGCCTGAATGTATTTCCAAACAGAACACTGTTTACACAGAAACTACTTTAGTATATATTGGCAAAAACCATTACATGAAATACAAGAATGTCAGGGGCACTGCAGTTTTGGTTAGTTTTAATTGGGTGGTAAACAATGGGATTGTTTGAACAAATAATTTCTAGTCTATTTTTCCAGCTGTTGACATTCTATTGAGCATAGTTAGTACCTTTCTATTGGAAGGTGTGTGGTCACATCGCACAAACATGCCTGTCTTGGAACCAAGGATGTCAGCTCTTGGATCTGAGTCACGCACGGTTCCTGCCCAGGTGTGTCTTAAATCGCCTTAGAATTTCCTTGCTGTGCTCACCTTTTTGCAACTCCCTTCCCTGCCATGTTTACCTCTGCAGTGAGCTGATGAGGAAATGAGATGAGTTTGGTCTTAAAAAGCGACATGTGATGCCCTTTCAAATGGATGGACTGGATGGGCTCCCTTTCGTCCTGTGGCAAAAGGTTAGGGACAGAGGGTGAACAGACAGCTGAATCGGGATCCAGAGAAACCATACAAAGTTCTTAGCTGCTGCTCTCTCCCTCCCTCCCTCCCTCCCTCCCTCCCTCCCTCC
>NC_022019.1:8153343-8159029 GCF_000317375.1 Microtus ochrogaster
AAAGGCCTACCTCTTTGATTTAATTGTAGTGGGGCGATCTGATGTCCGAGTTGCGTGCAGTCCCTGCAGCCTGCTTCTGCTGCTGGGACAGTTCCCACCAACAGCAGCCTGTGACCTCTACTGTCGCTCCGGTCCCAACTGGTCCCCGCAGGTCCCCGCCGGCCATGTTAGGCGTCCTCCGGCAGCGTTCCGCCGCCCGGTGTTCCGACCTGCCCAGGCTATTCTTAAATTCCCTACAACATTGCCTCCAGCTCCTGATTGCTAGGATCACAGGCACATCCCACTGCGGCCCATTCATGCAGAATCAGGGATCTAAACCAGGGTTCGTGCATGCTAGGCAAGTACTCTACCAACTGAGCTACATTCCCAGCTCAGCTTTCTTTTTTAAAAAGATGTTGATTAGGTTGATGATGTGTCATTTATAGAGATTTTAAAAGGACTTTTTTTTCTTTCAACATGTGGTATAATTACAATATATCTGGTTTATAATTGTTACATATAGTTTGTTTTCTATTTATCCATGCTGATCTTGCTTCGCTTTGGATCTAAACTGGGGTTTGAGAGGGACAAGGTGGATCATGGTGGGAGGGCGTGGTTTCATCGCATCCAGGGTTCAGGAAGGAGAGCGCTCAGCGGCTTTTCCCTTTTTGATACAGTCCTCGACCCAGCCCACAGGATAGTGTGGGTCATTCCTGCTAAGTTAATCCTCACTGGAAATGTCCTCATAGGCATGCCAGCAGGTGTGTCTCCTAGGTAATTCTGAATCCAGTCCCGTTGGAAAATTTGGCAACCATGGTCCTGTTCAGTGTGCTATGATGGATGCTAAATCTCAGGACTGATGCCTGATACATCCTTTTGAAAGCTTTGAAGAGACAATATTCCACAGATGACTGAAATATTTTAGTGTGCTAACTAACTAATTTATATGCAGTAGATACACACACAAGCGTGTGCCTCTAAATTATTTCTGGGCTTGAACTCAGAGCCTCACACTGGGTGCGTGCACTGCAGCTGACACTGGAATCACCCCAGTCCAGGGATGGACCATCCTCACCCTGCACGAAGTCCACTCATGCCCTTCGCAGCAAATTCACCTTCTCACATCTGGCCCAGCACGTGTTCACCCAGTATGTCACGAGAGATGAACGTTGCCATTCCGTGGCTGCGGAACTCTGTGCAGACGGGTGGAGTCGTCTGTGAGAGCTCTCCAACCTGTCTGGGTTTTCGCTCTCACTGTAATGGAGTCTGAGAGTCGCACACATGCTTACGCAATCGGAAGTCTTTTTTCTTTAAATCAATCAATGGTGAGCCGTTCTCATTCAGTGGCTACGCCAGGGTTTTCCGTCACCTGTTGGTGGACAATGGACTTGTGGGAACTGTCACTTGAAAGTTTTGACTTCTAGGAACAAAGCCTCTGTGAATATTTGCACACAAGCTTGTTGTGAGAAATGTCTTTTGATTTCTGTGTCTAAAAGTGCAGTCTGTGAGTCATAGTTCTGTTCGTCAGCTTCTGTCGCTGGAACAAAAGACCTGAGGTAAGCAACTTACGGGCTTCTGAGGTTTGTGCCCGTACAATACAGTGCACAGCTTAGGAGACAGCCGGCAGAAAATACTGCTTACATAAAAGTGTCTGGGGCACGGAAAGAGAAGGAAAGGGAGGTCAGAGTCTCAAACATCCCCTTAAGGGCATGTAGGCTCCACCTCTCTTGAGTTCTGCCCTTCGACAGCAGAGCTGCTCTCAAGGGGCCAGACCTTCAGTACATGGGCTTGGGATACTTTCAAGCTTAAATTGTGTTGCTATTGTAAGTCTACCTGTAACTTCTATAACAAGAAGTAGCCAGCCAATATGGTTGTGCCGCTCTGGACCCTATCAGCAACGTATGAATTCAGTCGGTCTGCATCTTTGTCAATACTTGATGTAGCTGGTCTTTTAAATTTGGTTAATCTCAGTAGGTGAAAAGATATCTTAATGTTACTTTATTTTTAAAACAAATTTTTAAATTAATGTGGTCTTAAATTAAGGTTTTCTAGGCCAGTGGGATGGTTTAGTAGGTAAAAGTGCCTATTTCCAAACCTGATGACCTGAGTTTGATTCCTGGAAATAACATGGTATAGAGAACTAGTCTTATAACTTGACCTCTGACCTCCAAATACACACACACTAAAATAAAATAACATATAAAATTATTTGTAGTCATCCATATATCTTTATCCATGAAATTTTGGTTTTAGAACTTTGAGACAGGCCAGGCAATGGTGGCATACGCCTTTAATCCCAGCAAATGGGAGGCAGAGACAGGCAGATCTCTGTGAGTTCAAGGCCAGCCTGGTCTACAAGAGCTAGTTCTAGGGCAGAGAAACCCTATCTTGAAAAAACCAAACCAAAACAAACCAAAACAAAAAACAAAACTTTGAGACAGAATCTCACTTTGCAGTTCATGCTGGCTTTGTCCTGGCAAGTCCTCCTGTTTTAGCGAACCTCCAAGTGATGGGATTGTAGATGTATGCCACTGTGTCCAGCTTCTATCCAATTGCTTCTTATTGCAGACTCACAATGCTCTCTTCGTGTGTGTTGGGTTGAAGTCCTTTGGAAGATAATAGGGACTGAAGCACCATTCTAACTTGGGGAGGCTGGAGGTTTGTCTAATCCATTCCTTAAGACTGTATTTTATCTTTCACTGCTTCACAAGTACCAAGATGGTCATGTGTAAGGACTGGGGATGGGATTCACTTGGGGAGGCAAAAGGGTGGACCAGATAAAACAGGAATCAGTAGTCCAGCTTCTCCCCCACACCGTAACCACACCTAGCTATGTAGAGAGGAGTAGACTTGCCACTCGCACGACTGTGCAGCCTTCCAGGAGCCGCCCTCAGCACCCACCCAAAGCCTGCTCTGCACACTGTCCTGAAGTTTTGTCAGCAACCACAGGCCTGAGCTATGGAAATGGATCATTTTTCTTTGAAAAACAAAACAAAGCAGGAAAAACAAACTTACGGGCGGGGAGACGGCTCAGTTAGTAAGCGCTTTCCGAGCAAGCGTAAGGGAGGACATGAGCTAGATTTTCAGCACCCACATGCCGGGAGATAGAGACAGGAGGATCTCTGGGGCTGGCTGAACAGTCAGTCTAACTGATCAGTGGGCTTCAGATTCAGGGAGAAACTGTCTCAAAAACTAAGGTGGAGAAGTAATTGAGAAATGCATCTGAGGTCAGCACTGGCCTCCGTGTGCACACACTCACCTCTGTGTAGCCTCAGGGATCCTTTCTTCTCTTTTTCTTCCCCGCTTTGTTTGTTTGTTGAGATCAGTCTCACACTATCCCAGGAACTCACTGTGTAAGTCCGCGTGGCCTGAAATGCATGACAATTATTCTGTACCAGCCTCCCAAGGACTGAGAGTCTGAGATTCCAGGCGCGAGTCCCGTGCCTGGAGTCAAGGATCGTCCTCCCACTTTAGATGCTAGAACTTTGCCCTGAAATTCCAACAGAAAAACTCCCTCCAGAAAAGTGACTGTGGTGTGGCCTAAGAAAGCACAGCTGAAATACGCACAATGAAAACATACCCAAAGGCTCCCCAGGAGCGCCTCTCTCTCCACTTCTTGGAGGGTGTCAGACAGCTCCTGGGCCAGGCTGCTTCCCCTGGATGAAAATCCCAGCCAACAGCTGCTTTCTGCCCTGACCTATCCTTTAGATCTTCAGGCAGACTGGGCCTATGGCCTTTCCACACATTTTGCTACAAATTAACCACACATAGGGTCTGAAAATTAACTCTCTATGGAGTTTGTGTCGAAGGCTGGGGTGTGGCTTAACCATAGAGTGCTTGCCTGGTGTGGGCAAGACCTGGGCTCCGTCTCTACCACAAGAAAAAAACAAAAATAATAGAAACAGATTTAAGAAAAGTTGGCTATTGTAGCTTCAATCCCAGACGTGGGCACTGGCTGATTCCAGGCATTAGTTCTCTCTCCGTGAGTTCGTATTGAATGTATTTTAGCTGTGCTTTCTTAGGCAATGCCACACCAACATTTTTGGAAAGAACATTTTCTTTTGTAAGTGCAGACAAAGCTTCCGGGGTGAAGGGGGTTTATGCCAGAGACAGGTGTTCAGCACTGGACACCAGTGCTTTCTGCTGTGGCTCCCATGTGCTTTGTCCCCACCAAAATGAGGCTCAGTCCCTAGGGCAGCAGTCTTTCTGGGGCACTTGGGGTCAGGAGGGTTCCACTCTGTCAAGGTGATTAAGGAGTTAATCGGTTATTAAGAGTGAGTCAGTGGTTGTAAGAGCAAGCCTGGCACGCCCCCCTCCCCCTCCCCGCTCTCAGAGCAAGACTCTTCACCGGTCCCAGTGTGTTACACCATCCCCAGAGTCACCCTCACCAGATCTCCAGAACTGTCTCTTCCCTATAACTTACCTGGCCTCAACTGTTTTGTCACCATAGTGGAAAAGGGACTAAGCCTCTTGGCCTTGGGTTTCCCAAGGATGAGGAGCATGCTGTGGGTGATCCACTGAAGTTTCCTAATGGTTTCTCCCATCTGAACTCACTGTTCAGTCCTTGGTATGTGTGACTGGGTCATCCATATAGCCAGCCTAGACTTGCTTTGTAAATGGTCAAGACCCTGTCTGCCAGGACTAGTCACCTTTATGGCTGCCTCGTGGACCTCCCTGGAGAGGAAGAGAAGAACCAGGCTGCAAGGTGTTGAAGGAAGGCACTCTTACCCAACCTTGTTTGTTTGGGAAAAGCATGAAAACAAGGAGTTTGTGTTTGTGCCAACTTTCAATTAACGCCTGTAGCCAAGCCCAAACCAAGCATCCGTTGTCTGGTCTGCTGGCTCTGTACTCAACGCTCCACACTTCACTCGCTTCAGCTACTTACCCAAGACAGCCCGGTCTTTCTCCACAAGGCAGAAGGAGCCCGAGCAGAGACCCCACCAGCTGGAAGGACCAGGCATGTGGGTCCTTTGCAGCCTGATTTGGGGAGAAGAGCAGCTTCCCCTTGGTGCACTGAAGACTGGAGAACTCTGCTGGTCCTACAGCAAACCACACACTGAGAAACGGAGCTGGTGCCCAGAGACCTTGTGCAATATGGGGAACGGCCAGGACGTGGGTAACCTTCCTGTTTCCAGCGCTAAACTAGACATAGATATGCATCGTTATGTAACTCAGGCTGCCCTCAAACTCACCGTCCTCTCATCGGTGACCAAGTCATGGGATTATTACAGGCAAGCGCCAGCACTCGGACTTCTACAGGACTCTCAATCTCAATGGAGCGCCTATGTTATTATGTGGGGAGTAACTTGAGGGCCATCCATGGCCTCTCAGCCTGAAGTTATACACACAGGTTCACAAGGAGAGAGAGGCCTGGAGGACAGGTCAGGACTGATGTCTCCAACACTAGTTTGAAGGCTGAATGAGCTTCTGAATGGAGAGCACTGGCAGGGTGGGATTTGGTAGGAATCATGATAAGGCAGGATTCCAGGGATCCTAGGTCTCCCCCATCCTCATCCACAAGGAGCTGGGTGTGGGGACATGTCCCACTCGTCTTCCTGTCTTGTTGCTTTCCATCTTTGAGCTCAAGACAGTTGGGACTAGACTGGAACTGTGCTCACCAGGTGGAGCACACTGCTGAGACTGGGGGTGTTGGTGTGTGTGTGTGTGCGTGTGTATGCTGAGACCTGGGGTGTTAGGATACACACAC